>NW_022261984.1:11249644-11382144 GCF_002021735.2 Oncorhynchus kisutch | reverse complement strand
GAGAGGGGGAAGAGAGAGGGAGAGAACAGTGAGCGGGAAGAGAGAGAGAGCGAGAGGAGAGAGACAGTTTATATATTCACTTTGTATGTTGTCTACCTCACTTGCTTTGGCAATGTTAACACATGTTTCCCATGCCAATAAAGCCCTTGAATTGAATTGAATTGAATTGAGAGTGAGAGAAATGGAAGAGAGCGAGTGGAGAGAGATTGGATAGAGAGAGGGAAGAGGGATACGGAAGAAGGAGACGGAAGAGAGAGAGAGCGAGAGGGAAGAGAGAGAGCGAGCGAGAGGGAAGAGAGAGAGAGTGAGAGGGAAGAGAGAGAGTGAGACGGAAGAGAGAGAGAGAGAGAGAGAGGGAAGAGAGAGAGTGAGAGGGAAGAGAGAGAGAGTGAGAGGGAAGAGAGAGAGTGAGACGGAAGAGAGAGAGAGAGAGAGAGAGGGGAAGAGAGAGAGTGAGAGGGAAGAGAGAGAGAGAGTGAGAGGGTGAAGAGAGAGAGAGGGAGAGGGAAGAGAGAGAGAGAACAAGAGGGGAGAGAGAGAGTGAGAGGGGGGAGAGAGAGAGAGAGGAGAGAGAGAGAGAGCGAGAGGGAAGAGAGAGAGAGAGCGAGAGGAAAGAGAGAGAGAGAGCGAGAGGGAAGAGAGAGAGAGGGAAGGGAGGGAGAGAGAGAGCGAGAGGGAAGAGAGAAAGAGAGAGCGAGAGGGAAGAGAGAAAGAGAGTGAGAGAGGGGAGAGAGAGAGAGGGAAGAGAGAGAGTGAGCGAGAGGGAAGAGAGGGAGAGAGAGTGACAGGGAAGAGAGAGAGTGAGAGGGAAGAAGAGGAAAGAAAGAGAGTGAAGAGGAAAGAGAGAGTGGGAGTGAAGAGAGAGGGGGAGTGAAGAGAGAGGGGGAGTGAAGAGAGAGACTGGGGGAGAAGAGAGAGAGAGGGAGAGTGAGAGGGAAGAGAGAGAGAGCGGGAGGGGAGAGAGAGAGGGAGAGTGAAAAGAGAGGGGGTGTGAAGAGAGAGTGAGAGGGGAGAGAGGGAGAGTGAGAGGGAAGAGAGAGCGAGAGAGAGAGAGAGCGAGAGGGAAGAGAGAGAGAGAGAGCGAGTGGGAAGAGAGAGAGAGGGAAGAGAGAGCGAGAGGGAAGAGAGAGAGAGAGCAAGAGGGAAGAGAGAGAGGGAAGAGAGAGAGTGAGAGGGAAGAGAGAGAGAGTGAGAGAGCAAGAGAGAGAGAGAGTGAGAGGGAAGAGAGAGAGCGAGAGAGGAGAGAGTGAGAGGGAAGAGAGAGAGAGAGAGTTTGACGGAAGAGGGAGAGAGAGCGAAAGCGAAGAGAGAGAGAGAACAAAGAGGGGAGAGAGAGAGTGAGAGGGGAGAGAGAGTGAGAGGGGAGAGAGAGAGAGTGAGAGGGGAGAGAGAGCGAGAGATAGGGGAGAGAGAGAGAGCGAGAGGGAAGAGAGAGAGAGCGAGAGGGAATAGAGAGAGAGAGAGAGGGAAGAGAGAGTGAGAGAGTGAGAGGGAAGAGAGAGCGAGAGGGAAGAGAGAGAGAGCGAGAGGGAATAGAGAGAGAGTAAGAGGGAAGAGAGAGAGAGAGGGAAGGGAGGGAGAGAGAGTGAGAGGGAAGAGAGAGAGAGTGAGAGGGAAGATAGATGAAAGAGAGAAGGGGGAGACAGAAAGAGAGAGAGGGGGAAGAGAGAGGGAGAGAACAGTGAGCGGGAAGAGAGAGAGAGCGAGAGGAGAGAGACAGTTTATATATTCACTTTGTATGTTGTCTACCTCACTTGCTTTGGCAATGTTAACACATGTTTCCCATGCCAATAAAGCCCTTGAATTGAATTGAATTGAATTGAGAGTGAGAGAAATGGAAGAGAGCGAGTGGAGAGAGATTGGATAGAGAGAGGGAAGAGGGATACGGAAGAAGGAGACGGAAGAGAGAGAGAGCGAGAGGGAAGAGAGAGAGCGAGCGAGAGGGAAGAGAGAGAGAGTGAGAGGGAAGAGAGAGAGTGAGACGGAAGAGAGAGAGAGAGAGAGAGAGGGAAGAGAGAGAGTGAGAGGGAAGAGAGAGAGAGAGTGAGAGGGAAGAGAGAGAGAGGGAGAGGGAAGAGAGAGAGAGAACAAGAGGGGAGAGAGAGAGTGAGAGGGGGGAGAGAGAGAGAGAGGAGAGAGAGAGAGAGCGAGAGGGAAGAGAGAGAGAGAGCGAGAGGAAAGAGAGAGAGAGAGCGAGAGGGAAGAGAGAGAGAGGGAAGGGAGGGAGAGAGAGAGAGCGAGAGGGAAGAGAGAGAGAGGGAAGGGAGGGAGAGAGAGAGAGAGTGAGAGGGAAGGGAGGGAGAGAGAGAGAGCGAGAGGGAAGAGAAAGAGTGAGAGGGAAAAGCGAGGAGCGAGAGGGAAGTGAGGGAGCGAGAGGGAAGAGAGAGAGAGCGAGAGGGAAGATAGATGAAAGAGACGGAAGAGGGAGACGGAAGAGGGGGAGTGAAGAGAGAGACTGGGGGAGAAGAGAGAGAGTGAGGAGAGAGAGAGAGAGTGAGAAGGAAGAGAGAGAGAGGGAGAGTGAGAGGGAAGGGAGAGAGAGCGAGAGATGGAGGAGAGAGAGAGACCGAGAGGGGAGAGAGCGAGTGAGAGGGAAGAGAGAGAGCGAGAGAGAGAGAGTGAGACGAGAGAGAGAGAGAGAGTGAGAGAGTGAGAGTGAGAGGGAAGAGAGAGAGAGAGAAAATAAACCAGAGTTGTGCAGCATCACCACTATCAAACTGCCCCCCAGAGAGTCTCCTTTCTGACTGGTATATCTTTATCTATGACTGGTTTCATGTGTTCATCCATGTCTGAATCAGCTTTTACTGTCCTTGTTGCAGTTTCCATCCATGGTGGTTTGATTCCTCAAAGCAGATCAAGTTCCTGGTGGATCTCCTGTCTCAAGCAGCAGAGTGGGAGGAGCAGACAAGAGAGAAGACACTGAAGCTGGTATCATCAGTGTGGACTTACAGCACCTTTCCTTATCGCCATGGAGACAATTATAAACTGAGTGATTTCCTGCTGGATCTGTACTCACATGTGAAGGACTATGAGACTCAAACAGGCAGGAGTTTCCTTCCAGCATTACAGCCAGTTTACCAGTCAGCTCCTGCAGTCTGGTCCATAGACCTCTCAGAGAGAAAGGCCTCCCTCCTCCTAGAAGTGCTGAAACTCCAACCAGAGAAGAAACCAGTAGAGCTGAAGGGCTGGTCAGATGAAGAGAGTGAAATGAGGAGTTTCCTTCAGTGTCTGCCCTACATCTCACAGCTGAGGTGAGTGAGTTTCTCAGAGATGTGTCATATTGTACCAGCTATTTATCTGGTTTATAAAACATCTGTTTATCCAAATCACTCCATTAGTCTGTTTTTGCCATTCTGCCATGTAAACATTATTATGTGTCTGTGGTTGATTCCTCTGCATTACTTATCCAGAGGATCCAGGATAACTTGTATTAACTATGTTTGTCTGTCAGGTTGTGTGTTGGTTATGGTGAAGAGAAGAAGAAGAAGGCCTGGACAGTTCTGTCTAAACTCAGTGTTGCTGCAGCTGAGTTTGATACAGAGACAGGAGAGAATATCTTAAAGACATTATCCTCCATGTGCAGATACACATATGGTGAAGATGATGATGATGATGGTGATGATGGTAATGATCCATTTAGAGAGAGTGATTTCCTGCTGGATCTGTACTCACATGTGAAGGACTATGAGACTCAAACAGGCAGGAGTGTCCTTCCAGCATTACAGCCAGTTTACCAGTCAGCTCCTGCAGTCTGGTCCATAGACCTCTCAGAGAGAAAGGCCTCCCTCCTCCTAGAAGTGCTGAAACTCCAACCAGAGAAGAAACCAGTAGAGCTGAAGGACTGGTCAGATGAAGAGAGTGAAGTGAGGAGTTTCCTTCAGTGTCTGCCCTACATCTCACAGCTGAGGTGAGTCTGAACATGTGTAGTGGTTAGTGATTATGTGATGCTAGTAACATTTATACCAAGATTTCAAATGTTACTAAATGTCATACATGTTGTTTTTTTATTCATATATCTTTCAAAACATAACAAATTGTGTGATGCTAGACATTTGTCTTTTAGAAATCTTTTACCTTTAAGAATCTGAACGTTTATATTTAGAATATCTAATCTATAAAACCAAATGTCTTGTATATTATGTAACGTTCTCTGTGACATGGTATTATATTTCCATATGACAGGCAGGTCTTCATGTACAGTGAGGTCAAAGTATTGGGACATGGACACATTTGTTATTTTGTCTCTGTACACTTTGACATGATTCACTGACTGAGGTTAAAGGTCAGACTGTCAGCTTTAATGTCATTTTCACCGTTTAGAAAGTGCTGGAGTACAGAGCCAAAACAACATAAAATGTGTCACTGTCCCCATACTTTTGGACGTCACTGTCTCCTAAATGTCTGATTTGATGTCCCCCATGTTGTGCTGTTTCAGCTGTGGTGATGACAGGTTCTTCCAGACTGTGTGTGAATCCATCCCTGTGAAGTCCAGAGAGGAGGACCAGCAGTTGGCCTCTCTCCTCCAGGCCTTGGGCTCCACCCTGTCACTGGGAGGAGAGTTACCCAGGAAAACCTGCAGGTCTGTGGGGAGAGTCCTGGGTCTCTGTGCCTCAAGAGTGGACCTCACTCTCACCCCCAGCAAGATCTCTCTCCAAGGAGCCGCACTTCTTTTGAGACATGAGTCAAAGCTCCACAAGCTCAGGTATGTTCAGGAAGACAGCTTTTGCAGGTCTATTCAATAGTTTATTTTCGTATTGAATATTTATCTGACAGGGTTTCTCTGTTTCAAGTGACTTGCGTTTTGTCTTTTCATTCCAGGCTGAGTGTGGGTATGGCAGTGAAACTGTCCAGATTGGTTAGGAGGAAAGGGAGAGGTGCAACTCCACTGACTGTCCCAGAACTCTCCCTGGTCCTAAAGAGCAGCCAGCCTCTAGAGAGAGTGTTATCCAGGGCTCTGAGTAGTGTGGCGTCCCTGCTGAGACTCTGGAGAGTTCAGTGTCTGGACCTGACTGACTTCTGCATCCAGGGTCACTCTCTCATTGCACTGCTGTGTCACCAGGGACCTCTCTCTCTCAGGTCAGTCTGAAGCTGATGTTTTTTAAAGTAGAAATAGTAACGTCATTCATGTGTTTTTCTTCATATTTCTGACAGCCTGTTTGTTCCAACCTCCTAGACTGAACTCAGACACTCTGCAGCAGCTGACTATAGTTGTGTATGAAGCTCAGGACAAGGACTTGACTCAGTGGTTCCTGGAGAAGGTTGGTGGAGACCTGACCTCCTGCAGGCTGGACTGGGAAGTGCTTCTATCTCTGCTGCAGCATTCAACCCACAACATCACTGTGGACCTCAGGAAGAACCGGCTTCTAGAGAAGAACAGCTCAGATCTTCTCCCCTTTCTGGGAAGGGTTACTCTCAAGAGGTGGGAGAACTTCTTTCTCTGTTCAGACTTTCTAGAAATAATAAAATAACTATTTGTATCCAGTGACATGTTGTTCTGAGTTTTCCTCTGTAATATATTAGGGTTTTATTCAAGAGGTGGGAGATCTTTATTCAATATTTATAGTCTTTAATTATTAATGTTCTATCCAGCCAGTTGTTACTATGTGAGTTATCCTTTATAAAACCTTGACATAACCACAACAATCCATTCTCCATGTTTGTTCAGGTTCAGTTCCAGCTTTGTAAAGTCCTCCATCAGACAGATCTATGACAGTAGAGACAGTGCCTGTGTGTCCAGTTTGTTGAGGTCTTCAGACCATTGGATCAACCTGAACAGCAGAGAGCTGGACAGAGTGGACTGTACCGCTCTGTGTTTTACCCTGCAGCACAGCCACCAAGTCAAAGTCAACCTGCTGTGGACCTCCATACCACCGGGGGAGATAGAGAGCATCCTGCCTCTTCTGGACAGAGTCTCCCAACTCAGGTTTAGTTGGCACTCTTTGACCCTGCTAGAATGGATATGACTATGAGGCTTTCCACTTCCTGACTGATTTAACCTCTAACCCTAACCTTAGTGCAATGTACTAACCTTAACCTCAGCTAGTGGTGGAATTGAAGGGGAACTCCTGGGAGTTGACCTGATAACCAGAGTTGTAGTGTATTTATCAGTGTTTTAATGTGTGATGGTGTGTAAATAAGTATCTCTCTCGCTCACACACTCTTTCTCTGTTTCTCTGTCTCTCTCTGTAGTGTTGACAGGAGGTTACTGCTGAGTTTCCTACAGTGCTGTGCTGCCTCTCAGGTCCAGCAGGGGGAACCATCATCACCACCAACAGCAGTATGGCTGCTCAGGTCTCTGCACTACAGACTGGACTTCTCCTGCTCCTCCTCTGTGGACCTGTCAGCTCAGGACCAGGGGGAGGCTCTGTGTCTGACTACTGACCATTGCAGGGCCATCAACTCTGTTCTGAAGCAGAACCAACACGGCACCCAGCTGGTTCAGAACCAGGTCCAGCTCATCCTAAGACAATGTGAGGTGGAGGACAGAGCACTGAGGGAGCTGCTTCCCATCCTGAATATTGTCAAGCTGAGGTTAGAGACACAATTACAAACATTTGACCAACTAGTTAATCAGTAGGAGTTAGACCTACTCTGTGTCATAATGTTGTCTCTGCTTCTTGTCCTCTCAGTCCCAGCAAAGCTCTGCTACTTCAGCTGCTGGACCTTGTGTGTGAGGGGATTGAAGAGGGGCTGCTGAGTCATGCAGAGTCCCTGTGCAGAGCCCTGGATGGGGAGCTGGACCTCAGTGAGACCAGGCTGGACCAGAATGCCTGTGGATCTCTGGCCCTGGTTCTGGAACACTCAGAGGGTCTGTCAGAACTGGACCTCAGCCACTGTCAACTCACAGACCACCAGCTACAGCCCCTGATCACACACCTGCATAAAGTACAAGTCCTGGAGTGAGTGGCTTTCACTGTGTGTGTGTGTGTGTGTGTGTGTGTGTGTGTGTGTGTGTGTGTGTGTGTGTGTGTGTGTGTGTGTGTGTGTGTGTGTGTGTGTGTGTGTGTGTGAGACACTAGATGACAAATGTCTGATCACTCGTTCTCTCTGTCTCTCTATCTCTCCATCTCTGTCTCTCTATCTCTCCATCTCTGTCTCTCCATCTCTCCATCTCTGTCTCTCTGTCTCTCTGTCTCTCTGTCTCTCTGTCTCTCCGTCTCTCTGTCTCTCCGTCTCTCCCTCTCTCTCAGCCTGAGCCACAATGACATCACTGATGCTCTGACTGACAGAATACTCCAAATGGTTTCTACCAACACTTCAATACACACCGTACGGTAAGGGTGTGTGTGACGGTGAGCAGAGCATGTGTGTGTGTGAGATCATATGGGTGTGCCTGCTTCTGGGGGCAACTGTTGGAGGATGGAGATGTGTTGTCTAATGATGTAATAATGATTCATAATAATCATGTTTTATAGACTCTTCAACAACAAAATCCAGGACAGAAGACCCTTCCTGACAGACAAGAGATTTGAGATCTGGTGAAACAACATCAGGTCTTAGTTCAGGAAGAGAAGGCTGAATCCAGGACAGAAGATCCTTCCTGACAGACAAGAGGTTTGACATCTGGTGAAACAACATCAGGTCTTAGTTCAGGAAGAGAAGGCTGAATCCAGGACAGAAGATCCTTCCTGACAGACAAGAGGTTTGACATCTGGTGATGATAATGTTCTATAATAACTCTTTGATGTGGAACATAAACTGATGGAACATTTTAATACAAAAGACACACAACAAACTGGTTGTTCCAGCTGGAACAGTCCGATCATGTATAAACTACAGTCAACAGACTCATCAAAGAGATTCTCTGCTACTTGTTGTGTACTTTTTAGCCAGTAGTGCTGATAGTAACACTCACAAGTCAAAAGTGGTCCCTGAAAATGTTGTACTACATCACATATGTTCACCACGTCATCTCTCTCTCTCTGCTGTGGCCCGCCCTGCAACCTCATTGGATAACCCTGGGCTGGCTTCTTGCTAGCTGTCACTCAAATATAAGTGGCTGAAGCTCATGAGATAGAACTCTAATTGCCAGGGAAATGGAGGGGAAATGGTGCGGCACAGTTTCAACAAATTGTCGCTTTCCAACTTGGGATTTTTGAGGTAAGACAGTGATTATGCATGAATTACCTACATATTGAAACATCCAGCCCAAAGTGTGAGGTTGAAAACCTCAATTACATAATTACATTTTTTGACCGTTTAAATCATTCATGAATACTTTATTTTTGTATTTTTAATAAATGTCCCATGAGGCACTGTGTTTGTCACAGTGTTTTCTCTAAAGGTTCAAATCATTACTAGTAAATCCGAAATAATCACTTTCATGTTATTGCTGGTATGAACACGATCCAAGTGTGTTTCTTTTCATGACGATGTAAAAGTTGTTTGTTGAAGACATCTCCTCCTCTGACAGGCAGATCTCGGGAAATTCGGACCCGCCCATTTACCAGGAAGCACCATATTAGGTCAATGACATCAACGGAATCTCCTTTTGGAACGTTCCATTTCTTGGAAACGTAGAAGTTCTAACTTGTTGTCTTTACCGATAAATACCAGTTAAATTACATATTCAAAGAAATCAAACTTTATTAGTCACATGAGCCGAATACAACAAGTGTCGACTTTACCATGAAATGTTTACTTACAAGCCCTTAACCAACAGTGCAGTTCAAGAAGAAGAAAATATTTACCAAGTAGGCTAACATAAAAAGTAATAATAAAAAGTAATACAATAACAAAAACGAGGTTATATACAGGGGGCACCGGTACCGGGTCAGTGTGGAGGTTATATACAGGGAGCACCGGTACCGGGTCAGTGTGGAGGTTATATACAGGGGGCACCGGTACCGGGTCAGTGTGGAGGTTATATACAGGGAGCACCGGTACCGGGTCAGTGTGGAGGTTATATACAGGGGGCACCGGTACCGGGTCAGTGTGGAGGTTATATACAGGGGGCACCGGTACCGGGTCAGTGTGGAGGTTATATACAGGGGGCACCGGTACCGGGTCAGTGTGGAGGTTATATACAGGGGGCACCGGTACCGGGTCAGTGTGGAGGTTATATATAGGGGGCACCGGTACCGGGTCAGTGTGGAGGTTATATATAGGGGGCACCGGTACCGGGTCAGTGTGGAGGTTATATACAGGGGGCACCGGTACCGGGTCAGTGTGGAGGTTATATATAGGGGGCACCGGTACCGGGTCAGTGTGGAGGTTATATACAGGGGGTACTGGTACAGAGTCAGTGTGGAGGTTATATATAGGGGGCACCGGTACCGGGTCAGTGTGCTGGGGTACAGGCTAGTTGAGGTAATATATAGCCCACAACAGGGTTTCTCTAGAGAATGTAGCCTTTATACAGCCTATATATAGCCCACACCATGGTTTCTCTAGAGAATGTAGCCTTTATACAGCCCACACCAGGGTTTCTCTAGAGAATGTAGCCTTTATACAGCCTATATATAGCCCACAACAGTGCCGAATACAACAAGTGTCGACTTTACCATGAAATGTTTACTTACAAGCCCTTAACCAACAGTGCAGTTCAAGAAGCAGTAAATATTTACCAGGTAGGCTAACATAAAAAATAATAATAAAAAGGTTATATACAGGGGGCACCGGTACCGGGTCAGTGTGCAGGGGTACAGGCTAGTTGAGGTGCTATACAGCCATATACCAGTACTGAGTCAATGTGGAGGTTATATACAGGGGGCACCGGTACCGGGTCAATGTGTATACAGCCCACACCATGGTTTCTCTAGAGAATGTAGCCTATATACAGCCCACACCAGGGTTTCTCTAGAGAATGTAGCCTATATACAGCCCACACCAGGGTTTCTCTAGAGAATGTAGCCTATATACAGCCCACACCAGGGTTTCTCTAGAGAATGTAGACTATATACAGCCCACACCAGGGTTTCTCTAGAGAATGTAGCCTATATACAGCCCACACCAGGGTTTCTCTAGAGAATGTAGACTATATACAGCCCACACCAGGGTTTCTCTAGAGAATGTAGCCTATATACAGCCCACACCATGGTTCCCCAACATGTCCCTGCCCCAGAATTGCATTGGGGGCATTCTTATATGTACAGCCTAACCAATGGATTTGAAATGGAAATTGGGTAACAGCCTAATCAGTGACACCAACAGAACCAGTTTTTGGTGAAATTACATAAATATTAGTCTTAGAATTTATACAGCATCATTTCAACATTGTTTAGCATTATATTATTATATTATATTGTCCAATTGGGGCATTTTTCACTATATTTATTGGGTTGCATCAGTTACATTGGGGGACTTTTATTTTGAAGGTGAACTGCCGATTCCACTATTGCTGCTCACGCCACACTGGTCCACTGATCCACAGATCCACATCGGAATGAAACCTGCGAGTCTCCGCTGTCCGCTCAGGCGGGAGAGGGGGAGAGGACGAACAACTATGAATGGTAGACCTACAATCTGCAGTATTTACAACTGTTGAATGGCAACTGATTTTTAGAATAGAAAACCCTCATGAGCGCAGTTACCGACACCTGTCATAACAGAGCTGCTATCTCTCACCCATTGGTGGTTAGACATGCCCGACACCTGTCATAACAGAGCTGCTATCTCTCACCCATTGGTGGTGAGACACGCATTTGACCCTCTAATCATGGCACAAGTCTTACATCTCATGCATTCTCACGCAAAATACTTTCTAAGTCTCCAAATTAATAACCATGTCATAGCCTGATAGTGTTGGGCAGGCTAACTGCAATAGAGGACTACACCCATGGAAAGTATGAGGAAGGACTGTATTTAGCTAAAACTGATCAGACTTTATAAACTAGAACGTGTTATAATAGTGCATGAAGTGTCCTTCTAAGAACAGACTGGATGTTAAACTGCGGAAGCTTCTAAGTTATAGCATCAGACTCAGACAGCAACAGACCACTGACTGCTCTCTGCTGTAGATCATTCAGCAAGCAGCCTGGAAACTCCAGAGACAAGTTCCACATCATAGTTTACACGTCATTAAGATTATAACTCCTATAGCTTTTTAAAAGACCGACCAAGCGACAGGCTTCATTCATAATGCATGAATGAAATGATAGTCATTGCCCGGGACTTAACTAACTGGGGAATGTTTGCTGAACAGGACCCAACGTTTTGGAACATTCAGATGTTATGAACAAACATGCCTCTTTGACATTTAGAATAGTGATTCAGGTTGGGTCAGGTAATTATATCTGTAACATTCGACAACGTTTGACGATTGAATATTGCCATCATCAGGAACATTGCCATCATCAGGAACCGAACGGAAACAAACTGTCAGAAACAGGAAGGGAATAACCTGAACTTGTTCAGTGAGAAAAGCTAGTTTCTGTTGCAAAACATTTTGCTACGATCTGCACGATTGAATACACCCATGGAAAGTATGAGACAGCTTTCCTGCTGGTGATAACTTCAACATTTTCAATTTTTTTTCGAATTGTCGAATTTTGCCGTTAAAAATGACAAGAATAGAGCTAACGTGATTTCTTATTTTAAATGTCCGAGGCATGTTTGGCCTTCACAGTGTATTTGATATCTGAAAGTTCAAAAACGTTGCGTCTTGCTCAACCGCCCCCGATAATGTTTTTATACATGGAAGTAAAAGTGAAAGTAAAATAGGTCAGGGAAGGCCCAGTCAGCAGAAGTTAATAGATTTAGTTGTCTATAGGAAATGCTGACACATTATCAGTCCAGTAGATTTAGTTGTCTATAGGAAATGCCGACACATTATCAGTCTAGTAGATTTAGTTGTCTATAGGAAATGCTGACACATTATCAGTCCAGTAGATTTAGTTGTAAATAGGAAATGACAACACATTTTCAGTCGAGAAGATTTAGTTGTCAGTAGAAAATTAAAATACATTTATAGTCTAGTAGATTTAGTTGTCAATAGGAAATCAGAAGACATTTACAGTGTAGTAGATTTAGTTGTCTATAGGAAATGACAACACATTTCCAGTCTAGTAGATTTAGTTGTCTATAGGAAATGACAAGACATTTACAGTCTAGTAGATTTAGTTGTCTGTAGGAAATGCCAACACATTTACAGTCGAGTAGATTTAGTTGTCTGTAGGAAATGACAACACAATTACATTCTAGTAGATTTAGTTGTGAATATAAAATTACAAGACATTTACAGTGTAGTAGATTTAGTTGTCTATAGGAAATGCCAACACATTTACAGTCTAGTAGATTTATTTTTCTATAGAAAATGACAACACATTTACAGTCTAGTAGATTTAGTAGTCCATAGGAAATGCCAACACATTTACAGTCTAGTAGATTTAGTTGTCTATAGGAAATGACAACACAATTACAGTCTTGTAGATTTAGTTGTAAATATGAAACGACAAGACATTTACAGTCTAGTAGATTTAGTTGTCTATAGGAAATTACAACACATTTCCAGTCTAGTAGATTTAGTTGTCTATAGGAAATGACAAAACATTTACAGTCTAGTATATTTAGTTGTCTATAGTAAATTCCAACACATTTACAGTCGAGTAGATTTAGTTGTCTGTAAGAAGTGCCAACACATTTATAGTCTAGTAGATTTAGTTGTAAATATAACATGACAAGACATTTACAGTCTAGTAGATTTAGTTGTTTAAAGGAAATGACAACACATTTACAGTCGAGTAGATTTAGTTGTCTGTAGGAATAACAACACATTTCCAGTCTAGTAGATTTAGTTGTCTGTAGGAAATTAAGAGACATTTACAGTGTAGTAGATTTAGTTGTCTATAGGAAATGACAACACATTTACAGTCTAGTAGATTTAGTTGTAAATATAGAATGACAAGACATTTACAGTCTAGTAGATTTAGTTGTCTATAGGAAATCAAAATACATTTATAGTCTTGTAGATTTAGTAGTCTATAGGAAATGACAACACATTTAATGTCTAGTAGATTTAGTAGTCTATAGGAAATGCCAACACATTTACAGTCTAGTAGATTTATTTTTCTATAGAAAATGACAACACATTTACACTGTAGTAGATTTAGTTGTCTGTAGGAAATGCAAACACATTTCCAGTCTAGTAGATTTAGTTGTCTATAGGAAATGACAACACATTTACAGTCTAGTAGATTTAGTTGTAAATATGAAATGACAAGACATTTACAGTCTAGTAGATTTAGGTGTCTATAGGAAATTCCAACACATTTACAGTCAAGTAGATTTAGTTTTCTGTAGGAAATGCCAACACATTTACAGTCTAGTAGATTTAGTTTCCTATAGGAAATGACAACACAATTACAGTCTTGTAGATTTAGTTGTAAATATGAAACGACAAGACATTTACAGTCTAGTAGATTTAGTTCTCTATAGGAAATGACAAGACACTTAGTCTAGTAGATTTAGTTGTCTATAGGAAATGACAACACATTTACAGTCTAGTAGATGTAGTTCTCTATAGGAATTGCCATCACATTTACAGTCCAGTAGATTTAGTTGTATGTAGGAAATGGAAAGACATTTATAGTGTAGTAGATTTAGTTGTCAATAGGAAATGACAACACATTTACAGTGTAGTAGATTTAGTAGTCCATAGGAAACGCCAACACATTTACAGTCTAGTAGATGTATTTTTCTATAGAAAATGACATCACATTTACAGTCTAGTAGATTTAGTTGTCAATAGGAAATGACAACACATTTACAGTGTAGTAGATTTAGTTGTAAATATGAAATGACAAGACATTTACAGTCTAGTAGATTTAGTTGTCTATAGGAAATACCAACACATTTACAGTCGAGTAGATTTAGTTGTCTGTAGGAAATGCCAACACATTTACAGTCTAGTAGATTTAGTTGTCAATAGGAAATGACAAGACACTTACAGTCTAGTAGATGTAGGTATCTATAGGAATTGCCATCACATTTACAGTCCAGTAGATTTAGTTGTCTATAGGAAATGACAAGACACTTAGAGTCTAGTAGATTTAGTTGTCTATAGGAATTGCCATCACATTTACAGTCCAGTAGATTTAGTTGTCTATAGGAAATGACAACACATTTCCAGTCTAGTAGATTTAGTTGTCTGTAGGAAATTAAAAGACATTTATAGTCTAATATATTTAGTTGTCAATAGGAAATGACAAGACATTTACACTGTAGTAGATTTAGTTGTCTGTAGGAAATGCCAACACATTTATAGTCTAGTAGATTTAGTAGTCTTTAGGAAATGACAACACATTTACAGTCGAGTAGATTTAGTTTCCTATAGGAAATGACAACACATTTACAGTCTTGTAGATTTAGTTGTAAATATGAAACGACAAGACATTTACAGTCTAGTAGATTTAGTTGTCTATAGGAAATTCCAACACATTTACAGTCGAGTAGAATTAGTTGTCTGTAGGAAATGCCAACACATTTACAGTCTAGTAGATTTAGTTGTCATTAGGAAATGACAAGACACTTAGAGTCTAGTAGATGTAGTTCTCTATAGGAATTGCCATCACATTTACAGTCCAGTAGATTTAGTTGTCTGTAGGAAATGAAAAGACATTTAGAGTCTAGTAGATTTAGTTGTCTATTGGAAATGACAACACATTTGCAGTGTAGTAGATTTAGTTGTCTATAGGAAATGACAACACATTTACAGTCTAGTAGATGTAGTTCTCTATAGGAATTGCCATCACATTTACAGTCCAGTAGATTTAGTTGTATGGAGGAAATGGAAAGACATTTATAGTCTAGTAGATTTAGTTGTCAATAGGAAATGACAACACATTTACAGTGTAGTAGATTTAGTAGTGCATAGGAAATACCAACACATTTACAGTCTAGTAGATTTAGTTGTCAATAGGAAATGACAACACATTTACAGTCTAGTAGATTTAGTTGTCAATAGGAAATGACAACACATTTACAATCTAGTAGATTTAGTTGTCAATAGGAAATGACAACACATTTACAGTGTAGTAGATTTAGTTGTAAATATGAAATGACAAGACATTTACAGTCTAGTAGATTTAGTTGTCTATAGGAAATGCCAACACATTTACAGTCTAGTAGATTTAGTTGTCATTAGGAAATGACAAGACACTTACAGTCTAGTAGATGTAGGTATCTATAGGAATTGCCATCACATTTACAGTCCAGTAGATTTAGTTGTAAATATGAAACGACAAGACATTTACAGTCCTGTAGATTTAGTTGTCTATAGGAAATAACAACACATTTCCAGTCTAGTAGATTTAGTTGTCTGTAGGAAATTAAAAGACATTTATAGTCTAATAGATTTAGTTGTCAATAGGAAATGACAAGACATTTACACTGTAGTAGATTTAGTTGTCTGTAGGAAATGCCAACACATTTATAGTCTAGTAGATTTAGTAGTTTTTAGGAAATGACAACACATTTACAGTCGAGTAGATTTAGTTTCCTATTGGAAATGACAACACATTTACAGTCTTGTAGATTTAGTTGTAAATATGAAACGACAAGACATTTACAGTCTAGTAGATTTAGTTGTCTATAGGAAATTCCAACACATTTACAGTCGAGTAGAATTAGTTGTCTGTAGGAAATGCCAACACATTTACAGTCTAGTAGATTTAGTTGTCATTAGGAAATGACAAGACACTTAGAGTCTAGTAGATGTAGTTCTCTATAGGAATTGCCATCACATTTACAGTCCAGTAGATTTAGTTGTCTGTAGGAAATGAAAAGACATTTAGAGTCTAGTAGATTTAGTTGTCTATTGGAAATGACAACACATTTGCAGTGTAGTAGATTTAGTTGTCTATAGGAAATGACAACACATTTACAGTCCAGTAGATTTAGTTGTATGTAGGAAATGGAAAGACATTTATAGTCTAGTAGATTTAGTTGTCAATAGGAAATGACAACACATTTACAGTGAATTAGATTTAGCAGTGCATAGGAAATGCCAACACATTTACAGTCTAGTAGATTTAGTTGTCAATAGGAAATGACAACACATTTACAGTCTAGTAGATTTAGTTGTCAATAGGAAATGACAACACATTTACAGTGTAGTAGATTTAGTTGTAAATATGAAATGACAAGACATTTACAGTCTAGTAGATTTAGTTGTCTATAGGAAATGCCAACACATTTACAGTCTAGTAGATTTAGTTCTCTATAGGAATTGCCATCATATTTACAGTCCAGTAGATTTAGTTGTCTGTAGGAAATGAAAAGACATTTAGAGTCTAGTAGATTTAGTTGTCAATTGGAAATGACAACACATTTGCAGTGTAGTAGATTTAGTTGTCTATAGGAAATGACAACACATTTACAGTCTAGTAGATGTAGTTCTCTATAGGAATTGCCATCACATTTACAGTCCAGTAGATTTAGTTGTATGTAGGAAATGGAAAGACATTTACAGTGTAGTAGATTTAGTAGTCCATAGGAAACGCCAACACATTTACAGTCTAGTAGATTTATTTTTCTATAGAAAATGACATCACATTTACAGTCTAGTAGATTTAGTTGTCAATAGGAAATGACAACACATTTACAGTCTAGTAGATTTAGTTGTCAATAGGAAATGACAACACATTTACAGTGTAGTAGATTTAGTTGTAAATATGAAATGACAAGACATTTACAGTCTAGTAGATTTAGTTGTCTGTAGGAAATGCCAACACATTTACAGTCTAGTAGATTTAGTTGTCAATAGGAAATGACAAGACACTTACAGTCTAGTAGATGTAGGTATCTATAGGAATTGCCATCACATTTACAGTCCAGTAGATTTAGTTGTCTATAGGAAATGACAAGACACTTAGAGTCTAGTAGATTTAGTTGTCTATAGGAATTGCCATCACATTTACAGTCCAGTAGATGTAGTTGTCTATAGGAAATGACAACACATTTCCAGTCTAGTAGATTTAGTTGTCTGTAGGAAATTAAAAGACATTTATAGTCTAATATATTTAGTTGTCAATAGGAAATGACAAGACATTTACACTGTAGTAGATTTAGTTGTCTGTAGGAAATGCCAACACATTTATAGTCTAGTAGATTTAGTAGTCTTTAGGAAATGACAACACATTTACAGTCGAGTAGATTTAGTTTCCTATAGGAAATGACAACACATTTACAGTCTTGTAGATTTAGTTGTAAATATGAAACGACAAGACATTTACAGTCTAGTAGATTTAGTTGTCTATAGGAAATTCCAACACATTTACAGTCGAGTAGAATTAGTTGTCTGTAGGAAATGCCAACACATTTACAGTCTAGTAGATTTAGTTGTCATTAGGAAATGACAAGACACTTAGAGTCTAGTAGATGTAGTTCTCTATAGGAATTGCCATCACATTTACAGTCCAGTAGATTTAGTTGTCTGTAGGAAATGAAAAGACATTTAGAGTCTAGTAGATTTAGTTGTCTATTGGAAATGACAACACATTTGCAGTGTAGTAGATTTAGTTGTCTATAGGAAATGACAACACATTTACAGTCTAGTAGATGTAGTTCTCTATAGGAATTGCCATCACATTTACAGTCCAGTAGATTTAGTTGTATGGAGGAAATGGAAAGACATTTATAGTCTAGTAGATTTAGTTGTCAATAGGAAATGACAACACATTTACAGTGTAGTAGATTTAGTAGTGCATAGGAAATGCCAACACATTTACAGTCTAGTAGATTTAGTTGTCAATAGGAAATGACAACACATTTACAGTCTAGTAGATTTAGTTGTCAATAGGAAATGACAACACATTTACAATCTAGTAGATTTAGTTGTCAATAGGAAATGACAACACATTTACAGTGTAGTAGATTTAGTTGTAAATATGAAATGACAAGACATTTACAGTCTAGTAGATTTAGTTGTCTATAGGAAATGCCAACACATTTACAGTCTAGTAGATTTAGTTGTCATTAGGAAATGACAAGACACTTACAGTCTAGTAGATGTAGGTATCTATAGGAATTGCCATCACATTTACAGTCCAGTAGATTTAGTTGTAAATATGAAACGACAAGACATTTACAGTCCTGTAGATTTAGTTGTCTATAGGAAATAACAACACATTTCCAGTCTAGTAGATTTAGTTGTCTGTAGGAAATTAAAAGACATTAATAGTCTAATAGATTTAGTTGTCAATAGGAAATGACAAGACATTTACACTGTAGTAGATTTAGTTGTCTGTAGGAAATGCCAACACATTTATAGTCTAGTAGATTTAGTAGTTTTTAGGAAATGACAACACATTTACTGTCTAGTAGATTTAGTTGTCTATAGGAAATTCCAACACATTTACAGTCGAGTAGAATTAGTTGTCTGTAGGAAATGCCAACACATTTACAGTCTAGTAGATTTAGTTGTCATTAGGAAATGACAAGACACTTAGAGTCTAGTAGATGTAGTTCTCTATAGGAATTGCCATCACATTTACAGTCCAGTAGATTTAGTTGTCTGTAGGAAATGAAAAGACATTTAGAGTCTAGTAGATTTAGTTGTCTATTGGAAATGACAACACATTTGCAGTGTAGTAGATTTAGTTGTCTATAGGAAATGACAACACATTTACAGTCTAGTAGATGTAGTTCTCTATAGGAATTGCCATCACATTTACAGTCCAGTAGATTTAGTTGTATGGAGGAAATGGAAAGACATTTATAGTCTAGTAGATTTAGTTGTCAATAGGAAATGACAACACATTTACAGTGTAGTAGATTTAGTAGTGCATAGGAAATGCCAACACATTTACAGTCTAGTAGATTTAGTTGTCAATAGGAAATGACAACACATTTACAGTCTAGTAGATTTAGTTGTCAATAGGAAATGACAACACATTTACAATCTAGTAGATTTAGTTGTCAATAGGAAATGACAACACATTTACAGTGTAGTAGATTTAGTTGTAAATATGAAATGACAAGACATTTACAGTCTAGTAGATTTAGTTGTCTATAGGAAATGCCAACACATTTACAGTCTAGTAGATTTAGTTGTCATTAGGAAATGACAAGACACTTACAGTCTAGTAGATGTAGGTATCTATAGGAATTGCCATCACATTTACAGTCCAGTAGATTTAGTTGTAAATATGAAACGACAAGACATTTACAGTCCTGTAGATTTAGTTGTCTATAGGAAATAACAACACATTTCCAGTCTAGTAGATTTAGTTGTCTGTAGGAAATTAAAAGACATTTATAGTCTAATAGATTTAGTTGTCAATAGGAAATGACAAGACATTTACACTGTAGTAGATTTAGTTGTCTGTAGGAAATGCCAACACATTTATAGTCTAGTAGATTTAGTAGTTTTTAGGAAATGACAACACATTTACAGTCGAGTAGATTTAGTTTCCTATTGGAAATGACAACACATTTACAGTCTTGTAGATTTAGTTGTAAATATGAAACGACAAGACATTTACAGTCTAGTAGATTTAGTTGTCTATAGGAAATTCCAACACATTTACAGTCGAGTAGAATTAGTTGTCTGTAGGAAATGCCAACACATTTACAGTCTAGTAGATTTAGTTGTCATTAGGAAATGACAAGACACTTAGAGTCTAGTAGATGTAGTTCTCTATAGGAATTGCCATCACATTTACAGTCCAGTAGATTTAGTTGTCTGTAGGAAATGAAAAGACATTTAGAGTCTAGTAGATTTAGTTGTCTATAGGAAATGACAACACATTTACAGTCCAGTAGATTTAGTTGTATGTAGGAAATGGAAAGACATTTATAGTCTAGTAGATTTAGTTGTCAATAGGAAATGACAACACATTTACAGTGAATTAGATTTAGTAGTGCATAGGAAATGCCAACACATTTACAGTCTAGTAGATTTAGTTGTCAATAGGAAATGACAACACATTTACAGTCTAGTAGATTTAGTTGTCAATAGGAAATGACAACACATTTACAGTGTAGTAGATTTAGTTGTAAATATGAAATGACAAGACATTTACAGTCTAGTAGATTTAGTTGTCTATAGGAAATGCCAACACATTTACAGTCTAGTAGATTTAGTTCTCTATAGGAATTGCCATCATATTTACAGTCCAGTAGATTTAGTTGTCTGTAGGAAATGAAAAGACATTTAGAGTCTAGTAGATTTAGTTGTCAATTGGAAATGACAACACATTTGCAGTGTAGTAGATTTAGTTGTCTATAGGAAATGACAACACATTTACAGTCTAGTAGATGTAGTTCTCTATAGGAATTGCCATCACATTTACAGTCCAGTAGATTTAGTTGTATGTAGGAAATGGAAAGACATTTACAGTGTAGTAGATTTAGTAGTCCATAGGAAACGCCAACACATTTACAGTCTAGTAGATTTATTTTTCTATAGAAAATGACATCACATTTACAGTCTAGTAGATTTAGTTGTCAATAGGAAATGACAACACATTTACAGTCTAGTAGATTTAGTTGTCAATAGGAAATGACAACACATTTACAGTGTAGTAGATTTAGTTGTAAATATGAAATGACAAGACATTTACAGTCTAGTAGATTTAGTTGTCTGTAGGAAATGCCAACACATTTACAGTCTAGTAGATTTAGTTGTCAATAGGAAATGACAAGACACTTACAGTCTAGTAGATGTAGGTATCTATAGGAATTGCCATCACATTTACAGTCCAGTAGATTTAGTTGTCTATAGGAAATGACAAGACACTTAGAGTCTAGTAGATTTAGTTGTCTATAGGAATTGCCATCACATTTACAGTCCAGTAGATGTAGTTGTCTATAGGAAATGACAACACATTTCCAGTCTAGTAGATTTAGTTGTCTGTAGGAAATTAAAAGACATTTATAGTCTAATATATTTAGTTGTCAATAGGAAATGACAAGACATTTACACTGTAGTAGATTTAGTTGTCTGTAGGAAATGCCAACACATTTATAGTCTAGTAGATTTAGTAGTCTTTAGGAAATGACAACACATTTACAGTCGAGTAGATTTAGTTTCCTATAGGAAATGACAACACATTTACAGTCTTGTAGATTTAGTTGTAAATATGAAACGACAAGACATTTACAGTCTAGTAGATTTAGTTGTCTATAGGAAATTCCAACACATTTACAGTCGAGTAGAATTAGTTGTCTGTAGGAAATGCCAACACATTTACAGTCTAGTAGATTTAGTTGTCATTAGGAAATGACAAGACACTTAGAGTCTAGTAGATGTAGTTCTCTATAGGAATTGCCATCACATTTACAGTCCAGTAGATTTAGTTGTCTGTAGGAAATGAAAAGACATTTAGAGTCTAGTAGATTTAGTTGTCTATTGGAAATGACAACACATTTGCAGTGTAGTAGATTTAGTTGTCTATAGGAAATGACAACACATTTACAGTCTAGTAGATGTAGTTCTCTATAGGAATTGCCATCACATTTACAGTCCAGTAGATTTAGTTGTATGGAGGAAATGGAAAGACATTTATAGTCTAGTAGATTTAGTTGTCAATAGGAAATGACAACACATTTACAGTGTAGTAGATTTAGTAGTGCATAGGAAATGCCAACACATTTACAGTCTAGTAGATTTAGTTGTCAATAGGAAATGACAACACATTTACAGTCTAGTAGATTTAGTTGTCAATAGGAAATGACAACACATTTACAATCTAGTAGATTTAGTTGTCAATAGGAAATGACAACACATTTACAGTGTAGTAGATTTAGTTGTAAATATGAAATGACAAGACATTTACAGTCTAGTAGATTTAGTTGTCTATAGGAAATGCCAACACATTTACAGTCTAGTAGATTTAGTTGTCATTAGGAAATGACAAGACACTTACAGTCTAGTAGATGTAGGTATCTATAGGAATTGCCATCACATTTACAGTCCAGTAGATTTAGTTGTAAATATGAAACGACAAGACATTTACAGTCCTGTAGATTTAGTTGTCTATAGGAAATAACAACACATTTCCAGTCTAGTAGATTTAGTTGTCTGTAGGAAATTAAAAGACATTAATAGTCTAATAGATTTAGTTGTCAATAGGAAATGACAAGACATTTACACTGTAGTAGATTTAGTTGTCTGTAGGAAATGCCAACACATTTATAGTCTAGTAGATTTAGTAGTTTTTAGGAAATGACAACACATTTACTGTCTAGTAGATTTAGTTGTCTATAGGAAATTCCAACACATTTACAGTCGAGTAGAATTAGTTGTCTGTAGGAAATGACAACACATTTACAGTCGAGTAGATTTAGTTTCCTATTGGAAATGACAACACATTTACAGTCTTGTAGATTTAGTTGTAAATATGAAACGACAAGACATTTACAGTCTAGTAGATTTAGTTGTCTATAGGAAATTCCAACACATTTACAGTCGAGTAGAATTAGTTGTCTGTAGGAAATGCCAACACATTTACAGTCTAGTAGATTTAGTTGTCATTAGGAAATGACAAGACACTTAGAGTCTAGTAGATGTAGTTCTCTATAGGAATTGCCATCACATTTACAGTCCAGTAGATTTAGTTGTCTGTAGGAAATGAAAAGACATTTAGAGTCTAGTAGATTTAGTTGTCTATAGGAAATGACAACACATTTACAGTCCAGTAGATTTAGTTGTATGTAGGAAATGGAAAGACATTTATAGTCTAGTAGATTTAGTTGTCAATAGGAAATGACAACACATTTACAGTGAATTAGATTTAGTAGTGCATAGGAAATGCCAACACATTTACAGTCTAGTAGATTTAGTTGTCAATAGGAAATGACAACACATTTACAGTCTAGTAGATTTAGTTGTCAATAGGAAATGACAACACATTTACAGTGTAGTAGATTTAGTTGTAAATATGAAATGACAAGACATTTACAGTCTAGTAGATTTAGTTGTCTATAGGAAATGCCAACACATTTACAGTCTAGTAGATTTAGTTCTCTATAGGAATTGCCATCATATTTACAGTCCAGTAGATTTAGTTGTCTGTAGGAAATGAAAAGACATTTAGAGTCTAGTAGATTTAGTTGTCAATTGGAAATGACAACACATTTGCAGTGTAGTAGATTTAGTTGTCTATAGGAAATGACAACACATTTACAGTCTAGTAGATGTAGTTCTCTATAGGAATTGCCATCACATTTACAGTCCAGTAGATTTAGTTGTATGTAGGAAATGGAAAGACATTTACAGTGTAGTAGATTTAGTAGTCCATAGGAAACGCCAACACATTTACAGTCTAGTAGATTTATTTTTCTATAGAAAATGACATCACATTTACAGTCTAGTAGATTTAGTTGTCAATAGGAAATGACAACACATTTACAGTCTAGTAGATTTAGTTGTCAATAGGAAATGACAACACATTTACAGTGTAGTAGATTTAGTTGTAAATATGAAATGACAAGACATTTACAGTCTAGTAGATTTAGTTGTCTATAGGAAATTCCAACACATTTACAGTCGAGTAGATTTAGTTGTCTGTAGGAAATGCCAACACATTTACAGTCTAGTAGATTTAGTTGTCAATAGGAAATGACAAGACACTTACAGTCTAGTAGATGTAGGTATCTATAGGAATTGCCATCACATTTACAGTCCAGTAGATTTAGTTGTCTATAGGAAATGACAAGACACTTAGAGTCTAGTAGATTTAGTTGTCTATAGGAATTGCCATCACATTTACAGTCCAGTAGATTTAGTTGTCTATAGGAAATGACAACACATTTCCAGTCTAGTAGATTTAGTTGTCTGTCGGAAATTAAAAGACATTTATAGTCTAATAGATTTAGTTGTCAATAGGAAATGACAAGACATTTACACTGTAGTAGATTTAGTTGTCTGTAGGAAATGCCAACACATTTATAGTCTAGTAGATTTAGTAGTCTTTAGGAAATGACAACACATTTACAGTCTAGTAGATTTAGTTGTCAATAGGAAATGACAACACATTTACAGTGTAGTAGATTTAGTTGTAAATATGAAATGACAAGACATTTACAGTCTAGTAGATTTAGTTGTCTATAGGAAATTCCAACACATTTACAGTCGAGTAGATTTAGTTGTCTGTAGGAAATGCCAACACATTTACAGTCTAGTAGATTTAGTTGTCAATAGGAAATGACAAGACACTTACAGTCTAGTAGATGTAGGTATCTATAGGAATTGCCATCACATTTACAGTCCAGTAGATTTATTTGTCTATAGGAAATGACAAGACACTTAGAGTCTAGTAGATTTAGTTGTCTATAGGAATTGCCATCACATTTACAGTCCAGTAGATTTAGTTGTCTATAGGAAATGACAACACATTTCCAGTCTAGTAGATTTAGTTGTCTGTAGGAAATTAAAAGACATTTATAGTCTAATAGATTTAGTTGTCAATAGGAAATGACAAGACATTTACACTGTAGTAAATTTAGTTGTCTGTAGGAAATGCCAACACATTTATAGTCTAGTAGATTTAGTAGTCTTTAGGAAATGACAACACATTTACAGTCGAGTAGATTTAGTTTCCTATAGGAAATGACAACACATTTACAGTCTTGTAGATTTAGTTGTAAATATGAAACGACAAGACATTTACAGTCTAGTAGATTTAGTTGTCTATAGGAAATTCCAACACATTTACAGTCGAGTAGAATTAGTTGTCTGTAGGAAATGCCAACACATTTACAGTCTAGTAGATTTAGTTGTCATTAGGAAATGACAAGACACTTAGAGTCTAGTAGATGTAGTTCTCTATAGGAATTGCCATCACATTTACAGTCCAGTAGATTTAGTTGTCTGTAGGAAATGAAAAGACATTTAGAGTCTAGTAGATTTAGTTTTCTATTGGAAATGACAACACATTTGCAGTGTAGTAGATTTAGTTGTCTATAGGAAATGACAACACATTTACAGTCTAGTAGATGTAGTTCTCTATAGGAATTGCCATCACATTTACAGTCCAGTAGATTTAGTTGTATGTAGGAAATGGAAAGACATTTATAGTCTAGTAGATTTAGTTGTCAATAGGAAATGACAACACATTTACAGTGTAGTAGATTTAGTAGTGCATAGGAAATGCCAACACATTTACAGTCTAGTAGATTTAGTTGTCAATAGGAAATGACAACACATTTACAGTCCAGTAGATTTATTTGTCAATAGGAAATGACAACACATTAACAATCTAGTAGATTTAGTTGTCAATAGGAAATGACAACACATTTACAGTGTAGTAGATTTAGTTGTAAATATGAAATGACAAGACATTTACAGTCTAGTAGATTTAGTTGTCTATAGGAAATGCCAACACATTTACAGTCTAGTAGATTTAGTTGTCATTAGGAAATGACAAGACACTTACAGTCTAGTAGATGTAGGTATCTATAGGAATTGCCATCACATTTACAGTCCAGTAGATTTAGTTGTAAATATGAAACGACAAGACATTTACAGTCCTGTAGATTTAGTTGTCTATAGGAAATAACAACACATTTCCAGTCTAGTAGATTTACTTGTCTGTAGGAAATTAAAAGACATTTACAGTGTAGTAGATTTAGATGTCTATAGGAAATGACAACACATTTACAGTCTAGTAGATTTATTTGTAAATATAAAATGACAAGACATTTACAGTGTGGTAGATTTAGTTGTCTATAGGAAATGCCAACACATTTACAGTCTAGTAGATTTATTTTTCTATAGAAAATGACACACATTTACACTGTAGTAGATTTAGTTGTCATTAGGAAATGACAAGACACTTAGAGTCTAGTAGATGTAGTTCTCTATAGGAATTGCCATCATATTTACAGTCCAGTAGATTTAGTTGTCTGTAGGAAATGAAAAGACATTTAGAGTCTAGTAGATTTAGTAGTCCATAGGAAACGCCAACACATTTACAGTCTAGTAGATTTATTTTTCTAAGAAAATGACATCACATTTACAGTCTAGTAGATTTAGTTGTCAATAGGAAATGACAACACATTTACAGTCTAGTAGATTTAGTTGTCAATAGGAAATGACAACACATTTACAGTCTAGTAGATTTAGTTGTCAATAGGAAATGACAACACATTTACAGTGTAGTAGATTTAGTTGTAAATATGAAATGACAAGACATTTACAGTCTAGTAGATTTAGTTGTCTATAGGAAATTCCAACACATTTACAGTCGAGTAGATTTAGTTGTCTGTAGGAAATGCCAACACATTTACAGTCTAGTAGATTTAGTTGTCAATAGGAAATGACAAGACACTTACAGTCTAGTAGATGTAGGTATCTATAGGAATTGCCATCACATTTACAGTCCAGTAGATTTAGTTGTCTATAGGAAATGACAAGACACTTAGAGTCTAGTAGATTTAGTTGTCTATAGGAATTGCCATCACATTTACAGTCCAGTAGATTTAGTTGTCTATAGGAAATGACAACACATTTCCAGTCTAGTAGATTTAGTTGTCTGTCGGAAATTAAAATACATTTATAGTCTAATAGATTTAGTTGTCAATAGGAAATGACAAGACATTTACACTGTAGTAGATTTAGTTGTCTGTAGGAAATGCCAACACATTTATAGTCTAGTAGATTTAGTAGTCTTTAGGAAATGACAACACATTTACAGTCTAGTAGATTTAGTTGTCAATAGGAAATGACAACACATTTACAGTGTAGTAGATTTAGTTGTAAATATGAAATGACAAGACATTTACAGTCTAGTAGATTTAGTTGTCTATAGGAAATTCCAACACATTTACAGTCGAGTAGATTTAGTTGTCTGTAGGAAATGCCAACACATTTACAGTCTAGTAGATTTAGTTGTCAATAGGAAATGACAAGACACTTACAGTCTAGTAGATGTAGGTATCTATAGGAATTGCCATCACATTTACAGTCCAGTAGATTTAGTTGTCTATAGGAAATGACAAGACACTTACAGTCTAGTAGATTTAGTTGTCTATAGGAATTGCCATCACATTTACAGTCCAGTAGATTTAGTTGTCTATAGGAAATGACAACACATTTCCAGTCTAGTAGATTTAGTTGTCTGTAGGAAATTAAAAGACATTTATAGTCTAATAGATTTAGTTGTCAATAGGAAATGACAAGACATTTACACTGTAGTAAATTTAGTTGTCTGTAGGAAATGCCAACACATTTATAGTCTAGTAGATTTAGTAGTCTTTAGGAAATGACAACACATTTACAGTCGAGTAGATTTAGTTTCCTATAGGAAATGACAACACATTTACAGTCTTGTAGATTTAGTTGTAAATATGAAACGACAAGACATTTACAGTCTAGTAGATTTAGTTGTCTATAGGAAATTCCAACACATTTACAGTCGAGTAGAATTAGTTGTCTGTAGGAAATGCCAACACATTTACAGTCTAGTAGATTTAGTTGTCATTAGGAAATGACAAGACACTTAGAGTCTAGTAGATGTAGTTCTCTATAGGAATTGCCATCACATTTACAGTCCAGTAGATTTAGTTGTCTGTAGGAAATGAAAAGACATTTAGAGTCTAGTAGATTTAGTTTTCTATTGGAAATGACAACACATTTGCAGTGTAGTAGATTTAGTTGTCTATAGGAAATGACAACACATTTACAGTCTAGTAGATGTAGTTCTCTATAGGAATTGCCATCACATTTACAGTCCAGTAGATTTAGTTGTATGTAGGAAATGGAAAGACATTTATAGTCTAGTAGATTTAGTTGTCAATAGGAAATGACAACACATTTACAGTGTAGTAGATTTAGTAGTGCATAGGAAATGCCAACACATTTACAGTCTAGTAGATTTAGTTGTCAATAGGAAATGACAACACATTTACAGTCCAGTAGATTTATTTGTCAATAGGAAATGACAACACATTTACAATCTAGTAGATTTAGTTGTCAATAGGAAATGACAACACATTTACAGTGTAGTAGATTTAGTTGTAAATATGAAATGACAAGACATTTACAGTCTAGTAGATTTAGTTGTCTATAGGAAATGCCAACACATTTACAGTCTAGTAGATTTAGTTGTCATTAGGAAATGACAAGACACTTACAGTCTAGTAGATGTAGGTATCTATAGGAATTGCCATCACATTTACAGTCCAGTAGATTTAGTTGTAAATATGAAACGACAAGACATTTACAGTCCTGTAGATTTAGTTGTCTATAGGAAATAACAACACATTTCCAGTCTAGTAGATTTACTTGTCTGTAGGAAATTAAAAGACATTTACAGTGTAGTAGATTTAGATGTCTATAGGAAATGACAACACATTTACAGTCTAGTAGATTTATTTGTAAATATAAAATGACAAGACATTTACAGTGTGGTAGATTTAGTTGTCTATAGGAAATGCCAACACATTTACAGTCTAGTAGATTTATTTTTCTATAGAAAATGACACACATTTACACTGTAGTAGATTTAGTTGTCATTAGGAAATGACAAGACACTTAGAGTCTAGTAGATGTAGTTCTCTATAGGAATTGCCATCATATTTACAGTCCAGTAGATTTAGTTGTCTGTAGGAAATGAAAAGACATTTAGAGTCTAGTAGATTTAGTTGTCAATTGGAAATGACAACACATTTGCAGTGTAGTAGATTTAGTTGTCTATAGGAAATGACAACACATTTACAGTCTAGTAGATGTAGTTCTCTATAGGAATTGCCATCACATTTACAGTCCAGTAGATTTAGTTGTATGTAGGAAATGGAAAGACATTTACAGTGTAGTAGATTTAGTAGTCCATAGGAAACGCCAACACATTTACAGTCTAGTAGATTTATTTTTCTAAGAAAATGACATCACATTTACAGTCTAGTAGATTTAGTTGTCAATAGGAAATGACAACACATTTACAGTCTAGTAGATTTAGTTGTCAATAGGAAATGACAACACATTTACAGTCTAGTAGATTTAGTTGTCAATAGGAAATGACAACACATTTACAGTGTAGTAGATTTAGTTGTAAATATGAAATGACAAGACATTTACAGTCTAGTAGATTTAGTTGTCTATAGGAAATTCCAACACATTTACAGTCGAGTAGATTTAGTTGTCTGTAGGAAATGCCAACACATTTACAGTCTAGTAGATTTAGTTGTCAATAGGAAATGACAAGACACTTACAGTCTAGTAGATGTAGGTATCTATAGGAATTGCCATCACATTTACAGTCCAGTAGATTTAGTTGTCTATAGGAAATGACAAGACACTTAGAGTCTAGTAGATTTAGTTGTCTATAGGAATTGCCATCACATTTACAGTCCAGTAGATTTAGTTGTCTATAGGAAATGACAACACATTTCCAGTCTAGTAGATTTAGTTGTCTGTCGGAAATTAAAAGACATTTATAGTCTAATAGATTTAGTTGTCAATAGGAAATGACAAGACATTTACACTGTAGTAGATTTAGTTGTCTGTAGGAAATGCCAACACATTTATAGTCTAGTAGATTTAGTAGTCTTTAGGAAATGACAACACATTTACAGTCTAGTAGATTTAGTTGTCAATAGGAAATGACAACACATTTACAGTGTAGTAGATTTAGTTGTAAATATGAAATGACAAGACATTTACAGTCTAGTAGATTTAGTTGTCTATAGGAAATTCCAACACATTTACAGTCGAGTAGATTTAGTTGTCTGTAGGAAATGCCAACACATTTACAGTCTAGTAGATTTAGTTGTCAATAGGAAATGACAAGACACTTACAGTCTAGTAGATGTAGGTATCTATAGGAATTGCCATCACATTTACAGTCCAGTAGATTTAGTTGTCTATAGGAAATGACAAGACACTTAGAGTCTAGTAGATTTAGTTGTCTATAGGAATTGCCATCACATTTACAGTCCAGTAGATTTAGTTGTCTGTAGGAAATGAAAAGACATTTAGAGTCTAGTAGATTTAGTTTTCTATTGGAAATGACAACACATTTGCAGTGTAGTAGATTTAGTTGTCTATAGGAAATGACAACACATTTACAGTCTAGTAGATGTAGTTCTCTATAGGAATTGCCATCACATTTACAGTCCAGTAGATTTAGTTGTATGTAGGAAATGGAAAGACATTTATAGTCTAGTAGATTTAGTTGTCAATAGGAAATGACAACACATTTACAGTGTAGTAGATTTAGTAGTGCATAGGAAATGCCAACACATTTACAGTCTAGTAGATTTAGTTGTCAATAGGAAATGACAACACATTTACAGTCCAGTAGATTTATTTGTCAATAGGAAATGACAACACATTTACAATCTAGTAGATTTAGTTGTCAATAGGAAATGACAACACATTTACAGTGTAGTAGATTTAGTTGTAAATATGAAATGACAAGACATTTACAGTCTAGTAGATTTAGTTGTCTATAGGAAATGCCAACACATTTACAGTCTAGTAGATTTAGTTGTCATTAGGAAATGACAAGACACTTACAGTCTAGTAGATGTAGGTATCTATAGGAATTGCCATCACATTTACAGTCCAGTAGATTTAGTTGTAAATATGAAACGACAAGACATTTACAGTCCTGTAGATTTAGTTGTCTATAGGAAATAACAACACATTTCCAGTCTAGTAGATTTACTTGTCTGTAGGAAATTAAAAGACATTTACAGTGTAGTAGATTTAGATGTCTATAGGAAATGACAACACATTTACAGTCTAGTAGATTTATTTGTAAATATAAAATGACAAGACATTTACAGTGTGGTAGATTTAGTTGTCTATAGGAAATGCCAACACATTTACAGTCTAGTAGATTTATTTTTCTATAGAAAATGACACACATTTACACTGTAGTAGATTTAGTTGTCATTAGGAAATGACAAGACACTTAGAGTCTAGTAGATGTAGTTCTCTATAGGAATTGCCATCATATTTACAGTCCAGTAGATTTAGTTGTCTGTAGGAAATGAAAAGACATTTAGAGTCTAGTAGATTTAGTTGTCAATTGGAAATGACAACACATTTGCAGTGTAGTAGATTTAGTTGTCTATAGGAAATGACAACACATTTACAGTCTAGTAGATGTAGTTCTCTATAGGAATTGCCATCACATTTACAGTCCAGTAGATTTAGTTGTATGTAGGAAATGGAAAGACATTTACAGTGTAGTAGATTTAGTAGTCCATAGGAAACGCCAACACATTTACAGTCTAGTAGATTTATTTTTCTAAGAAAATGACATCACATTTACAGTCTAGTAGATTTAGTTGTCAATAGGAAATGACAACACATTTACAGTCTAGTAGATTTAGTTGTCAATAGGAAATGACAACACATTTACAGTGTAGTAGATTTAGTTGTAAATATGAAATGACAAGACATTTACAGTCTAGTAGATTTAGTTGTCTATAGGAAATTCCAACACATATACAGTCGAGTAGATTTAGTTGTCTGTAGGAAATGCCAACACATTTACAGTCTAGTAGATTTAGTTGTCAATAGCAAATGACAAGACACTTACAGTCTAGTAGATGTAGGTATCTATAGGAATTGCCATCACATTTACAGTCCAGTAGATTTAGTTGTCTATAGGAAATGACAAGACACTTAGTGTCTAGTAGATTTAGTTGTCTATAGGAATTGCCATCACATTTACAGTCCAGTAGATTTAGTTGTCTGTAGGAAATTAAAAGACATTTATAGTCTAATAGATTTAGTTGTCAATAGGAAATGACAAGACATTTACACTGTAGTAGATTTAGTTGTCTGTAGGAAATGCCAACACATTTATAGTCGAGTAGATTTAGTTTCCTATAGGAAATGACAACACATTTACAGTCTAGTAGATTTAGTTGTCTATAGGAAATTCCAACACATTTACAGTCGAGTAGAATTAGTTGTCTGTAGGAAATGCCAACACATTTACAGTCTAGTAGATTTAGTTGTCATTAGGAAATGACAAGACACTTAGAGTCTAGTAGATGTAGTTCTCTATAGGAATTGCCATCACATTTACAGTACAGTAGATTTAGTTGTCTGTAGGAAATGAAAAGACATTTAGAGTCTAGTAGATTTAGTTGTCTATTGGAAATGACAACACATTTGCAGTGTAGTAGATTTAGTTGTCTATAGGAAATGACAACACATTTACAGTCTAGTAGATGTAGTTCTCTATAGGAATTGCCATCACATTTACAGTCCGGTAGATTTAGTTGTATGTAGGAAATGGAAAGACATTTATAGTCTAGTAGATTTAGTTGTCAATAGGAAATGACAACACATTTACAGTGTAGTAGATTTAGTAGTGCATAGGAAATGCCAACACATTTACAGTGTAGTATATTTGGTTGTCTGTAGGAAATGCCAACACATTTATTGTCTAGTAGATTCAGTAGTCTATAGGAAATGCCAACACATTTCCAGTCTAGTAGATTTAGTTGTCTATGGGAAATGACAACACATTTACAGTCTAGTAGATTTAGTTTCCTATAGGAAATGACAACACAATTAGTCTTGTAGATTTAGTTGTAAATATGAAATGACAAGACATTTACAGTCTAGTAGATTTAGTTGTCTTTAGGAAATGACAACACATTTATAGTCTTGTAGATTTAGTTGTAAATATGAAACGAAAAGACATTCACAGTCTAGTAGATTTAGTAGTCAATTGGAAATTCCAACACATTTACAGTCTAGTAGATTTAGTTGTCAATAGGAAATGACAACACATTTACAGTGTAGTAGATTTAGTTGTCTATAGGAAATGACAACACATTTACAGTCCAGTAGATGTAGTTCTCTATAGGAATTGCCATCACATTTACAGTCCAGTAGATTTAGTTGTATGTGGGAAATGGAAAGACATTTATAGTCTAGTAGATTTAGTTGTCAATAGGAAATGACAACACATTTACAGTGTAGTAGATGTAGTAGTCTATAGGAAATGACAACACATTTACAGTGTAGTAGATGTAGTTGTCTATAGGAATTGCCATCACATTTACAGTCCAGTAGATTTAGTTGTCTATAGGAAATAACAACACATTTCCAGTCTGGTAGATTTAGTTGTCTGTAGGAAATGGAAAGACATTTACAGTCGAGTAGATTTAGTTGTATGTAGGAAATGCCAAAACATTTACAGTCTAGTAGATTTAGTTGTCATTAGGAAATGGCAAGACACTTAGAGTCTAGTAGATGTAGTTCTCTATAGGAATTGCCATCACATTTACAGTCCAGTAGATTTAGTTGTCTGTAGGAAATGAAAAGACATTTATAGTCTAGTAGATTTAGTTGTCAATTGGAAATGACAACACATTTGCAGTGTAGTAGATTTAGTTGTCTATAGGAAATGACAACACATTTACAGTCTAGTAGATTTAGTTGTCTATAGGAATTGCCATCACATTTACAGTCCAGTAGATTTAGTTGTCTATAGGAAATGCCAACACATTTCCAGTCTAGTAGATTTAGTTGTCTATAGGAAATGACAACACGTTTACAGTCTAGTAGATTTAGTTGTCAATAGGAAATGACAACACATTTACAGTGTAGTAGATTTAGTTGTCTATAGGAATTGCCAACACATTTACAGTCTAGTAGATTTAGTTTCCTATAGGAAATGACAACACATTTACCCTGTAGTAGATTTAGTTGTCTATAACAAATGACATCACATTTACAGTCCAGTAGATTTAGTTGTAAATATGAAATGACAAGACATTTACAGTCTAGTAGATTTAGTTGTCTATAGGAAATGACAACACATTTACAGTCTAGTAGATTTAGTTGTCAATAGGAAATGACAAGACAGTTACAGTGTAGTAGATTTAGTTGTCTAAAGGAAATGACAACACATTTACAGTCGAGTAGATTTAGTTGTCTGTAGGAAATGACAACACATTTACAGTCTAGTAGATTTTGTTGTCATTTGGAATTGCCATCACATTTACAGTCTAGTAGATTTAGTTGTCTATAGGAAATTAAAAGACATTTACAGTGTAGTAGATTTAGTTGTTTATAGGAAATGACAACACATTTACAGTCTAGTAGATTTAGTTGTAAATATAAAATGACAAGACTTTTACAGTCTAGTAGATTTAGTAGTCTTTAGGAAATGACAACACATTTACAGTCTAGTAGATGTAGTTCTCTATAGGAATTGCCATCACATTTACAGTCCAGTAGATTTAGTTGTCTATAGGAAATAACAACACATTTCCAGTCTAGTAGATTTAGTTGTCTGTAGGAAATGGAAGGACATTTATAGTCTAGTAGATTTAGTTGTCTATAGGAAATGACAACACATTTACAGTCTAGTAGATTTAGTTGTCAATAGGAAATGACAACACATTTACAGTGTAGTAGATTTAGTTCTCTATAGGAATTGCCATCACATTTACAGTGTAGTAGATTTAGTTGTCTGTAGGAAATGCCAACACATTTATAGTCTAGTAGATTTAGTAGTCTTTAGGAAATGACAACACATTTACTGTCTAGTAGATTTAGTTGTCTATAGGAAATGACAACACATTTACAGTCTAGTAGATTTAGTTTCCTATAGGAAATGCCATCACATTTACAGTCCAGTAGATTTAGTTGTCTATAGGAAATAACAACACATTTCCAGTCTAGTAGATTTAGTTGTCTGTAGGAAATGACAACACATTTATAGTCTAGTAGATTTAGTTGTCTCTAGGAAATGACAACACATTTACAGTCTTGTAGATTTAGTTGTAAATATGAAACGAAAAGACATTCACAGTCTAGTAGATTTAGTAGTCAATAGGAAATTCCAACACATTTACTGTCTAGTAGATTTAGTAGTCTATAGGAAATGCCAACACATTTCCAGTCTAGTAGATTTAGTTGTCTATAGGAAATGACAACACATTTACAGTCTAGTAGATTTAGTTTCCTATAGGAAATGACAACACAATTAGTCTTGTAGATTTAGTTGTAAATATGAAATGACAAGACATTTACAGTCTAGTAGATTTAGTTGTCTTTAGGAAATGACAACACATTTACAGTCTTGTAGATTTAGTTGAAAATATGAAACGAAAAGACATTCACATTCTAGTAGATTTAGTAGTCAATTGGAAATTCCAACACATTTACTGTCTAGTAGATTTAGTAGTCTATAGGAAATGCCAACTTATTTCCAGTCTAGTAGATTTAGTTGTCTATAGGAAATGACAAAACATTTACAGTCTAGTAGATTTAGTTGTCAATAGGAAATGACAACACATTTACAGTCTAGTAGATTTAGTTGTCAATAGGAAATGACAACACATTTACAGTGTAGTAGATTTAGTTGTCTATAGGAAATGACAACACATTTACAGTCTAGTAGATGTAGTTCTCTATAGGAATTGCCATCACATTTACAGTCCAGTAGATTTAGTTGTATGTAGGAAATGGAAAGACATTTATAGTCTAGTAGATTTAGTTGTCTTTAGGAAATGACAACACATTTACAGTCTTGTAGATTTAGTTGTAAATATGAAACGAAAAGACATTCACAGTCTAGTAGATTTAGTAGTCAATTGGAAATTCCAACACATTTACTGTCTAGTAGATTTAGTAGTCTATAGGAAATGCCAACACATTTCCATTCTAGTAGATTTAGTTGTCTATAGGAAATGACAAAACATTTACAGTCTAGTAGATGTAGTTCTCTATAGGAATTGCCATCACATTTACAGTCCAGTAAATTTAGTTGTATGTAGGAAATGGAAAGACATTTATAGTCTAGTAGATTTAGTTGTCAATAGGAAATGACAACACATTTACAGTGTAGTAGATTTAGTTGTCTGTAGGAAATGGAAAGACATTTATAGTCTAGTAGATTTAGTTGTCTATAGGAAATGCCAATACATTTACAGTCCAGTAGATTTAGGTGTCTATAGGAAATAACAACACATTTCCAGTCTAGTAGATTTAGTTGTCTGTAGGAAATGGAAAGACATTTATAGTCTAGTAGATTTAGTTGTCTATAGGAAATGACAACACATTTACAGTGTAGAATATTTATTTTTCTATAGGAAATGACAACACATTTACAGTGTAGTAGATTTGGTTGTCTGTAGGAAATGCCAACACATTTATAGTCTAGTAGATTTAGTAGTCTTTAGGAAATGACAACACATTTACAGTCTTGTAGATTTAGTTGTAAATATGAAACGAAAAGACATTCACAGTCTAGTAGATTTAGTAGTCAATAGGAAATTCCAACACATTTACTGTCTAGTAGATTTAGTAGTCTATAGGAAATGCCAACACATTTCCAGTCTAGTAGATTTAGTTGTCTATAGGAAATGACAACACATTTACAGTCTAGTAGATTTAGTTTCCTATAGGAAATGACAACACAATTAGTCTTGTAGATTTAGTTGTAAATATGAAATGACAAGACATTTACAGTCTAGTAGATTTAGTTGTCTTTAGGAAATGACAACACATTTATAGTCTTGTAGATTTAGTTGTAAATATGAAACGAAAAGACATTCACAGTCTAGTAGATTTAGTAGTCAATTGGAAATTCCAACACATTTACAGTCTAGTAGATTTAGTTGTCAATAGGAAATGACAACACATTTACAGTGTAGTAGATTTAGTTGTCTATAGGAAATGACAACACATTTACAGTCTAGTAGATGTAGTTCTCTATAGGAATTGCCATCACATTTACAGTCCAGTAGATTTAGTTGTATGTGGGAAATGGAAAGACATTTATAGTCTAGTAGATTTAGTTGTCAATAGGAAATGACAACACATTTACAGTGTAGTAGATGTAGTAGTCTATAGGAAATGACAACACATTTACAGTGTAGTAGATGTAGTTGTCTATAGGAATTGCCATCACATTTACAGTCCAGTAGATTTAGTTGTCTATAGGAAATAACAACACATTTCCAGTCTGGTAGATTTAGTTGTCTGTAGGAAATGGAAAGACATTTACAGTCGAGTAGATTTAGTTGTATGTAGGAAATGCCAAAACATTTACAGTCTAGTAGATTTAGTTGTCATTAGGAAATGGCAAGACATTTATAGTCTAGTAGATGTAGTTCTCTATAGGAATTGCCATCACATTTACAGTCCAGTAGATTTAGTTGTCTGTAGGAAATGAAAAGACATTTATAGTCTAGTAGATTTAGTTGTCAATTGGAAATGACAACACATTTGCAGTGTAGTAGATTTAGTTGTCTATAGGAAATGACAACACATTTACAGTCTAGTAGATTTAGTTGTCTATAGGAATTGCCATCACATTTACAGTGCAGTAGATTTAGTTGTCTATAGGAAATGCCAACACATTTCCAGTCTAGTAGATTTAGTTGTCTATAGGAAATGACAACACGTTTACAGTCTAGTAGATTTAGTTGTCAATAGGAAATGACAACACATTTACAGTGTAGTAGATTTAGTTGTCTATAGGAATTGCCAACACATTTACAGTCGAGTAGATTTAGTTTCCTATAGGAAATGACAACACATTTACCCTGTAGTAGATTTAGTTGTCTATAACAAATGACATCACATTTACAGTCCAGTAGATTTAGTTGTAAATATGAAATGACAAGACATTTACAGTCTAGTAGATTTAGTTGACTATAGGAAATGACAACACATTTACAGTCTAGTAGATTTAGTTGTCAATAGGAAATGACAAGACAGTTACAGTGTAGTAGATTTAGTTGTCTAAAGGAAATGACAACACATTTACAGTCGAGTAGATTTAGTTGTCTGTAGGAAATGACAACACATTTACAGTCTAGTAGATTTTGTTGTCATTTGGAATTGCCATCACATTTACAGTCCAGTAGATTTAGTTGTCTATAGGAAATAACAACACTTTTCCAGTCTAGTAGATTTAGTTGTCTTTAGGAAATTAAAAGACATTTACAGTGTAGTAGATTTAGTTGTTTATAGGAAATGACAACACATTTACAGTCTAGTAGATTTAGTTGTAAATATAAAATGACAAGACTTTTACAGTCTAGTAGATTTAGTAGTCTTTAGGAAATGACAACACATTTACAGTCTAGTAGATGTAGTTCTCTATAGGAATTGCCATCACATTTACAGTCCAGTATATTTAGTTGTCTATAGGAAATAACAACACATTTCCAGTCTAGTAGATTTAGTTGTCTGTAGGAAATGGAAGGACATTTATTGTCTAGTAGATTTAGTTGTCTATAGGAAATGACAACACATTTACAGTCTAGTAGATTTAGTTGTCTATAGGAAATGACAACACATTTACAGTCTAGTAGATTTAGTTGTCTATAGGAATTGCCATCACATTTACAGTGTAGTAGATTTAGTTGTCTGTAGGAAATGCCAACACATTTACAGTCTAGTAGATTTAGTAGTCTTTAGGAAATGACAACACATTTACTGTCTAGTAGATTTAGTTGTCTATAGGAAATGACAACACATTTACAGTCTAGTAGATTTAGTTGTCTATAGGAAATGACAACACATTTACAGTCTAGTAGATTTAGTTGTATAGGAAATGACAACACATTTACAGTCTAGTAGATTTAGTTGTCAATAGGAAATGACAACACATTTACAGTCTAGTAGATTTAGTTGTCTATAGGAAATGACAACACATTTACAGTCTAGTAGATTTAGTTGTCTATAGGAAATGACAACACATTTTACCAGTCTTAGTAGATGTAGTTCTCTATAGGAATTGCCATCACATTTACAGTCCAGTAGATTTAGTTGTCTATAGGAAATAACAACACATTTCCAGTCTGGTAGATTTAGTTGTCTATAGGAAATGACAACACATTTACAGTCCAGTAGATTTAGTTGTCTGTAGGAAATGAAAATACATTTATAGTCTAGTAGATTTAGTTGTCAATTGGAAATGACAACACATTTGCAGTGTAGTAGATTTAGTTGTCTATAGGAAATGACAACACATTTACAGTCTAGTAGATTTAGTTGTCTATAGGAATTGCCATCACATTTACAGTCCAGTAGATTTAGTTGTCTATAGGACATAACAACACATTTCCAGTCTAGTAGATTTAGTTGTCTGTAGGAAATGGAAAGACATTTATAGTCTAGTAGATTTAGTTGTCTATAGGAAATGACAACACATTTACAGTGTAGAATATTTATTTTTCTATAGGAAATGACAACACATTTACAGTGTAGTAGATTTGGTTGTCTGTAGGAAATGCCAACACATTTATAGTCTAGTAGATTTAGTAGTCTTTAGGAAATGACAACACATTTACAGTCTTGTATATTTAGTTGTAAATATGAAACGAAAAGACATTTACAGTCTAGTAGATTTAGTTGTAAATATAAAATGACAAGACTTTTACAGTCTAGTAGATTTAGTAGTCTTTAGGAAATGACAACACATTTACAGTCTAGTAGATGTAGTTCTCTATAGGAATTGCCATCACATTTACAGTCCAGTATATTTAGTTGTCTATAGGAAATAACAACACATTTCCAGTCTAGTAGATTTAGTTGTCTGTAGGAAATGGAAGGACATTTATTATCTAGTAGATTTAGTTGTCTATAGGAAATGACAACACATTTACAGTCTAGTAGATTTAGTTGTCAATAGGAAATGACAACACATTTACAGTGTAGTAGATTTAGTTCTCTATAGGAATTGCCATCACATTTACAGTGTAGTAGATTTAGTTGTCTGTAGGAAATGCCAACACATTTATAGTCTAGTAGATTTAGTAGTCTTTAGGAAATGACAACACATTTACTGTCTAGTAGATTTAGTTGTCTATAGGAAATGACAACACATTTACAGTCTAGTAGATTTAGTTTCCTATAGGAAATGCCATCACATTTACAGTCCAGTAGATTTAGTTGTCTATAGGAAATAACAACACATTTCCAGTCTAGTAGATTTAGTTGTCTGTAGGAAATGGAAGGACATTTATAGTCTAGTAGATTTAGTTGTCTCTAGGAAATGACAACACATTTACAGTCTTGTAGATTTAGTTGTAAATATGAAACGAAAAGACATTCACAGTCTAGTAGATTTAGTAGTCAATAGGAAATTCCAACACATTTACTGTCTAGTAGATTTAGTAGTCTATAGGAAATGCCAACACATTTCCAGTCTAGTAGATTTAGTTGTCTATAGGAAATGACAACACATTTACAGTCTAGTAGATTTAGTTTCCTATAGGAAATGACAACACAATTAGTCTTGTAGATTTAGTTGTAAATATGAAATGACAAGACATTTACAGTCTAGTAGATTTAGTTGTCTTTAGGAAATGACAACACATTTACAGTCTTGTAGATTTAGTTGAAAATATGAAACGAAAAGACATTCACATTCTAGTAGATTTAGTAGTCAATTGGAAATTCCAACACATTTACTGTCTAGTAGATTTAGTAGTCTATAGGAAATGCCAACTTATTTCCAGTCTAGTAGATTTAGTTGTCTATAGGAAATGACAAAACATTTACAGTCTAGTAGATTTAGTTGTCAATAGGAAATGACAACACATTTACAGTCTAGTAGATTTAGTTGTCAATAGGAAATGACAACACATTTACAGTGTAGTAGATTTAGTTGTCTATAGGAAATGACAACACATTTACAGTCTAGTAGATGTAGTTCTCTATAGGAATTGCCATCACATTTACAGTCCAGTAGATTTAGTTGTATGTAGGAAATGGAAAGACATTTATAGTCTAGTAGATTTAGTTGTCAATAGGAAATGAGAACACATTTACAGTGTAGTAGATGTAGTAGTCTATAGGAAATGACAACACATGTACAGTGTAGTAGATTTAGTTGTCTATAGGAAATAACAACACATTTCCAGTCTAGTAGATTTAGTAGTCTTTAGGAAATGACAACACATTTACAGTCTTGTAGATTTAGTTGTAAATATGAAACGAAAAGACATTCACAGTCTAGTAGATTTAGTAGTCAATAGGAAATTCCAACACATTTACTGTCTAGTAGATTTAGTAGTCTATAGGAAATGCCAACACATTTCCAGTCTAGTAGATTTAGTTGTCTATAGGAAATGACAACACATTTACAGTCTAGTAGATTTAGTTTCCTATAGGAAATGACAACACAATTAGTCTTGTAGATTTAGTTGTAAATATGAAATGACAAGACATTTACAGTCTAGTAGATTTAGTTGTCTTTAGGAAATGACAACACATTTATAGTCTTGTAGATTTAGTTGTAAATATGAAACGAAAAGACATTCACAGTCTAGTAGATTTAGTAGTCAATTGGAAATTCCAACACATTTACAGTCTAGTAGATTTAGTTGTCAATAGGAAATGACAACACATTTACAGTGTAGTAGATGTAGTAGTCTATAGGAAATGACAACACATTTACAGTCTAGTAGATGTAGTTCTCTATAGGAATTGCCATCACATTTACAGTCCAGTAGATTTAGTTGTCTATAGGAAATAACAACACATTTCCAGTCTGGTAGATTTAGTTGTCTGTAGGAAATGGAAAGACATTTACAGTCGAGTAGATTTAGTTGTATGTAGGAAATGCCAAAACATTTACAGTCTAGTAGATTTAGTTGTCATTAGGAAATGGCAAGACACTTAGAGTCTAGTAGATGTAGTTCTCTATAGGAATTGCCATCACATTTACAGTCCAGTAGATTTAGTTGTCTGTAGGAAATGAAAAGACATTTATAGTCTAGTAGATTTAGTTGTCAATTGGAAATGACAACACATTTGCAGTGTAGTAGATTTAGTTGTCTATAGGAAATGACAACACATTTACAGTCTAGTAGATTTAGTTGTCTATAGGAATTGCCATCACATTTACAGTCCAGTAGATTTAGTTGTCTATAGGAAATGCCAACACATTTCCAGTCTAGTAGATTTAGTTGTCTATAGGAAATGACAACACGTTTACAGTCTAGTAGATTTAGTTGTCAATAGGAAATGACAACACATTTACAGTGTAGTAGATTTAGTTGTCTATAGGAATTGCCAACACATTTACAGTCGAGTAGATTTAGTTTCCTATAGGAAATGACAACACATTTACCCTGTAGTAGATTTAGTTGTCTATAACAAATGACATCACATTTACAGTCCAGTAGATTTAGTTGTAAATATGAAACGAAAAGACATTCACAGTCTAGTAGATTTAGTAGTCAATAGGAAATTCCAACACATTTACTGTCTAGTAGATTTAGTAGTCTATAGGAAATGCCAACACATTTCCAGTCTAGTAGATTTAGTTGTCTATAGGAAATGACAACACATTTACAGTCTAGTAGATTTAGTTTCCTATAGGAAATGACAACACAATTAGTCTTGTAGATTTAGTTGTAAATATGAAATGACAAGACATTTACAGTCTAGTAGATTTAGTTGTCTTTAGGAAATGACAACACATTTATAGTCTTGTAGATTTAGTTGTAAATATGAAACGAAAAGACATTCACAGTCTAGTAGATTTAGTAGTCAATTGGAAATTCCAACACATTTACAGTCTAGTAGATTTAGTTGTCAATAGGAAATGACAACACATTTACAGTGTAGTAGATTTAGTTGTCTATAGGAAATGACAACACATTTACAGTCTAGTAGATGTAGTTCTCTATAGGAATTGCCATCACATTTACAGTCCAGTAGATTTAGTTGTATGTGGGAAATGGAAAGACATTTATAGTCTAGTAGATTTAGTTGTCAATAGGAAATGACAACACATTTACAGTGTAGTAGATGTAGTAGTCTATAGGAAATGACAACACATTTACAGTGTAGTAGATGTAGTTGTCTATAGGAATTGCCATCACATTTACAGTCCAGTAGATTTAGTTGTCTATAGGAAATAACAACACATTTCCAGTCTGGTAGATTTAGTTGTCTGTAGGAAATGGAAAGACATTTACAGTCGAGTAGATTTAGTTGTATGTAGGAAATGCCAAAACATTTACAGTCTAGTAGATTTAGTTGTCATTAGGAAATGGCAAGACACTTAGAGTCTAGTAGATGTAGTTCTCTATAGGAATTGCCATCACATTTACAGTCCAGTAGATTTAGTTGTCTGTAGGAAATGAAAAGACATTTATAGTCTAGTAGATTTAGTTGTCAATTGGAAATGACAACACATTTGCAGTGTAGTAGATTTAGTTGTCTATAGGAAATGACAACACATTTACAGTCTAGTAGATTTAGTTGTCTATAGGAATTGCCATCACATTTACAGTCCAGTAGATTTAGTTGTCTATAGGAAATGCCAACACATTTCCAGTCTAGTAGATTTAGTTGTCTATAGGAAATGACAACACGTTTACAGTCTAGTAGATTTAGTTGTCAATAGGAAATGACAACACATTTACAGTGTAGTAGATTTAGTTGTCTATAGGAATTGCCAACACATTTACAGTCGAGTAGATTTAGTTTCCTATAGGAAATGACAACACATTTACCCTGTAGTAGATTTTGTTGTCTATAACAAATGACATCACATTTACAGTCCAGTAGATTTAGTTGTAAATATGAAATGACAAGACATTTACAGTCTAGTAGATTTAGTTGTCTATAGGAAATGACAACACATTTACAGTCTAGTAGATTTAGTTGTCAATAGGAAATGACAAGACAGTTACAGTGTAGTAGATTTAGTTGTCTAAAGGAAATGACAACACATTTACAGTCGAGTAGATTTAGTTGTCTGTAGGAAATGACAACACATTTACAGTCTAGTAGATTTTGTTGTCATTTGGAATTGCCATCACATTTACAGTCCAGTAGATTTAGTTGTCTATAGGAAATAACAACACTTTTCCAGTCTAGTAGATTTAGTTGTCTTTAGGAAATTAAAAGACATTTACAGTGTAGTAGATTTAGTTGTTTATAGGAAATGACAACACATTTACAGTCTAGTAGATTTAGTTGTAAATATAAAATGACAAGACTTTTACAGTCTAGTAGATTTAGTAGTCTTTAGGAAATGACAACACATTTACAGTCTAGTAGATGTAGTTCTCTATAGGAATTGCCATCACATTTACAGTCCAGTATATTTAGTTGTCTATAGGAAATAACAACACATTTCCAGTCTAGTAGATTTAGTTGTCTGTAGGAAATGGAAGGACATTTATTGTCTAGTAGATTTAGTTGTCTATAGGAAATGACAACACATTTACAGTCTAGTAGATTTAGTTGTCAATAGGAAATGACAACACATTTACAGTGTAGTAGATTTAGTTCTCTATAGGAATTGCCATCACATTTACAGTGTAGTAGATTTAGTTGTCTGTAGGAAATGCCAACACATTTATAGTCTAGTAGATTTAGTAGTCTTTAGGAAATGACAACACATTTACTGTCTAGTAGATTTAGTTGTCTATAGGAAATGACAACACATTTACAGTCTAGTAGATTTAGTTTCCTATAGGAAATGCCATCACATTTACAGTCCAGTAGATTTAGTTGTCTATAGGAAATAACAACACATTTCCAGTCTAGTAGATTTAGTTGTCTGTAGGAAATGGAAGGACATTTATAGTCTAGTAGATTTAGTTGTCTCTAGGAAATGACAACACATTTACAGTCTTGTAGATTTAGTTGTAAATATGAAACGAAAAGACATTCACAGTCTAGTAGATTTAGTAGTCAATAGGAAATTCCAACACATTTACTGTCTAGTAGATTTAGTAGTCTATAGGAAATGCCAACACATTTCCAGTCTAGTAGATTTAGTTGTCTATAGGAAATGACAACACATTTACAGTCTAGTAGATTTAGTTTCCTATAGGAAATGACAACACAATTAGTCTTGTAGATTTAGTTGTAAATATGAAATGACAAGACATTTACAGTCTAGTAGATTTAGTTGTCTTTAGGAAATGACAACACATTTACAGTCTTGTAGATTTAGTTGAAAATATGAAACGAAAAGACATTCACATTCTAGTAGATTTAGTAGTCAATTGGAAATTCCAACACATTTACTGTCTAGTAGATTTAGTAGTCTATAGGAAATGCCAACTTATTTCCAGTCTAGTAGATTTAGTTGTCTATAGGAAATGACAAAACATTTACAGTCTAGTAGATTTAGTTGTCAATAGGAAATTACAACACATTTACAGTCTAGTAGATTTAGTTGTCAATAGGAAATGACAACACATTTACAGTGTAGTAGATTTAGTTGTCTATAGGAAATGACAACACATTTACAGTCTAGTAGATGTAGTTCTCTATAGGAATTGCCATCACATTTACAGTCCAGTAGATTTAGTTGTATGTAGGAAATGGAAAGACATTTATAGTCTAGTAGATTTAGTTGTCAATAGGAAATGAGAACACATTTACAGTGTAGTAGATGTAGTAGTCTATAGGAAATGACAACACATGTACAGTGTAGTAGATTTAGTTGTCTATAGGAAATAACAACACATTTCCAGTCTAGTAGATTTAGTAGTCTTTAGGAAATGACAACACATTTACAGTCTTGTAGATTTAGTTGTAAATATGAAACGAAAAGACATTCACAGTCTAGTAGATTTAGTAGTCAATAGGAAATTCCAACACATTTACTGTCTAGTAGATTTAGTAGTCTATAGGAAATGCCAACACATTTCCAGTCTAGTAGATTTAGTTGTCTATAGGAAATGACAACACATTTACAGTCTAGTAGATTTAGTTTCCTATAGGAAATGACAACACAATTAGTCTTGTAGATTTAGTTGTAAATATGAAATGACAAGACATTTACAGTCTAGTAGATTTAGTTGTCTTTAGGAAATGACAACACATTTATAGTCTTGTAGATTTAGTTGTAAATATGAAACGAAAAGACATTCACAGTCTAGTAGATTTAGTAGTCAATTGGAAATTCCAACACATTTACAGTCTAGTAGATTTAGTTGTCAATAGGAAATGACAACACATTTACAGTGTAGTAGATTTAGTTGTCTATAGGAAATGACAACACATTTACAGTCTAGTAGATGTAGTTCTCTATAGGAATTGCCATCACATTTACAGTCCAGTAGATTTAGTTGTATGTGGGAAATGGAAAGACATTTATAGTCTAGTAGATTTAGTTGTCAATAGGAAATGACAACACATTTACAGTGTAGTAGATGTAGTAGTCTATAGGAAATGACAACACATTTACAGTGTAGTAGATGTAGTTGTCTATAGGAATTGCCATCACATTTACAGTCCAGTAGATTTAGTTGTCTATAGGAAATAACAACACATTTCCAGTCTGGTAGATTTAGTTGTCTGTAGGAAATGGAAAGACATTTACAGTCGAGTAGATTTAGTTGTATGTAGGAAATGCCAAAACATTTACAGTCTAGTAGATTTAGTTGTCATTAGGAAATGGCAAGACACTTAGAGTCTAGTAGATGTAGTTCTCTATAGGAATTGCCATCACATTTACAGTCCAGTAGATTTAGTTGTCTGTAGGAAATGAAAAGACATTTATAGTCTAGTAGATTTAGTTGTCAATTGGAAATGACAACACATTTGCAGTGTAGTAGATTTAGTTGTCTATAGGAAATGACAACACATTTACAGTCTAGTAGATTTAGTTGTCTATAGGAATTGCCATCACATTTACAGTCCAGTAGATTTAGTTGTCTATAGGAAATGCCAACACATTTCCAGTCTAGTAGATTTAGTTGTCTATAGGAAATGACAACACGTTTACAGTCTAGTAGATTTAGTTGTCAATAGGAAATGACAACACATTTACAGTGTAGTAGATTTAGTTGTCTATAGGAATTGCCAACACATTTACAGTCGAGTAGATTTAGTTTCCTATAGGAAATGACAACACATTTACCCTGTAGTAGATTTAGTTGTCTATAACAAATGACATCACATTTACAGTCCAGTAGATTTAGTTGTAAATATGAAATGACAAGACATTTACAGTCTAGTAGATTTAGTTGTCTATAGGAAATGACAACACATTTACAGTCTAGTAGATTTAGTTGTCAATAGGAAATGACAAGACAGTTACAGTGTAGTAGATTTAGTTGTCTAAAGGAAATGACAACACATTTACAGTCGAGTAGATTTAGTTGTCTGTAGGAAATGACAACACATTTACAGTCTAGTAGATTTTGTTGTCATTTGGAATTGCCATCACATTTACAGTCCAGTAGATTTAGTTGTCTATAGGAAATAACAACACTTTTCCAGTCTAGTAGATTTAGTTGTCTTTAGGAAATTAAAAGACATTTACAGTGTAGTAGATTTAGTTGTTTATAGGAAATGACAACACATTTACAGTCTAGTAGATTTAGTTGTAAATATAAAATGACAAGACTTTTACAGTCTAGTAGATTTAGTAGTCTTTAGGAAATGACAACACATTTACAGTCTAGTAGATGTAGTTCTCTATAGGAATTGCCATCACATTTACAGTCCAGTATATTTAGTTGTCTATAGGAAATAACAACACATTTCCAGTCTAGTAGATTTAGTTGTCTGTAGGAAATGGAAGGACATTTATTGTCTAGTAGATTTAGTTGTCTATAGGAAATGACAACACATTTACAGTCTAGTAGATTTAGTTGTCAATAGGAAATGACAACACATTTACAGTGTAGTAGATTTAGTTCTCTATAGGAATTGCCATCACATTTACAGTGTAGTAGATTTAGTTGTCTGTAGGAAATGCCAACACATTTATAGTCTAGTAGATTTAGTAGTCTTTAGGAAATGACAACACATTTACTGTCTAGTAGATTTAGTTGTCTATAGGAAATGACAACACATTTACAGTCTAGTAGATTTAGTTTCCTATAGGAAATGCCATCACATTTACAGTCCAGTAGATTTAGTTGTCTATAGGAAATAACAACACATTTCCAGTCTAGTAGATTTAGTTGTCTGTAGGAAATGGAAGGACATTTATAGTCTAGTAGATTTAGTTGTCTCTAGGAAATGACAACACATTTACAGTCTTGTAGATTTAGTTGTAAATATGAAACGAAAAGACATTCACAGTCTAGTAGATTTAGTAGTCAATAGGAAATTCCAACACATTTACTGTCTAGTAGATTTAGTAGTCTATAGGAAATGCCAACACATTTCCAGTCTAGTAGATTTAGTTGTCTATAGGAAATGACAACACATTTACAGTCTAGTAGATTTAGTTTCCTATAGGAAATGACAACACAATTAGTCTTGTAGATTTAGTTGTAAATATGAAATGACAAGACATTTACAGTCTAGTAGATTTAGTTGTCTTTAGGAAATGACAACACATTTACAGTCTTGTAGATTTAGTTGAAAATATGAAACGAAAAGACATTCACATTCTAGTAGATTTAGTAGTCAATTGGAAATTCCAACACATTTACTGTCTAGTAGATTTAGTAGTCTATAGGAAATGCCAACTTATTTCCAGTCTAGTAGATTTAGTTGTCTATAGGAAATGACAAAACATTTACAGTCTAGTAGATTTAGTTGTCAATAGGAAATGACAACACATTTACAGTCTAGTAGATTTAGTTGTCAATAGGAAATGACAACACATTTACAGTGTAGTAGATTTAGTTGTCTATAGGAAATGACAACACATTTACAGTCTAGTAGATGTAGTTCTCTATAGGAATTGCCATCACATTTACAGTCCAGTAGATTTAGTTGTATGTAGGAAATGGAAAGACATTTATAGTCTAGTAGATTTAGTTGTCAATAGGAAATGAGAACACATTTACAGTGTAGTAGATGTAGTAGTCTATAGGAAATGACAACACATGTACAGTGTAGTAGATTTAGTTGTCTATAGGAAATAACAACACATTTCCAGTCTAGTAGATTTAGTTGTCTGTAGGAAATGGAAACACATTTACAGTCTAGTAGATTTCGTTTTCTATAGGAAATGACAACACATTTACACTGTAGTAGATTTAGTTGTCTATAACAAATGACAACACATTTGCAGTCTAGTAGATTTAGTTGTAAATATGAAATGACAAGACATTCACAGTCTAGTAGATTTAGTTGTCTATAGGAAATGACAACACATTTACAGTCTAGTAGATGTAGTTCTCTATAGGAATTGCCATCACATTTACAGTCCAGTAGATTTAGTTGTCTATAGGAAATAACAACACATTTCCAGTCTGGTAGATTTAGTTGTCTATAGGAAATGACAACACATTTACAGTCCAGTAGATTTAGTTGTCTGTAGGAAATGAAAAGACATTTATAGTCTAGTAGATTTAGTTGTCAATTGGAAATGACAACACATTTGCAGTGTAGTAGATTTAGTTGTCTATAGGAAATGACAACACATTTACAGTCTAGTAGATTTAGTTGTCTATAGGAATTGCCATCACATTTACAGTCCAGTAGATTTAGTTGTCTATAGGACATAACAACACATTTCCAGTCTAGTAGATTTAGTTGTCTGTAAGAAATGGAAAGACATTTATAGTCTAGTAGATTTAGTTGTCTATAGGAAATGACAACACATTTACAGTGTAGAATATTTATTTTTCTATAGGAAATGACAACACATTTACAGTGTAGTAGATTTAGTAGTCTTTAGGAAATGACAACACATTTACTGTCTAGTAGATTTAGTTGTCTTTAGGAAATGACAACACATTTACTGTCTAGTAGATTTAGTTGTCTCTAGGAAATGACAACACATTTACAGTCTAGTAGATTTAGTTTCCTATAGGAAATGCCATCACATTTACAGTCCAGTAGATTTAGTTGTCTATAGGAAATAACAACACATTTCCAGTCTAGTAGATTTAGTTGTCTGTAGGAAATGGAAGGACATTTATAGTCTAGTAGATTTAGTTGTCTCTAGGAAATGACAACACATTTACAGTCTTGTAGATTTAGTTGTAAATATGAAACGAAAAGACATTCACAGTCTAGTAGATTTAGTAGTCAATAGGAAATTCCAACACATTTACTGTCTAGTAGATTTAGTTGTCTATAGGAAATGACAAAACATTTACAGTCTAGTAGATTTAGTTGTCAATAGGAAATGCCAACACATTTCCAGTCTAGTAGATTTAGTTGTCTATAGGAAATGACAACACATTTACAGTCTAGTAGATTTAGTTTCCTATAGGAAATGACAACACAATTAGTCTTGTAGATTTAGTTGTAAATATGAAATGACAAGACATTTACAGTCTAGTAGATTTAGTTGTCTTTAGGAAATGACAACACATTTACAGTCTTGTAGATTTAGTTGAAAATATGAAACGAAAAGACATTCACATTCTAGTAGATTTAGTAGTCAATTGGAAATTCCAACACATTTACTGTCTAGTAGATTTAGTAGTCTATAGGAAATGCCAACTTATTTCCAGTCTAGTAGATTTAGTTGTCTATAGGAAATGACAAAACATTTACAGTCTAGTAGATTTAGTTGTCAATAGGAAATGACAACACATTTACAGTCTAGTAGATTTAGTTGTCAATAGGAAATGACAACACATTTACAGTGTAGTAGATTTAGTTCTCTATAGGAATTGCCATCACATTTACAGTGTAGTAGATTTAGTTGTCTGTAGGAAATGCCAACACATTTATAGTCTAGTAGATTTAGTAGTCTTTAGGAAATGACAACACATTTACTGTCTAGTAGATTTAGTTGTCTATAGGAAATGACAACACATTTACAGTCTAGTAGATTTAGTTTCCTATAGGAAATGCCATCACATTTACAGTCCAGTAGATTTAGTTGTCTATAGGAAATAACAACACATTTCCAGTCTAGTAGATTTAGTTGTCTGTAGGAAATGGAAGGACATTTATAGTCTAGTAGATTTAGTTGTCTCTAGGAAATGACAACACATTTACAGTCTTGTAGATTTAGTTGTAAATATGAAACGAAAAGACATTCACAGTCTAGTAGATTTAGTAGTCAATAGGAAATTCCAACACATTTACTGTCTAGTAGATTTAGTAGTCTATAGGAAATGCCAACACATTTCCAGTCTAGTAGATTTAGTTGTCTATAGGAAATGACAACACAATTAGTCTTGTAGATTTAGTTGTAAATATGAAATGACAAGACATTTACAGTCTAGTAGATTTAGTTGTCTTTAGGAAATGACAACACATTTACAGTCTTGTAGATTTAGTTGAAAATATGAAACGAAAAGACATTCACATTCTAGTAGATTTAGTAGTCAATTGGAAATTCCAACACATTTACTGTCTAGTAGATTTAGTAGTCTATAGGAAATGCCAACTTATTTCCAGTCTAGTAGATTTAGTTGTCTATAGGAAATGACAAAACATTTACAGTCTAGTAGATTTAGTTGTCAATAGGAAATGACAACACATTTACAGTCTAGTAGATTTAGTTGTCAATAGGAAATGACAACACATTTACAGTGTAGTAGATTTAGTTGTCTATAGGAAATGACAACACATTTACAGTCTAGTAGATGTAGTTCTCTATAGGAATTGCCATCACATTTACAGTCCAGTAGATTTAGTTGTATGTAGGAAATGGAAAGACATTTATAGTCTAGTAGATTTAGTTGTCAATAGGAAATGAGAACACATTTACAGTGTAGTAGATGTAGTAGTCTATAGGAAATGACAACACATGTACAGTGTAGTAGATTTAGTTGTCTATAGGAAATAACAACACATTTCCAGTCTAGTAGATTTAGTTGTCTGTAGGAAATGGAAACACATTTACAGTCTAGTAGATTTCGTTTTCTATAGGAAATGACAACACATTTACACTGTAGTAGATTTAGTTGTCTATAACAAATGACAACACATTTGCAGTCTAGTAGATTTAGTTGTAAATATGAAATGACAAGACATTCACAGTCTAGTAGATTTAGTTGTCTATAGGAAATGACAACACATTTACAGTCTAGTAGATGTAGTTCTCTATAGGAATTGCCATCACATTTACAGTCCAGTAGATTTAGTTGTCTATAGGAAATAACAACACATTTCCAGTCTGGTAGATTTAGTTGTCTATAGGAAATGACAACACATTTACAGTCCAGTAGATTTAGTTGTCTGTAGGAAATGAAAAGACATTTATAGTCTAGTAGATTTAGTTGTCAATTGGAAATGACAACACATTTGCAGTGTAGTAGATTTAGTTGTCTATAGGAAATGACAACACATTTACAGTCTAGTAGATTTAGTTGTCTATAGGAATTGCCATCACATTTACAGTCCAGTAGATTTAGTTGTCTATAGGACATAACAACACATTTCCAGTCTAGTAGATTTAGTTGTCTGTAAGAAATGGAAAGACATTTATAGTCTAGTAGATTTAGTTGTCTATAGGAAATGACAACACATTTACAGTGTAGAATATTTATTTTTCTATAGGAAATGACAACACATTTACAGTGTAGTAGATTTAGTAGTCTTTAGGAAATGACAACACATTTACAGTCTAGTAGATTTCGTTTTCTATAGGAAATGACAACACATTTACACTGTAGTAGATTTAGTTGTCTATAACAAATGACAACACATTTGCAGTCTAGTAGATTTAGTTGTAAATATGAAATGACAAGACATTCACAGTCTAGTAGATTTAGTTGTCTATAGGAAATGACAACACATTTACAGTCTAGTAGATGTAGTTCTCTATAGGAATTGCCATCACATTTACAGTCCAGTAGATTTAGTTGTCTATAGGAAATAACAACATATTTCCAGTCTGGTAGATTTAGTTGTCTATAGGAAATGACAACACATTTACAGTCCAGTAGATTTAGTTGTCTGTAGGAAATGAAAAGACATTTATAGTCTAGTAGATTTAGTTGTCAATTGGAAATGACAACACATTTGCAGTGTAGTAGATTTAGTTGTCTATAGGAAATGACAACACATTTACAGTCTAGTAGATTTAGTAGTCTATAGGAAATGACAACACATTTACAGTCTAGTAGATTTAGTTTTCTATAGGAAATGACAACACATTTACACTGTAGTAGATTTAGTTGTCTATAACAAATGACAACACATTTGCAGTCTAGTAGATTTAGTTGTAAATATGAAATGACAAGACATTCACAGTCTAGTAGATTTAGTTGTCTATAGGAAATGACAACACATTTACAGTCTAGTAGATGTAGTTCTCTATAGGAATTGCCATCACATTTACAGTCCAGTAGATTTAGTTGTCTGTAGGAAATGCCAACACATTTATAGTCTAGTAGATTTAGTAGTCTTTAGGAAATGACAACACATTTACAGTCTTGTAGATTTAGTTGTAAATATGAAACGAAAAGACATTCACAGTCTAGTAGATTTAGTAGTCAATAGGAAATTCCAACACATTTACTGTCTAGTAGATTTAGTAGTCTATAGGAAATGCCAACACATTTCCAGTCTAGTAGATTTAGTTGTCTATAGGAAATGACAACACATTTACAGTCTAGTAGATTTAGTTGTCAATAGGAAATGACAACACATTTACAGTGTAGTAGATTTAGTTGTCTATAGGAAATGACAACACATTTACAGTCTAGTAGATTTAGTTGTATGTAGGAAATGGAAAGACATTTATAGTCTAGTAGATTTAGTTGTCAATAGGAAATGAGAACACATTTACAGTGTAGTAGATGTAGTAGTCTATAGGAAATGACAACACATTTACAGTGTAGTAGATGTAGTTGTCTATAGGAATTGCCATCACATTTACAGTCCAGTAGATTTAGTTGTCTATAGGAAATAACAACACATTTCCCATCTGGTAGATTTAGTTGTCTGTAGGAAATGCCAACACATTTACAGTCTAGTAGATTTAGTTGTAAATATGAAATGACAACACATTTACAGTCTAGTAGATGTAGTTGTCTATAGGAAATAACAACACATTTCCAGTCTAGTAGATTTAGTTGTCTGTAGGAAATGGAAAGACATTTATAGTCTAGTAGATTTAGTTGTCAATAGGAAATGACAACACATTTGCAGTGTAGTAGATTTAGTTGTCCATAGGAAGTGACAACACATTTACACTGTAGTAGATTTAGTAGTCTATAGGAAATGACAACACATTTTCAGTCTAGTAGATTTAGTCTTCTATAGGAAATGACATCACATTTACAGTGTAGTAGATTTAGTTGTAAATATGAAATGACAAGACATTTACAGTGTAGTATATTTAGTTGTCTGTAGGAAATGCCAACACATTTACAGTCTAGTAGATTTAGTTGTAAATATTAAATGACAACACATTTACAGTCTAGTAGATGTAGTTGTCTATAGGAAATAACAACACATTTACAGTCCAGTAGATTTAGTTGTATGTAGGAAATGGAAAGACATTTATAGTCTAGTAGATTTAGTTGTCAATAGGAAATGAGAACACATTTACAGTGTAGTAGATGTAGTAGTCTATAGGAAATGACAACACATTTACAGTGTAGTAGATATAGTTGTCTATAGGAATTGCCATCCCATTTACAGTCCAGTAGATTTAGTTGTCTATGGGAATTAACAACACATTTCCATTCTGGTAGATTTAGTTGTCTGTAGGAAATGGAAAGACATTTACAGTCGAGTAGATTTAGTTGTCTGTAGGAAATGCCAACACATTTACAGTCTAGTAGATTTAGTTGTCATTAGGAAATGACAAGACACTTAGAGTTTAGTAGATGTAGTTCTCTATAGGAATTGCCATCACATTTACAGTCCAGTAGATTTAGTTGTCTGTAGGAAATGAAAATACATTTATAGTCTAGTAGATTTAGTTGTCAATTGGAAATGACAACACATTTGCAGTGTAGTATATTTAGTTGTCTATAGGAAATGACAACACATTTACAGTCTAGGAGATTTAGTAGTCTATAGGAAATGCCAACACATTTACAGTCTAGTAGATTTAGTAGTCTATAGGAAATGACAACACATTTACATTGTAGTAGATTTAGTTGTCTATAGGAAATGCCAACACATTTCCAGTCTAGTAGATTATGTTGTCTATAAGAAATGACAACACATTTACAGTCTAGTAGATTTAGTTGTCAATAGGAAATGACAAGACATTTACCGTCAAGTAGATTTAGTTGTCTATAGGAAATGACAACACATTTTCAGTCGAGAAGATTTAGTTGTCTATTGGAAATGCTGACAAATTTACAGTCTAGTAGATTTAGTGGTCTATAGGACATGCCAACACATTTACAGTCTAGTAGATTTAGTAGTCTATAGGAAGTGACAACACATTTACAGTCTAGTAGATGTAGTTGTCTATAGGAAATAACAACACATTTCCAGTCTAGTAGATTTAGTTGTCTGTAGGAAATGGAAAGACATTTATAGTCTAGTAGATTTAATTGTCAATAGGAAATGACAACACATTTGCAGTGTAGTAGATTTAGTTGTCCATAGGAAATGACAACACATTTACACTGTAGTAGATATAGTTGTCTATAGGAATTGCCATCACATTTACAGTCCAGTAGATTTAGTTGTCTATAGGAAATAACAACACATTTCCAGTCTAGTAGATTTAGTTGTCTGTAGGAAATGGAAAGACATTTATAGTCTAGTAGATTTAGTTGTCAATAGGAAATGACAACACATTTGCAGTGTAGTAGATTTAGTTGTCTATAGGAAATGACAACACATTTCCAGTCTAGGAGATTTAGTAGTCTATAGGAAATGCCAACACATTTACAGTCTAGTAGATTTAGTAGTCTATAGGAAATGACAACACATTTACATTGTAGTAGATTTAGTTGTCTATAGGAAATGCCAACACATTTACAGTCTAGTAGATTTAGTTGTAAATATGAAATGACAAGACATTTACAGTCTAGTAGATTTAGTTGTCAATAGGAAATGACAAGACATTTACCGTCAAGTAGATTTAGTTGTCTATAGGAAATGACAACACATTTTCAGTCGAGAAGATTTAGTTGTCTATTGGAAATGCTGACAAATTTACAGTCTAGTAGATTTAGTGGTCAATAGGACATGCCAACACATTTACAGTCTAGTAGATTTAGTAGTCTATAGGAAGTGACAACACATTTACATTGTAGTAGATTTAGTTGTCTATAGGAAATGCCAACACATTTACAGTCTATTAGATTTAGTAGTCTATAGGAAATGAAAACACACTTACATTGTATTAGATTTAGTTGTCTATATGAAATGCCAACACATTTACAGTCTAGTAGATTTAGTTGTAAATATGAAATGACAAGACATTTACAGTCTAGTAGATTTAGTTGTCAATAGGAAATGACAAGACATTTACCGTCAAGTAGATTTAGTTGTCTATAGGAAATGACAACACATTTTCAGTCGAGAAGATTTAGTTGTCTATTGGAAATGCTGACAAATTTACAGTCTAGTAGATTTAGTGGTCTATAGGAAATGACAACACATTTGCCGTGTAGTAGATTTAGTTGTCCATAGGAAATGACAACACATTTACACTGTAGTAGATTTAGTAGTCTATAGAAAATGACAACACATTTTCAGTCTAGTAGATTTAGTTTTCTATAGGAAATGACATCATATTTACAGTGTAGTAGATTTAGTTGTAAATATGAAATGACAAGACATTTACAGTGTAGTATATTTAGTTGTCTGTAGGAAATGCCAACACATTTACAGTCTAGTAGATTTAGTTGTAAATATTAAATGACAACACATTTACAGTCTAGTAGATGTAGTTGTCTATAGGAAATAACAACACATTTCCAGTCTAGTAGATTTAGTTGTCTGTAGGAAATGGAAAGACATTTATAGTCTAGTAGATTTAGTTGTCAATAGGAAATGACAACACATTTGCAGTGTAGTAGATTTAGTTGTCCATAGGAAATGACAACACATTTACACTGTAGTAGATATAGTTGTCTATAGGAATTACCATCACATTTACAGTCCAGTAGATTTAGTTGTCTATAGGAAATAACAACACATTTCCATTCTGGTAGATTTAGTTGTCTGTAGGAAATGGAAAGACATTTACAGTCGAGTAGATTTAGTTGTCTGTAGGAAATGCCAACACATTTACAGTCTAGTAGATTTAGTTGTCATTAGGAAATGACAAGACACTTAGAGTTTAGTAGATGTAGTTCTCTATAGGAATTGCCATCACATTTACAGTCCAGTAGATTTAGTTGTCTGTAGGAAATGAAAATACATTTATAGTCTAGTAGATTTAGTTGTCAATTGGAAATGACAACACATTTGCAGTGTAGTATATTTAGTTGTCTATAGGAAATGACAACACATTTACAGTCTAGGAGATTTAGTAGTCTATAGGAAATGCCAACACATTTACACTGTAGTAGATTATGTTGTCTATAAGAAATGACAACACATTTACAGTCTAGTAGATTTAGTTGTCAATAGGAAATGACAAGACATTTACCGTCAAGTAGATTTAGTTGTCTATAGGAAATGACAACACATTTTCAGTCGAGAAGATTTAGTTGTCTATTGGAAATGCTGACAAATTTACAGTCTAGTAGATTTAGTGGTCTATAGGACATGCCAACACATTTACAGTCTAGTAGATTTAGTAGTCTATAGGAAGTGACAACACATTTACAGTCTAGTAGATGTAGTTGTCTATAGGAAATAACAACACATTTCCAGTCTAGTAGATTTAGTTGTCTGTAGGAAATGGAAAGACATTTATAGTCTAGTAGATTTAATTGTCAATAGGAAATGACAACACATTTGCAGTGTAGTAGATTTAGTTGTACATAGGAAATGACAACACATTTACACTGTAGTAGATATAGTTGTCTATAGGAATTGCCATCACATTTACAGTCCAGTAGATTTAGTTGTCTATAGGAAATAACAACACATTTCCAGTCTAGTAGATTTAGTTGTCTGTAGGAAATGGAAAGACATTTATAGTCTAGTAGATTTAGTTGTCAATAGGAAATGACAACACATTTGCAGTGTAGTAGATTTAGTTGTCCATAGGAAATGACAACACATTTACACTGTAGTAGATATAGTTGTCTATAGGAATTGCCATCACATTTACAGTCCAGTAGATTTAGTTGTCTATAGGAAATAACAACACATTTCCATTCTGGTAGATTTAGTTGTCTGTAGGAAATGGAAAGACATTTACAGTCGAGTAGATTTAGTTGTCATTAGGAAATGACAAGACACTTAGAGTTTAGTAGATGTAGTTCTCTATAGGAATTGCCATCACATTTACAGTCGAGTAGATTTAGTTGTCATTAGGAAATGACAAGACACTTAGAGTTTAGTAGATGTAGTTCTCTATAGGAAATGCCAACACATTTACAGTCTAGTAGATTTAGTAGTCTATAGGAAATGACAACACATTTACATTGTAGTAGATTTAGTTGTCTATAGGAAATGCCAACACATTTCCAGTCTAGTAGATTATGTTGTCTATAAGAAATGACAACACATTTACAGTCTAGTAGATTTAGTTGTCAATAGGAAATGACAAGACATTTACCGTCAAGTAGATTTAGTTGTCTATAGGAAATGACAACACATTTTCAGTCGAGAAGATTTAGTTGTCTATTGGAAATGCTGACAAATTTACAGTCTAGTAGATTTAGTGGTCTATAGGACATGCCAACACATTTACAGTCTAGTAGATTTAGTAGTCTATAGGAAGTGACAACACATTTACAGTCTAGTAGATGTAGTTGTCTATAGGAAATAACAACACATTTCCAGTCTAGTAGATTTAGTTGTCTGTAGGAAATGGAAAGACATTTATAGTCTAGTAGATTTAATTGTCAATAGGAAATGACAACACATTTGCAGTGTAGTAGATTTAGTTGTCCATAGGAAATGACAACACATTTACACTGTAGTAGATATAGTTGTCTATAGGAATTGCCATCACATTTACAGTCCAGTAGATTTAGTTGTCTATAGGAAATAACAACACATTTCCAGTCTAGTAGATTTAGTTGTCTGTAGGAAATGGAAAGACATTTATAGTCTAGTAGATTTAGTTGTCAATAGGAAATGACAACACATTTGCAGTGTAGTAGATTTAGTTGTCTATAGGAAATGACAACACATTTCCAGTCTAGGAGATTTAGTAGTCTATAGGAAATGCCAACACATTTACAGTCTAGTAGATTTAGTAGTCTATAGGAAATGACAACACATTTACATTGTAGTAGATTTAGTTGTCTATAGGAAATGCCAACACATTTACAGTCTAGTAGATTTAGTTGTAAATATGAAATGACAAGACATTTACAGTCTAGTAGATTTAGTTGTCAATAGGAAATGACAAGACATTTACCGTCAAGTAGATTTAGTTGTCTATAGGAAATGACAACACATTTTCAGTCGAGAAGATTTAGTTGTCTATTGGAAATGCTGACAAATTTACAGTCTAGTAGATTTAGTGGTCAATAGGACATGCCAACACATTTACAGTCTAGTAGATTTAGTAGTCTATAGGAAGTGACAACACACTTACATTGTATTAGATTTAGTTGTCTATATGAAATGCCAACACATTTACAGTCTAGTAGATTTAGTTGTAAATATGAAATGACAAGACATTTACAGTCTAGTAGATTTAGTTGTCAATAGGAAATGACAAGACATTTACCGTCAAGTAGATTTAGTTGTCTATAGGAAATGACAACACATTTTCAGTCGAGAAGATTTAGTTGTCTATTGGAAATGCTGACAAATTTACAGTCTAGTAGATTTAGTGGTCTATAGGAAATGACAACACATTTGCCGTGTAGTAGATTTAGTTGTCCATAGGAAATGACAACACATTTACACTGTAGTAGATTTAGTAGTCTATAGAAAATGACAACACATTTTCAGTCTAGTAGATTTAGTTTTCTATAGGAAATGACATCATATTTACAGTGTAGTAGATTTAGTTGTAAATATGAAATGACAAGACATTTACAGTGTAGTATATTTAGTTGTCTGTAGGAAATGCCAACACATTTACAGTCTAGTAGATTTAGTTGTAAATATTAAATGACAACACATTTACAGTCTAGTAGATGTAGTTGTCTATAGGAAATAACAACACATTTCCAGTCTAGTAGATTTAGTTGTCTGTAGGAAATGGAAAGACATTTATAGTCTAGTAGATTTAGTTGTCAATAGGAAATGACAACACATTTGCAGTGTAGTAGATTTAGTTGTCCATAGGAAATGACAACACATTTACACTGTAGTAGATATAGTTGTCTATAGGAATTACCATCACATTTACAGTCCAGTAGATTTAGTTGTCTATAGGAAATAACAACACATTTCCATTCTGGTAGATTTAGTTGTCTGTAGGAAATGGAAAGACATTTACAGTCGAGTAGATTTAGTTGTCTGTAGGAAATGCCAACACATTTACAGTCTAGTAGATTTAGTTGTCATTAGGAAATGACAAGACACTTAGAGTTTAGTAGATGTAGTTCTCTATAGGAATTGCCATCACATTTACAGTCCAGTAGATTTAGTTGTCTGTAGGAAATGAAAATACATTTATAGTCTAGTAGATTTAGTTGTCAATTGGAAATGACAACACATTTGCAGTGTAGTATATTTAGTTGTCTATAGGAAATGACAACACATTTACAGTCTAGGAGATTTAGTAGTCTATAGGAAATGCCAACACATTTACACTGTAGTAGATTATGTTGTCTATAAGAAATGACAACACATTTACAGTCTAGTAGATTTAGTTGTCAATAGGAAATGACAAGACATTTACCGTCAAGTAGATTTAGTTGTCTATAGGAAATGACAACACATTTTCAGTCGAGAAGATTTAGTTGTCTATTGGAAATGCTGACAAATTTACAGTCTAGTAGATTTAGTGGTCTATAGGACATGCCAACACATTTACAGTCTAGTAGATTTAGTAGTCTATAGGAAGTGACAACACATTTACAGTCTAGTAGATGTAGTTGTCTATAGGAAATAACAACACATTTCCAGTCTAGTAGATTTAGTTGTCTGTAGGAAATGGAAAGACATTTATAGTCTAGTAGATTTAATTGTCAATAGGAAATGACAACACATTTGCAGTGTAGTAGATTTAGTTGTACATAGGAAATGACAACACATTTACACTGTAGTAGATATAGTTGTCTATAGGAATTGCCATCACATTTACAGTCCAGTAGATTTAGTTGTCTATAGGAAATAACAACACATTTCCAGTCTAGTAGATTTAGTTGTCTGTAGGAAATGGAAAGACATTTATAGTCTAGTAGATTTAGTTGTCAATAGGAAATGACAACACATTTGCAGTGTAGTAGATTTAGTTGTCCATAGGAAATGACAACACATTTACACTGTAGTAGATATAGTTGTCTATAGGAATTGCCATCACATTTACAGTCCAGTAGATTTAGTTGTCTATAGGAAATAACAACACATTTCCATTCTGGTAGATTTAGTTGTCTGTAGGAAATGGAAAGACATTTACAGTCGAGTAGATTTAGTTGTCATTAGGAAATGACAAGACACTTAGAGTTTAGTAGATGTAGTTCTCTATAGGAATTGCCATCACATTTACAGTCCAGTAGATTTAGTTGTCTGTAGGAAATGAAAATACATTTATAGTCTAGTAGATTTAGTTGTCAATTGGAAATGACAACACATTTGCAGTGTAGTATATTTAGTTGTCTATAGGAAATGACAACACATTTCCAGTCTAGGAGATTTAGTAGTCTATAGGAAATGCCAACACATTTACAGTCTAGTAGATTTAGTAGTCTATAGGAAATGACAACACATTTACATTGTAGTAGATTTAGTTGTCTATAGGAAATGCCAACACATTTACAGTCTAGTAGATTTAGTTGTAAATATGAAATGACAAGACATTTACAGTCTAGTAGATTTAGTTGTCAATAGGAAATGACAAGACATTACCGTCAAGTAGATTTAGTTGTCTGTAGGAAATGACAACACATTTTCAGTCGAGAAGATTTAGTTGTCTATTGGAAATGCTGACAAATTTACAGTCTAGTAGATTTAGTGGTCTATAGGACATGCCAACACATTTACAGTCTAGTAGATTTAGTAGTCTATAGGAAGTGACAACACACTTACATTGTATTAGATTTAGTTGTCTATATGAAATGCCAACACATTTACAGTCTAGTAGATTTAGTTGTAAATATGAAATGACAAGACATTTACAGTCTAGTAGATTTAGTTGTCAATAGGAAATGACAAGACATTTACCGTCAAGTAGATTTAGTTGTCTATAGGAAATGACAACACATTTTCAGTCGAGAAGATTTAGTTGTCTATTGGAAATGCTGACAAATTTACAGTCTAGTAGATTTAGTGGTCTATAGGAAATGACAACACATTTGCCGTGTAGTAGATTTAGTTGTCCATAGGAAATGACAACACATTTACACTGTAGTAGATTTAGTAGTCTATAGAAAATGACAACACATTTTCAGTCTAGTAGATTTAGTTTTCTATAGGAAATGACATCACATTTACAGTGTAGTAGATTTAGTTGTAAATATGAAATGACAAGACATTTACAGTGTAGTATATTTAGTTGTCTGTAGGAAATGCCAACACATTTACAGTCTAGTAGATTTAGTTGTAAATATTAAATGACAACACATTTACAGTCTAGTAGATGTAGTTGTCTATAGGAAATAACAACACATTTCCAGTCTAGTAGATTTAGTTGTCTGTAGGAAATGGAAAGACATTTATAGTCTAGTAGATTTAGTTGTCAATAGGAAATGACAACACATTTGCAGTGTAGTAGATTTAGTTGTCCATAGGAAATGACAACACATTTACACTGTAGTAGATATAGTTGTCTATAGGAATTACCATCACATTTACAGTCCAGTAGATTTAGTTGTCTATAGGAAATAACAACACATTTCCATTCTGGTAGATTTAGTTGTCTGTAGGAAATGGAAAGACATTTACAGTCGAGTAGATTTAGTTGTCTGTAGGAAATGCCAACACATTTACAGTCTAGTAGATTTAGTTGTCATTAGGAAATGACAAGACACTTAGAGTTTAGTAGATGTAGTTCTCTATAGGAATTGCCATCACATTTACAGTCCAGTAGATTTAGTTGTCTGTAGGAAATGAAAATACATTTATAGTCTAGTAGATTTAGTTGTCAATTGGAAATGACAACACATTTGCAGTGTAGTATATTTAGTTGTCTATAGGAAATGACAACACATTTACAGTCTAGGAGATTTAGTAGTCTATAGGAAATGCCAACACATTTACACTGTAGTAGATTATGTTGTCTATAAGAAATGACAACACATTTACAGTCTAGTAGATTTAGTTGTCAATAGGAAATGACAAGACATTTACCGTCAAGTAGATTTAGTTGTCTATAGGAAATGACAACACATTTTCAGTCGAGAAGATTTAGTTGTCTATTGGAAATGCTGACAAATTTACAGTCTAGTAGATTTAGTGGTCTATAGGACATGCCAACACATTTACAGTCTAGTAGATTTAGTAGTCTATAGGAAGTGACAACACATTTACAGTCTAGTAGATGTAGTTGTCTATAGGAAATAACAACACATTTCCAGTCTAGTAGATTTAGTTGTCTGTAGGAAATGGAAAGACATTTATAGTCTAGTAGATTTAATTGTCAATAGGAAATGACAACACATTTGCAGTGTAGTAGATTTAGTTGTACATAGGAAATGACAACACATTTACACTGTAGTAGATATAGTTGTCTATAGGAATTGCCATCACATTTACAGTCCAGTAGATTTAGTTGTCTATAGGAAATAACAACACATTTCCAGTCTAGTAGATTTAGTTGTCTGTAGGAAATGGAAAGACATTTATAGTCTAGTAGATTTAGTTGTCAATAGGAAATGACAACACATTTGCAGTGTAGTAGATTTAGTTGTCCATAGGAAATGACAACACATTTACACTGTAGTAGATATAGTTGTCTATAGGAATTGCCATCACATTTACAGTCCAGTAGATTTAGTTGTCTATAGGAAATAACAACACATTTCCATTCTGGTAGATTTAGTTGTCTGTAGGAAATGGAAAGACATTTACAGTCGAGTAGATTTAGTTGTCTGTAGGAAATGCCAACACATTTACAGTCTAGTTGATTTAGTTGTCATTAGGAAATGACAAGACACTTAGAGTTTAGTAGATGTAGTTCTCTATAGGAATTGCCATCACATTTACAGTCCAGTAGATTTAGTTGTCTGTAGGAAATGAAAATACATTTATAGTCTAGTAGATTTAGTTGTCAATTGGAAATGACAACACATTTGCAGTGTAGTATATTTAGTTGTCTATAGGAAATGACAACACATTTCCAGTCTAGGAGATTTAGTAGTCTATAGGAAATGCCAACACATTTACAGTCTAGTAGATTTAGTAGTCTATAGGAAATGACAACACATTTACATTGTAGTAGATTTAGTTGTCTATAGGAAATGCCAACACATTTACAGTCTAGTAGATTTAGTTGTAAATATGAAATGACAAGACATTTACAGTCTAGTAGATTTAGTTGTCAATAGGAAATGACAAGACATTTACCGTCAAGTAGATTTAGTTGTCTGTAGGAAATGACAACACATTTTCAGTCGAGAAGATTTAGTTGTCTATTGGAAATGCTGACAAATTTACAGTCTAGTAGATTTAGTGGTCTATAGGACATGCCAACACATTTACAGTCTAGTAGATTTAGTAGTCTATAGGAAGTGACAACACATTTACATTGTAGTAGATTTAGTTGTCTATAGGAAATGCCAACACATTTACAGTCTATTAGATTTAGTAGTCTATAGGAAATGAAAACACACTTACATTGTAGTAGATTTAGTTGTCTATATGAAATGACAACACATTTACAGTCTAGTAGATTTAGTTGTAAATATGAAATGACAACACATTTACAGTCTAGTAGATGTAGTTGTCTATAGGAAATAAAAACACATTTCCAGTCTAGTAGATTTAGTTGTCTGTAGGAAATGGAAAGACATTTATAGTCTAGTAGATTTAGTTGTCAATAGGAAATGACAACACATTTGCAGTGTAGTAGATTTAGTTGTCCATAGGAAATGACAACACATTTTCAGTCGAGAAGATTTAGTTGTCTATTGGAAATGCTGACAAATTTACAGTCTAGTAGATTTAGTGGTCTATAGGAAATGACAACACATTTGCCGTGTAGTAGATTTAGTTGTCCATAGGAAATGACAACACATTTACACTGTAGTAGATTTAGTAGTCTATAGAAAATGACAACACATTTTCAGTCTATTAGATTTAGTTTTCTATAGGAAATGACATCACATTTACAGTGTAGTAGATTTAGTTGTAAATATGAAATGACAAGACATTTACAGTGTAGTATATTTAGTTGTCTGTAGGAAATGCCAACACATTTACAGTCTAGTAGATTTAGTTGTAAATATTAAATGACAACACATTTACAGTCTAGTAGATGTAGTTGTCTATAGGAAATAACAACACATTTCCAGTCTAGTAGATTTAGTTGTCTGTAGGAAATGGAAAGACATTTATAGTCTAGTAGATTTAGTTGTCAATAGGAAATGACAACACATTTGCAGTGTAGTAGATTTAGTTGTCCATAGGAAATGACAACACATTTACACTGTAGTAGATATAGTTGTCTATAGGAATTACCATCACATTTACAGTCCAGTAGATTTAGTTGTCTATAGGAAATAACAACACATTTCCATTCTGGTAGATTTAGTTGTCTGTAGGAAATGGAAAGACATTTACAGTCGAGTAGATTTAGTTGTCTGTAGGAAATGCCAACACATTTACAGTCTAGTAGATTTAGTTGTCATTAGGAAATGACAAGACACTTAGAGTTTAGTAGATGTAGTTCTCTATAGGAATTGCCATCACATTTACAGTCCAGTAGATTTAGTTGTCTGTAGGAAATGAAAATACATTTATAGTCTAGTAGATTTAGTTGTCAATTGGAAATGACAACACATTTGCAGTGTAGTATATTTAGTTGTCTAAAGGAAATGACAACACATTTCCAGTCTAGGAGATTTAGTAGTCTATAGGAAATGCCAACACATTTACAGTCTAGTAGATTTAGTAGTCTATAGGAAATGACAACACATTTACATTGTAGTAGATTTAGTTGTCTATAGGAAATGCCAACACATTTACAGTCTAGTAGATTTAGTTGTAAATATGAAATGACAAGACATTTACAGTCTAGTAGATTTAGTAGTCTATAGGAAGTGACAACACATTTACATTGTAGTAGATTTAGTTGTCTATAGGAAATGCCAACACATTTACAGTCTATTAGATTTAGTAGTCTATAGGAAATGACAACACATTTACATTGTAGTAGATTTAGTTGTCTATAGGAAATGCCAACACATTTACAGTCTAGTAGATTTAGTTGTAAATATGAAATGACAACACATTTACAGTCTAGTAGATGTAGTTGTCTATAGGAAATAACAACACATTTCCAGTCTAGTAGATTTAGTTGTCTGTAGGAAATGGAAAGACATTTATAGTCTAGTAGATTTAGTTGTCAATAGGAAATGACAACACATTTGCAGTGTAGTAGATTTAGTTGTCCATAGGAAATGACAACACATTTACACTGTAGTAGATTTAGTAGTCTATAGGAAACGACAACACATTTTCAGTCTAGTAGATTTAGTTTTCTATAGGAAATGACATCACATTTACAGTGTAGTAGATTTAGTTGTAAATATGAAATGACAAGACATTTACAGTGTAGTATATTTAGTTGTCTGTAGGTAATGCCAACACATTTACAGTCTAGTAGATTTAGTTGTAAATATTAAATGACAACACATTTACAGTCTAGTAGATGTAGTTGTCTATAGGAAATAACAACACATTTCCAGTCTAGTAGATTTAGTTGTCTGTAGGAAATGGAAAGACATTTATAGTCTAGTAGATTTAGTTGTCAATAGGAAATGACAACACATTTGCAGTGTAGTAGATTTAGTTGTCCATAGGAAATGACAACACATTTACACTGTAGTAGATGTAGTAGTCTATAGGAAATGACAACACATTTACAGTGTAGTAGATATAGTTGTCTATAGGAATTGCCATCACATTTACAGTCCAGTAGATTTAGTTGTCTATAGGAAATAACAACACATTTCCAGTCTGGTAGATTTAGTTGTCTGTAGGAAATGGAAAGACATTTACAGTCTAGTAGATTTAGTTGTCAATTGGAAATGACAACACATTTGCAGTGTAGTATATTTAGTTGTCTATAGGAAATGACAACACATTTCCAGTCTAGGAGATTTAGTAGTCTATAGGAAATGCCAACACATTTACAGTCTAGTAGATTTAGTAGTCTATAGGAAATGACAACACATTTACATTGTAGTAGATTTAGTTGTCTATAGGAAATGCCAACACATTTACAGTCTAGTAGATTTAGTTGTAAATATGAAATGACAAGACATTTACAGTCTAGTAGATTTAGTTGTCAATAGGAAATGACAAGACATTTACCGTCAAGTAGATTTAGTTGTCTATAGGAAATGACAACACATTTTCAGTCGAGAAGATTTAGTTGTCTATTGGAAATGCTGACAAATTTACAGTCTAGTAGATTTAGTGGTCTATAGGACATGCCAACACATTTACAGTCTAGTAGATTTAGTAGTCTATAGGAAGTGACAACACATTTACAGTCTAGTAGATGTAGTTGTCTATAGGAAATAACAACACATTTCCAGTCTAGTAGATTTAGTTGTCTGTAGGAAATGGAAAGACATTTATAGTCTAGTAGATTTAATTGTCAATAGGAAATGACAACACATTTGCAGTGTAGTAGATTTAGTTGTACATAGGAAATGACAACACATTTACACTGTAGTAGATATAGTTGTCTATAGGAATTGCCATCACATTTACAGTCCAGTAGATTTAGTTGTCTATAGGAAATAACAACACATTTCCAGTCTAGTAGATTTAGTTGTCTGTAGGAAATGGAAAGACATTTATAGTCTAGTAGATTTAGTTGTCAATAGGAAATGACAACACATTTGCAGTGTAGTAGATTTAGTTGTCCATAGGAAATGACAACACATTTACACTGTAGTAGATATAGTTGTCTATAGGAATTGCCATCACATTTACAGTCCAGTAGATTTAGTTGTCTATAGGAAATAACAACACATTTCCATTCTGGTAGATTTAGTTGTCTGTAGGAAATGGAAAGACATTTACAGTCGAGTAGATTTAGTTGTCTGTAGGAAATGCCAACACATTTACAGTCTAGTTGATTTAGTTGTCATTAGGAAATGACAAGACACTTAGAGTTTAGTAGATGTAGTTCTCTATAGGAATTGCCATCACATTTACAGTCCAGTAGATTTAGTTGTCTGTAGGAAATGAAAATACATTTATAGTCTAGTAGATTTAGTTGTCAATTGGAAATGACAACACATTTGCAGTGTAGTATATTTAGTTGTCTATAGGAAATGACAACACATTTCCAGTCTAGGAGATTTAGTAGTCTATAGGAAATGCCAACACATTTACAGTCTAGTAGATTTAGTAGTCTATAGGAAATGACAACACATTTACATTGTAGTAGATTTAGTTGTCTATAGGAAATGCCAACACATTTACAGTCTAGTAGATTTAGTTGTAAATATGAAATGACAAGACATTTACAGTCTAGTAGATTTAGTTGTCAATAGGAAATGACAAGACATTTACCGTCAAGTAGATTTAGTTGTCTGTAGGAAATGACAACACATTTTCAGTCGAGAAGATTTAGTTGTCTATTGGAAATGCTGACAAATTTACAGTCTAGTAGATTTAGTGGTCTATAGGACATGCCAACACATTTACAGTCTAGTAGATTTAGTAGTCTATAGGAAGTGACAACACATTTACATTGTAGTAGATTTAGTTGTCTATAGGAAATGCCAACACATTTACAGTCTATTAGATTTAGTAGTCTATAGGAAATGAAAACACACTTACATTGTAGTAGATTTAGTTGTCTATATGAAATGACAACACATTTACAGTCTAGTAGATTTAGTTGTAAATATGAAATGACAACACATTTACAGTCTAGTAGATGTAGTTGTCTATAGGAAATAAAAACACATTTCCAGTCTAGTAGATTTAGTTGTCTGTAGGAAATGGAAAGACATTTATAGTCTAGTAGATTTAGTTGTCAATAGGAAATGACAACACATTTGCAGTGTAGTAGATTTAGTTGTCCATAGGAAATGACAACACATTTTCAGTCGAGAAGATTTAGTTGTCTATTGGAAATGCTGACAAATTTACAGTCTAGTAGATTTAGTGGTCTATAGGAAATGACAACACATTTGCCGTGTAGTAGATTTAGTTGTCCATAGGAAATGACAACACATTTACACTGTAGTAGATTTAGTAGTCTATAGAAAATGACAACACATTTTCAGTCTATTAGATTTAGTTTTCTATAGGAAATGACATCACATTTACAGTGTAGTAGATTTAGTTGTAAATATGAAATGACAAGACATTTACAGTGTAGTATATTTAGTTGTCTGTAGGAAATGCCAACACATTTACAGTCTAGTAGATTTAGTTGTAAATATTAAATGACAACACATTTACAGTCTAGTAGATGTAGTTGTCTATAGGAAATAACAACACATTTCCAGTCTAGTAGATTTAGTTGTCTGTAGGAAATGGAAAGACATTTATAGTCTAGTAGATTTAGTTGTCAATAGGAAATGACAACACATTTGCAGTGTAGTAGATTTAGTTGTCCATAGGAAATGACAACACATTTACACTGTAGTAGATATAGTTGTCTATAGGAATTACCATCACATTTACAGTCCAGTAGATTTAGTTGTCTATAGGAAATAACAACACATTTCCATTCTGGTAGATTTAGTTGTCTGTAGGAAATGGAAAGACATTTACAGTCGAGTAGATTTAGTTGTCTGTAGGAAATGCCAACACATTTACAGTCTAGTAGATTTAGTTGTCATTAGGAAATGACAAGACACTTAGAGTTTAGTAGATGTAGTTCTCTATAGGAATTGCCATCACATTTACAGTCCAGTAGATTTAGTTGTCTGTAGGAAATGAAAATACATTTATAGTCTAGTAGATTTAGTTGTCAATTGGAAATGACAACACATTTGCAGTGTAGTATATTTAGTTGTCTAAAGGAAATGACAACACATTTCCAGTCTAGGAGATTTAGTAGTCTATAGGAAATGCCAACACATTTACAGTCTAGTAGATTTAGTAGTCTATAGGAAATGACAACACATTTACATTGTAGTAGATTTAGTTGTCTATAGGAAATGCCAACACATTTACAGTCTAGTAGATTTAGTTGTAAATATGAAATGACAAGACATTTACAGTCTAGTAGATTTAGTTGTCAATAGGAAATGACAAGACATTTACCGTCAAGTAGATTTAGTTGTCTATAGGAAATGACAACACATTTTCAGTCGAGAAGATTTAGTTGTCTATTGGAAATGCTGACAAATTTACAGTCTAGTAGATTTTGTGGTCTATAGGACATGCCAACACATTTACAGTCTAGTAGATTTAGTAGTCTATAGGAAGTGACAACACATTTACATTGTAGTAGATTTAGTTGTCTATAGGAAATGCCAACACATTTACAGTCTATTAGATTTAGTAGTCTATAGGAAATGACAACACATTTACATTGTAGTAAATTTAGTTGTCTATAGGAAATGCCAACACATTTACAGTCTAGTAGATTTAGTTGTAAATATGAAATGACAACACATTTACAGTCTAGTAGATGTAGTTGTCTATAGGAAATAACAACACATTTCCAGTCTAGTAGATTTAGTTGTCTGTAGGAAATGGAAAGACATTTATAGTCTAGTAGATTTAGTTGTCAATAGGAAATGACAACACATTTGCAGTGTAGTAGATTTAGTTGTCCATAGGAAATGACAACACATTTACACTGTAGTAGATTTAGTAGTCTATAGGAAACGACAACACATTTTCAGTCTAGTAGATTTAGTTTTCTATAGGAAATGACATCACATTTACAGTGTAGTAGATTTAGTTGTAAATATGAAATGACAAGACATTTACAGTGTAGTATATTTAGTTGTCTGTAGGTAATGCCAACACATTTACAGTCTAGTAGATTTAGTTGTAAATATTAAATGACAACACATTTACAGTCTAGTAGATGTAGTTGTCTATAGGAAATAACAACACATTTCCAGTCTAGTAGATTTAGTTGTCTGTAGGAAATGGAAAGACATTTATAGTCTAGTAGATTTAGTTGTCAATAGGAAATGACAACACATTTGCAGTGTAGTAGATTTAGTTGTCCATAGGAAATGACAACACATTTACACTGTAGTAGATGTAGTAGTCTATAGGAAATGACAACACATTTACAGTGTAGTAGATATAGTTGTCTATAGGAATTGCCATCACATTTACAGTCCAGTAGATTTAGTTGTCTATAGGAAATAACAACACATTTCCAGTCTGGTAGATTTAGTTGTCTGTAGGAAATGGAAAGACATTTACAGTCTAGTAGATTTAGTTGTCAATTGGAAATGACAACACATTTGCAGTGTAGTATATTTAGTTGTCTATAGGAAATGACAACACATTTCCAGTCTAGGAGATTTAGTAGTCTATAGGAAATGCCAACACATTTACAGTCTAGTAGATTTAGTAGTCTATAGGAAATGACAACACATTTACATTGTAGTAGATTTAGTTGTCTATAGGAAATGCCAACACATTTACAGTCTAGTAGATTTAGTTGTAAATATGAAATGACAAGACATTTACAGTCTAGTAGATTTAGTTGTCAATAGGAAATGACAAGACATTTACCGTCAAGTAGATTTAGTTGTCTATAGGAAATGACAACACATTTTCAGTCGAGAAGATTTAGTTGTCTATTGGAAATGCTGACAAATTTACAGTCTAGTAGATTTAGTGGTCTATAGGACATGCCAACACATTTACAGTCTAGTAGATTTAGTAGTCTATAGGAAGTGACAACACATTTACATTGTAGTAGATTTAGTTGTCTATAGGAAATGCCAACACATTTACAGTCTATTAGATTTAGTAGTCTATAGGAAATGACAACACATTTACATTGTAGTAGATTTAGTTGTCTATAGGAAATGCCAACACATTTACAGTCTAGTAGATTTAGTTGTAAATATGAAATGACAACACATTTACAGTCTAGTAGATGTAGTTGTCTATAGGAAATAACAACACATTTCCAGTCTAGTAGATTTAGTTGTCTGTAGGAAATGGAAAGACATTTAAAGTCTAGTAGATTTAGTTGTCAATAGGAAATGACAACACATTTGCAGTGTAGTAGATTTAGTTGTCCATAGGAAATGACAACACATTTACACTGTAGTAGATTTAGTAGTCTATAGGAAACGACAACACATTTTCAGTCTAGTAGATTTAGTTTTCTATAGGAAATGACATCACATTTACAGTGTAGTAGATTTAGTTGTAAATATGAAATGACAAGACATTTACAGTGTAGTATATTTAGTTGTCTGTAGGTAATGCCAACACATTTACAGTCTAGTAGATTTAGTTGTAAATATTAAATGACAACACATTTACAGTCTAGTAGATGTAGTTGTCTATAGGAAATAACAACACATTTCCAGTCTAGTAGATTTAGTTGTCTGTAGGAAATGGAAAGACATTTATAGTCTAGTAGATTTAGTTGTCAATAGGAAATGACAACACATTTGCAGTGTAGTAGATTTAGTTGTCCATAGGAAATGACAAGACATTTACACTGTAGTAGATGTAGTAGTCTATAGGAAATGACAACACATTTACAGTGTAGTAGATATAGTTGTCTATAGGAATTGCCATCACATTTACAGTCCAGTAGATTTAGTTGTCTATAGGAAATAACACATTTCCAGTCTGGTAGATTTAGTTGTCTGTAGGAAATGGAAAGACATTTACAGTCGAGTAGATTTAGTTGTCTGTAGGAAATGCCAACACATTTACAGTCTAGTAGATTTAGTTGTCATTAGGAAATGACAAGACACTTAGAGTTTAGTAGATGTAGTTCTCTATAGGAATTGCCATCACATTTATAGTCCAGTAGATTTAGTTGTCTGTAGGAAATGAAAATACATTTATAGTCTAGTAGATTTAGTTGTCAATTGGAAATGACAACACATTTGCAGTGTAGTATATTTAGTTGTCTATAGGAAATGACAACACATTTCCAGTCTAGGAGATTTAGTAGTCTATAGGAAATGCCAACACATTTACAGTCTAGTAGATTTAGTAGTCTATAGGAAATGACAACACATTTACATTGTAGTAGATTTAGTTGTCTATAGGAAATGCCAACACATTTACAGTCTAGTAGATTTAGATGTAAATATGAAATGACAAGACATTTACAGTCTAGTAGATTTAGTTGTCAATAGGAAATGACAAGACATTTACCGTCAAGTAGATTTAGTTGTCTATAGGAAATGACAACACATTTTCAGTCGAGAAGATTTAGTTGTCTATTGGAAATGCTGACAAATTTACAGTCTAGTAGATTTAGTGGTCTATAGGACATGCCAACACATTTACAGTCTAGTAGATTTAGTAGTCTATAGGAAGTGACAACACATTTACATTGTAGTAGATTTAGTTGTCTATAGGAAATGCCAACACATTTACAGTCTATTAGATTTAGTAGTCTATAGGAAATGACAACACATTTACATTGTAGTAGATTTAGTTGTCTATAGGAAATGCCAACACATTTACAGTCTAGTAGATTTAGTTGTAAATATGAAATGACAACACATTTACAGTCTAGTAGATGTAGTTGTCTATAGGAAATAACAACACATTTCCAGTCTAGTAGATTTAGTTGTCTGTAGGAAATGGAAAGACATTTATAGTCTAGTAGATTTAGTTGTCAATAGGAAATGACAACACATTTGCAGTGTAGTATATTTAGTTGTCTATAGGAAATGACAACACATTTACAGTCTAGTAGATGTAGTTGTCTATAGGAAATAACAACACATTTCCAGTCTAGTAGATTTAGTTGTCTGTAGGAAATGGAAAGACATTTATAGTCTAGTAGATTTAGTTGTCAATAGGAAATGACAACACATTTGCAGTGTAGTAGATTTAGTTGTCCATAGGAAATGACAACACATTTACACTGTAGTAGATGTAGTAGTCTATAGGAAATGACAACACATTTACAGTGTAGTAGATATAGTTGTCTATAGGAATTGCCATCACATTTACAGTCCAGTAGATTTAGTTGTCTATAGGAAATAACAACACATTTCCAGTCTGGTAGATTTAGTTGTCTGTAGGAAATGGAAAGACATTTACAGTCGAGTAGATTTAGTTGTCTGTAGGAAATGCCAACACATTTACAGTCTAGTAGATTTAGTTGTCATTAGGAAATGACAAGACACTTACGAGTTTAGTAGATGTAGTTCTCTATAGGAATTGCCATCACATTTATAGTCCAGTAGATTTAGTTGTCTGTAGGAAATGAAAATACATTTATAGTCTAGTAGATTTAGTTGTCAATTGGAAATGACAACACATTTGCAGTGTAGTATATTTAGTTGTCTATAGGAAATGACAAGACATTTACCGTCAAGTAGATTTAGTTGTCTATAGGAAATGACAACACATTTTCAGTCGAGAAGATTTAGTTGTCTATTGGAAATGCTGACAAATTTACAGTCTAGTAGATTTAGTGGTCTATAGGACATGCCAACACATTTACAGTCTAGTAGATTTAGTAGTCTATAGGAAGTGACAACACATTTACATTGTAGTAGATTTAGTTGTCTATAGGAAATGCCAACACATTTACAGTCTATTAGATTTAGTAGTCTATAGGAAATGACAACACATTTACATTGTAGTAGATTTAGTTGTCTATAGGAAATGCCAACACATTTACAGTCTAGTAGATTTAGTTGTAAATATGAAATGACAACACATTTACAGTCTAGTAGATGTAGTTGTCTATAGGAAATAACAACACATTTCCAGTCTAGTAGATTTAGTTGTCTGTAGGAAATAGAAAGACATTTATAGTCTAGTAGATTTAAGGGTCAATAGGAAATGACAAGACACTTAGAGTATAGTAGATGTAGTTGTCTATAGGAATTGCCATCACATTTACAGTCCAGTAGATTTAGTTGTCTGTAGGAAATGCAAACACATTTACAGTCTAGTAGATTTAGTAGTCTATAGGAAGTGAGAAACACATTTAAATTGTAGTAGATTTAGTTGTCTATAGGAAATGACAACACATTTACAGTCTAGTAGATTTAGTTGTCAATAGGAAATGACAACACATTTACACTGTAGTAGATTTAGTTGTCTATAACAAATGACAACACATTTGCAGTCTAGTAGATTTAGCTGTAAATATGAAATGACAAGACATTTACAGTCTAGTAGATTTAGTTGTCTATAGGAAATGACAACACATTTACAGTCTAGTAGATGTAGTTCTCTATAGGAATTGCCATCACATTTACATTCCAGTAGATTTAGTTGTCTGTAGGAAATGAAAATACACTTATAGTCTAGTAGATTTAGTTGTCAATTGGAAATGACAACACATTTACAGTCTAGTAGATGTAGTTCTCTATAGGAATGCCATCACATTTACAGTCCAGTAGATGTAGTTGTATGTAGGAAATGAAAATACATTTATAGTCTAGTAGATTTAGTTGTCAATTGGAAATGACAACACATTTGCAGTGTAGCATATTTAGTTGTCTATAGGAAATGACAACACATTTACAGTCTAGGAGATTTAGTAGTCTATAGGAAATGCCAACACATTTACAGTCTAGTAGATTTAGTTTCCTATAGGAAATGACAACACATTTACACTGTAGTAGATGTAGTAGTCTATAGGAAATGACAACACATTTACAGTCTAGTAGATTTAAGGGTCAATAGGAAATGACAAGACACTTAGAGTCTAGTAGATGTAGTTGTCTATAGGAATTGCCATCACATTTATAGTCTAGTAGATTTAGTTGTCTGTAGGAAATGCAAACACATTTACAGTCTAGTAGATTTAGTAGTCTATAGGAAGTGACAACACATTTACATTGTAGTAGATTTAGTTGTCTATAGGAAATGCCAACACATTTACAGTCTAGTAGATTTAGTTGTAAATATGAAATGACAACACATTTACAGTCTAGTAGATGTAGTTGTCTATAGGAAATAACAACACATTTCCAGTCTAGTAGATTTAGTTGTCTGTAGGAAATGGAAAGACATTTAAAGTCTAGTAGATTTAGTTGTCAATAGGAAATGACAACACATTTGCAGTGTAGTAGATTTAGTTGTCCATAGGAAATGACAACACATTTACACTGTAGTAGATTTAGTAGTCTATAGGAAACGACAACACATTTTCAGTCTAGTAGATTTAGTTTTCTATAGGAAATGACATCACATTTACAGTGTAGTAGATTTAGTTGTAAATATGAAATGACAAGACATTTACAGTGTAGTATATTTAGTTGTCTGTAGGTAATGCCAACACATTTACAGTCTAGTAGATTTAGTTGTAAATATTAAATGACAACACATTTACAGTCTAGTAGATGTAGTTGTCTATAGGAAATAACAACACATTTCCAGTCTAGTAGATTTAGTTGTCTGTAGGAAATGGAAAGACATTTATAGTCTAGTAGATTTAGTTGTCAATAGGAAATGACAACACATTTGCAGTGTAGTAGATTTAGTTGTCCATAGGAAATGACAAGACATTTACACTGTAGTAGATGTAGTAGTCTATAGGAAATGACAACACATTTACAGTGTAGTAGATATAGTTGTCTATAGGAATTGCCATCACATTTACAGTCCAGTAGATTTAGTTGTCTATAGGAAATAACAACACATTTCCAGTCTGGTAGATTTAGTTGTCTGTAGGAAATGGAAAGACATTTACAGTCGAGTAGATTTAGTTGTCTGTAGGAAATGCCAACACATTTACAGTCTAGTAGATTTAGTTGTCATTAGGAAATGACAAGACACTTAGAGTTTAGTAGATGTAGTTCTCTATAGGAATTGCCATCACATTTATAGTCCAGTAGATTTAGTTGTCTGTAGGAAATGAAAATACATTTATAGTCTAGTAGATTTAGTTGTCAATTGGAAATGACAACACATTTGCAGTGTAGTATATTTAGTTGTCTATAGGAAATGACAACACATTTCCAGTCTAGGAGATTTAGTAGTCTATAGGAAATGCCAACACATTTACAGTCTAGTAGATTTAGTAGTCTATAGGAAATGACAACACATTTACATTGTAGTAGATTTAGTTGTCTATAGGAAATGCCAACACATTTACAGTCTAGTAGATTTAGTTGTAAATATGAAATGACAAGACATTTACAGTCTAGTAGATTTAGTTGTCAATAGGAAATGACAAGACATTTACCGTCAAGTAGATTTAGTTGTCTATAGGAAATGACAACACATTTTCAGTCGAGAAGATTTAGTTGTCTATTGGAAATGCTGACAAATTTACAGTCTAGTAGATTTAGTGGTCTATAGGACATGCCAACACATTTACAGTCTAGTAGATTTAGTAGTCTATAGGAAGTGACAACACATTTACATTGTAGTAGATTTAGTTGTCTATAGGAAATGCCAACACATTTACAGTCTATTAGATTTAGTAGTCTATAGGAAATGACAACACATTTACATTGTAGTAGATTTAGTTGTCTATAGGAAATGCCAACACATTTACAGTCTAGTAGATTTAGTTGTAAATATGAAATGACAACACATTTACAGTCTAGTAGATGTAGTTGTCTATAGGAAATAACAACACATTTCCAGTCTAGTAGATTTAGTTGTCTGTAGGAAATGGAAAGACATTTATAGTCTAGTAGATTTAGTTGTCAATAGGAAATGACAACACATTTGCAGTGTAGTATATTTAGTTGTCTATAGGAAATGAAAACACATTTACAGTCTAGTAGATGTAGTTGTCTATAGGAAATGACAACATATTTTCAGTCGAGAAGATTTAGTTGTCTATTGGAAATGCTGACATTTACAGTCTAGTAGATTTAGTGGTCTATAGGAATGCCAACACATTTACAGTCTAGTAGATTTAGTTAGTCTATAGGAAATGACAACACATTTACAGTGTAGTAGATTTAGTGTCTATAGGAAATGACAACACATTTACAGTCTAGTAGATTTAGTGTCTATAGGAAATGACAACACATTTACAGTGTAGTAGATAGTTAGTAGATTTAGTTGTATAGGAAATGACAACACATTACAGTCTAGTAGATTTAGTTGCTAAATAGAAATGACAACACATTTACAGTCTAGTAGATTAGTTGTCTATAGGAAATGAAACACATTTACAGTCTAGTAGATTTAGTTGTCTGTAGGAAATGAAAGACATTTACAGTCTAGTAGATTTAGTTGTCTATAGGAAATGACAACACATTACAGTATGAGATTTAGTTGTCTATAGGAAATGCCAACACATTTACAGTCTAGTAGATTTAGTTGTCTATAGGAAATGCCAACACATTTACAGTCTAGTAGATTTAGTTGTCTATAGGAAATGACAACACATTTACATTGTAGTAGATTTAGTTGTCTATAGGAAATGAAACACATTTACAGTCTAGTAGATTTAGTGTCAATAGGAAATGACAACACATTTACAGTGAGTAGATGTAGTTGTCTATAGGAAATGACAACACATTTACAGTCTAGTAGATTTAGTTGTAAATAGGAAATGACAACACATTTACAGTCTAGTAGATTTAGTTGTCTATAGGAAATGACAACACATTTACAGTCTAGTAGATTTAGTTGTCTATAGGAAATGACAACACATTACAGTCTAGTAGATTTAGTTGTCTATAGGAAATGAAAACACATTTATAGTGTAGTAGATTTAGTTGTCTATAGGAAATGACAACACATTTACAGTCTAGTAGATTTAGTTGTCTATAGGAAATGACAACAACATTTACAGTCTAGTAGATTTAGTTGTCTATAGGAAATAATGACACATTTATAGTCTAGTAGATTAGTTGTCAATTGGAAATGACAACACATTTGCAGTGTAGCATATTTAGTTGTCTATAGGAAATGACAACACATTTACAGTCTAGGAGATTTAGTAGTCTATAGGAAATGCCAACACATTTACAGTCTAGTAGATTTAGTTTCCTATAGGAAATGACAACACATTTACACTGTAGTAGATGTAGTAGTCTATAGGAAATGACAACACATTTACAGTCTAGTAGATTAAGGGTCAATAGGAAATGACAAGACACTTAGAGTCTAGTAGATGTAGTTGTCTATAGGAATTGCCATCACATTTATAGTCTAGTAGATTTAGTTGTCTGTAGGAAATGCAAACACATTACAGTCTAGTAGATTTAGTAGTCTATAGGAAGTGACAACACATTTACATTGTAGTAGATTTAGTTGTCTATAGGAAATGCAACACATTTACAGTCTAGTAGATTTAGTTGTAAATATGAAATGACAACACATTTACAGTCTAGTAGATGTAGTGGTCTATAGGAAATAACAACACATTTCCAGTCTAGTAGATTTAGTTGTCTGTAGGAAATGGAAAGACATTTAAAGTCTAGTAGATTAGTTGTCAATAGGAAATGACAACACATTTGCAGTGTAGTAGATTTAGTTGTCCATAGGAAATGACAACACATTTACACTGTAGTAGATTTAGTAGTCTATAGGAAACGACAACACATTTTCAGTCTAGTAGATTTAGTTTTCTATAGGAAATGACATCACATTTACAGTGTAGTAGATTTAGTTGTAAATATGAAATGACAAGACATTTACAGTGTAGTATATTTAGTTGTCTGTAGGTAATGCCAACACATTTACAGTCTAGTAGATTTAGTTGTAAATATTTAAATGACAACACATTTACAGTCTAGTAGATGTAGTTGTCTATAGGAAATAACAACACATTCCAGTCTAGTAGATTTAGTTGTCTGTAGGAAATGGAAAGACATTTATAGTCTAGTAGATTTAGTTGTCAATAGAAATGACAACACATTTGCAGTGTAGTAGATTTAGTTGTCCATAGGAAATGACAAGACATTTACACTGTAGTAGATGTAGTAGTCTATAGGAAATGACAACACATTTTACAGTGTAGTAGATATAGTTGTCTATAGGAATTGCCATCACATTTACAGTCCAGTAGATTTAGTTGTCTATAGGAAATAACAACACATTTCCAGTCTGGTAGATTTTAGTTGTCTGTAGGAAATGGAAAGACATTTACAGTCGAGTAGATTTAGTTGTCTGTAGGAATGCCAACACATTTACAGTCTAGTAGATTTAGTTGTCATTAGGAAATGACAAGACCACTTAGAGTTTAGTAGATGTAGTTCTCTATAGGAATTGCCATCACATTTATAGTCCAGTAGATTTAGTTGTCTGTAGGAAATGAAATACATTTATAGTCTAGTAGATTTAGTTGTCAATTGGAAATGACAACACATTTGCCAGTGTAGTATATTTAGTTGTCTATAGGAAATGACAACACATTTCCAGTCTAGGAGATTTAGTAGTCTATAGGAAATGCCAACACATTTACAGTCTAGTAGATTTAGTAGTCTATAGGAAATGACAACACATTTACATTGTAGTAGATTTAGTTGTCTATAGGAAATGCCAACACATTTACAGTCTAGTAGATTTAGTTGTAAATATGAAATGACAAGACATTTACAGTCTAGTAGATTTAGTTGTCAATAGGAAATGACAAGACATTTACCGTTTCAAGTAGATTTAGTTGTCTATAGGAAATGACAACACATTTTCAGTCGAGAAGATTTAGTTGTCTATTGGAAATGCTGACAAATTTACAGTCTAGTAGATTTAGTGGTCTATAGGACATGCCAACACATTACAGTCTAGTAGATTTAGTAGTCTATAGGAAGTGACAACACATTTACATTGTAGTAGATTTAGTTGTCTATAGGAAATGCCAACACATTTACAGTCTATTAGATTTAGTAGTCTATAGGAAATGACAACACATTTACATTGTAGTAGATTTAGTTGTCTATAGGAAATGCCAACACATTTACAGTCTAGTAGATTTAGTTGTAAATATGAAATGACAACACATTTACAGTCTAGTAGATGTAGTTGTCTATAGGAAATAACAACACATTTCCAGTCTAGTAGATTTAGTTGTCTGTAGGAAATGGAAAGACATTTATAGTCTAGTAGATTTAGTTGTCAATAGGAAATGACAACAATTTGCAGTGTAGTATATTTAGTTGTCTATAGGAAATGAAAACACATTTACAGTCTAGTAGATGTAGTTGTCTATAGGAAATGACAACATATTTTCAGTCGAGAAGATTTAGTTGTCTATTGGAAATGCTGACAAATTTACAGTCTAGTAGATTTTGTGGTCTATAGGACATGCCAACACATTTACAGTCTAGTAGATTTAGTAGTCTATAGGAAGTGACAACACATTTACATTGTAGTAGATTTAGTTGTCTATAGGAAATGCCAACACATTTACAGTCTATTAGATTTAGTAGTCTATAGGAAATGACAACACATTTACATTGTAGTAGATTTAGTTGTAAATATGAAATGACAACACATTTACAGTCTAGTAGATGTAGTTGTCTATAGGAAATAACAACACATTTCAGTCTAGTAGATTTAGTTGTCTGTAGGAAATGGAAAGACATTTATAGTCTAGTAGATTTAGTTGTCAATAGGAAATGACAACACATTTGCAGTGTAGTAGATTTAGTTGTCCATAGGAAATGACAACACATTTACACTGTAGTAGATGTAGTAGTCTATAGGAAATGACAACACATTTACAGTGTAGTAGATATAGTTGTCTATAGGAATTGCCATCACATTTACAGTCCAGTAGATTTAGTTGTCTATAGGAAATAACAACACATTTCCAGTCTGGTAGATTTAGTTGTCTGTAGGAAATGGAAAGACATTTACAGTCGAGTAGATTTAGTTGTCTGTAGGAAATGCCAACACATTTACAGTCTAGTAGATTTAGTTGTCATTAGGAAATGACAAGACACTTACGAGTTTAGTAGATGTAGTTCTCTATAGGAATTGCCATCACATTTATAGTCCAGTAGATTTAGTTGTCTGTAGGAATGAAAATACATTTATAGTCTAGTAGATTTAGTTGTCAATTGGAAATGACAACACATTTGCAGTGTAGTATATTTAGTTGTCTATAGGAAATGACAAGACATTTACCGTCAAGTAGATTTAGTTGTCTATAGGAAATGACAACACATTTTCAGTCGAGAAGATTTAGTTGTCTATTGGAAATGCTGACAAATTTACAGTCTAGTAGATTTAGTGGTCTATAGGACATGCCAACAATTTACAGTCTAGTAGATTTAGTAGTCTATAGGAAGTGACAACACATTTACATTGTAGTAGATTTAGTTGTCTATAGGAAATGCCAACACATTTACAGTCTATTAGATTTAGTAGTCTATAGGAAATGACAACACATTTACATTGTAGTAGATTTAGTTGTCTATAGGAAATGCCAACAACATTTACAGTCTAGTAGATTTAGTTGTAAATATGAAATGACAACACATTACAGTCTAGTAGATGTAGTTGTCTATAGGAAATAAAACACATTTCCAGTCTAGTAGATTTAGTTGTCTGTAGGAAATAGAAGACATTTATAGTCTAGTAGATTTAGTTGTCAATAGGAAATGACAACACATTTGCAGTGTAGTATATTTAGTTGTCTATAGGAAATGACAACACATTTACAGTCTAGGAGATTTAGTAGTCTATAGGAAATGCCAACACATTTACAGTCTAGTAGATTTAGTTTCCTATAGGAAATGGCAACACATTTACACTGTAGTAGATTAGTAGTCTATAGGAAATGACAACACATTTACAGTCTAGTAGATTTAAGGGTCAATAGGAAATGACAAGACACTTAGAGTATAGTTAGATGTAGTTGTCTATAGGAATTGCCATCACATTTACAGTCCAGTAGATTTAGTTGTCTGTAGGAAATGCAAACACATTTACAGTCTAGTAGATTTAGTAGTCTATAGGAAGTGAGAAACACATTTAAATTGTAGTAGATTTAGTTGTCTATAGGAAATGACAACACATTTACAGTCTAGTAGATTTAGTTGTCAATAGGAAATGACAACACATTTTACACTGTAGTAGATTTAGTTGTCTATAACAAATGACAACACATTTGCAGTCTAGTAGATTTAGCTGTAAATATGAAATGACAAGACATTTACAGTCTAGTAGATTTAGTTGTCTATAGGAAATGACAACACATTTACAGTCTAGTAGATGTAGTTCTCTATAGGAATTGCCATCACATTTACATTCCAGTAGATTTAGTTGTCTGTAGGAAATGAAAATACACTTATAGTCTAGTAGATTTAGTTGTCAATTGGAAATGACAACACATTTACAGTCTAGTAGATGTAGTTCTCTATAGGAATGCCATCACATTTACAGTCCAGTAGATGTAGTTGTATGTAGGAAATGAAAATACATTTATAGTCTAGTAGATTTAGTTGTCAATTGGAAATGACAACACATTTGCAGTGTAGCATATTTAGTTGTCTATAGGAAATGACAACACATTTACAGTCTAGGAGATTTGGTAGTCTATAGGAAATGCCAACACATTTACAGTCTAGTAGATTTAGTTTCCTATAGGAAATGACAACACATTTACACTGTAGTAGATGTAGTAGTCTATAGGAAATGACAACACATTTACAGTCTAGTAGATTTAAGGGTCAATAGGAAATGACAAGACACTTAGAGTCTAGTAGATGTAGTTGTCTATAGGAATTGCCATCACATTTATAGTCTAGTAGATTTAGTTGTCTGTAGGAAATGCAAACACATTTACAGTCTAGTAGATTTAGTAGTCTATAGGAAGTGACAACACATTTACATTGTAGTAGATTTAGTTGTCTATAGGAAATGCCAACACATTTACAGTCTATTAGATTTAGTAGTCTATATGAAATGACAACACATTTACATTGTAGTAGATTTAGTTGTCTATAGGAAATGCCAACACATTTACAGTCTAGTAGATTTAGTTGTAAATATGAAATGACAACACATTTACAGTCTAGTAGATGTAGTTGTCTATAGGAAATAACAACACATTTCCAGTCTAGTAGATTTAGTTGTCTGTAGGAAATGGAAAGACATTTAAAGTCTAGTAGATTTAGTTGTCAATAGGAAATGACAACACATTTGCAGTGTAGTAGATTTAGTTGTCCATAGGAAATGACAACACATTTACACTGTAGTAGATTTAGTAGTCTATAGGAAACGACAACACATTTTCAGTCTAGTAGATGTAGTTTTCTATAGGAAATGACATCACATTTACAGTGTAGTAGATTTAGTTGTAAATATGAAATGACAAGACATTTACAGTGTAGTATATTTAGTTGTCTGTAGGTAATGCCAACACATTTACAGTCTAGTAGATTTAGTTGTAAATATTAAATGACAACACATTTACAGTCTAGTAGATGTAGTTGTCTATAGGAAATAACAACACATTTCCAGTCTAGTAGATTTAGTTGTCTGTAGGAAATGGAAAGACATTTATAGTCTAGTAGATTTAGTTGTCAATAGGAAATGACAACACATTTGCAGTGTAGTAGATTTAGTTGTCCATAGGAAATGACAAGACATTTACACTGTAGTAGATGTAGTAGTCTATAGGAAATGACAACACATTTACAGTGTAGTAGATATAGTTGTCTATAGGAATTGCCATCACATTTACAGTCCAGTAGATTTAGTTGTCTATAGGAAATAACAACACATTTCCAGTCTGGTAGATTTAGTTGTCTGTAGGAAATGGAAAGACATTTACAGTCGAGTAGATTTAGTTGTCTGTAGGAAATGCCAACACATTTACAGTCTAGTAGATTTAGTTGTCATTAGGAAATGACAAGACACTTAGAGTTTAGTAGATGTAGTTCTCTATAGGAATTGCCATCACATTTATAGTCCAGTAGATTTAGTTGTCTGTAGGAAATGAAAATACATTTATAGTCTAGTAGATTTAGTTGTCAATTGGAAATGACAACACATTTGCAGTGTAGTATATTTAGTTGTCTATAGGAAATGACAACACATTTCCAGTCTAGGAGATTTAGTAGTCTATAGGAAATGCCAACACATTTACAGTCTAGTAGATTTAGTAGTCTATAGGAAATGACAACACATTTACATTGTAGTAGATTTAGTTGTCTATAGGAAATGCCAACACATTTACAGTCTAGTAGATTTAGTTGTAAATATGAAATGACAAGACATTTACAGTCTAGTAGATTTAGTTGTCAATAGGAAATGACAAGACATTTACCGTCAAGTAGATTTAGTTGTCTATAGGAAATGACAACACATTTTCAGTCGAGAAGATTTAGTTGTCTATTGGAAATGCTGACAAATTTACAGTCTATTAGATTTAGTGGTCTATAGGACATGCCAACACATTTACAGTCTAGTAGATTTAGTAGTCTATAGGAAGTGACAACACATTTACATTGTAGTAGATTTAGTTGTCTATAGGAAATGCCAACACATTTACAGTCTATTAGATTTAGTAGTCTATAGGAAATGACAACACATTTACATTGTAGTAGATTTAGTTGTCTATAGGAAATGCCAACACATTTACAGTCTAGTAGATTTAGTTGTAAATATGAAATGACAACACATTTACAGTCTAGTAGATGTAGTTGTCTATAGGAAATAACAACACATTTCCAGTCTAGTAGATTTAGTTGTCTGTAGGAAATGGAAAGACATTTATAGTCTAGTAGATTTAGTTGTCAATAGGAAATGACAACACATTTGCAGTGTAGTATATTTAGTTGTCTATAGGAAATGACAACACATTTACAGTCTAGTAGATGTAGTTGTCTATAGGAAATAACAACACATTTCCAGTCTAGTAGATTTAGTTGTCTGTAGGAAATGGAAAGACATTTATAGTCTAGTAGATTTAGTTGTCAATAGGAAATGACAACACATTTGCAGTGTAGTAGATTTAGTTGTCCATAGGAAATGACAACACATTTACACTGTAGTAGATGTAGTAGTCTATAGGAAATGACAACACATTTACAGTGTAGTAGATATAGTTGTCTATAGGAATTGCCATCACATTTACAGTCCAGTAGATTTAGTTGTCTATAGGAAATAACAACACATTTCCAGTCTGGTAGATTTAGTTGTCTGTAGGAAATGGAAAGACATTTACAGTCGAGTAGATTTAGTTGTCTGTAGGAAATGCCAACACATTTACAGTCTAGTAGATTTAGTTGTCATTAGGAAATGACAAGACACTTACGAGTTTAGTAGATGTAGTTCTCTATAGGAATTGCCATCACATTTATAGTCCAGTAGATTTAGTTGTCTGTAGGAAATGAAAATACATTTATAGTCTAGTAGATTTAGTTGTCAATTGGAAATGACAACACATTTGCAGTGTAGTATATTTAGTTGTCTATAGGAAATGACAAGACATTTACCGTCAAGTAGATTTAGTTGTCTATAGGAAATGACAACACATTTTCAGTCGAGAAGATTTAGTTGTCTATTGGTTAATGCTGACAAATTTACAGTCTAGTAGATTTAGTGGTCTATAGGACATGCCAACACATTTACAGTCTAGTAGATTTAGTAGTCTATAGGAAGTGACAACACATTTACATTGTAGTAGATTTAGTTGTCTATAGGAAATGCCAACACATTTACAGTCTATTAGATTTAGTAGTCTATAGGAAATGACAACACATTTACATTGTAGTAGATTTAGTTGTCTATAGGAAATGCCAACACATTTACAGTCTAGTAGATTTAGTTGTAAATATGAAATGACAACACATTTACAGTCTAGTAGATGTAGTTGTCTATAGGAAATAACAACACATTTCCAGTCTAGTAGATTTAGTTGTCTGTAGGAAATAGAAAGACATTTATAGTCTAGTAGATTTAGTTGTCAATAGGAAATGACAACACATTTCCAGTGTAGTATATTTAGTTGTCTATAGGAAATGACAACACATTTACAGTCTAGGAGATTTAGTAGTCTATAGGAAATGCCAACACATTTACAGTCTAGTAGATTTAGTTTCCTATAGGAAATGGCAACACATTTACACTGTAGTAGATTTAGTAGTCTATAGGAAATGACAACACATTTACAGTCTAGTAGATTTAAGGGTCAATAGGAAATGACAAGACACTTAGAGTATAGTAGATGTAGTTGTCTATAGGAATTGCCATCACATTTACAGTCCAGTAGATTTAGTTGTCTGTAGGAAATGCAAACACATTTACAGTCTAGTAGATTTAGTAGTCTATAGGAAGTGAGAAACACATTTAAATTGTAGTAGATTTAGTTGTCTATAGGAAATGACAACACATTTACAGTCTAGTAGATTTAGTTGTCAATAGGAAATGACAACACATTTACACTGTAGTAGATTTAGTTGTCTATAACAAATGACAACACATTTGCAGTCTAGTAGATTTAGCTGTAAATATGAAATGACAAGACATTTACAGTCTAGTAGATTTAGTTGTCTATAGGAAATGACAACACATTTACAGTCTAGTAGATGTAGTTCTCTATAGGAATTGCCATCACATTTACATTCCAGTAGATTTAGTTGTCTGTAGGAAATGAAAATACACTTATAGTCTAGTAGATTTAGTTGTCAATTGGAAATGACAACACATTTACAGTCTAGTAGATGTAGTTCTCTATAGGAATGCCATCACATTTACAGTCCAGTAGATGTAGTTGTATGTAGGAAATGAAAATACATTTATAGTCTAGTAGATTTAGTTGTCAATTGGAAATGACAACACATTTGCAGTGTAGCATATTTAGTTGTCTATAGGAAATGACAACACATTTACAGTCTAGGAGATTTAGTAGTCTATAGGAAATGCCAACACATTTACAGTCTAGTAGATTTAGTTTCCTATAGGAAATGACAACACATTTACACTGTAGTAGATGTAGTAGTCTATAGGAAATGACAACACATTTACAGTCTAGTAGATTTAAGGGTCAATAGGAAATGACAAGACACTTAGAGTCTAGTAGATGTAGTTGTCTATAGGAATTGCCATCACATTTATAGTCTAGTAGATTTAGTTGTCTGTAGGAAATGCAAACACATTTACAGTCTAGTAGATTTAGTAGTCTATAGGAAGTGACAACACATTTAAATTGTAGTAGATTTAGTTGTCTATAGGAAATGACAACACATTTACAGTCGAGAAGATTTAGTTGTCTATTGGAAATGATGACAAACTGACAGTCTACTAGATTTAGTAGTATATAGGAAATGCCAACACATTCACAGTCTAGGAGATGTAGTAGTGTATAGGAAATGCCAACACATTTACAGTCTAGTAGATTTAGTTTCCTATAGGAAATGACAACGCATTTACACTGTAGTAGATTATGTTGTCTATAAGAAATGACAACACATTTGCAGTCTAGTAGATTTAGTTGTAAATATGAAATGACAAGACATTTACAGTCTAGTAGATTTAGTTGTATGTAGGAAATGAAAAGACATTTATAGTCTAGTAGATTTAGTTGACTGTAGGAAATGAAAAGACATTTATAGTCTAGTAGATTTAGTTGTCAATTGGAAATGACAACACATTTGCAGTGTAGTATATTTAGTTGTCTATAGGAAATGACAACACATTTACAGTCTAGGAGGTTTAGTAGTCTATAGGAAATGCCAACACATTTACAGTCTAGTAGATTTAGTGTCCTATAGGAAATGGCAACACATTTACACTGTAGTAGATTTAGTAGTCTATAGGAAATGACAACACATTTACAGTCTAGTAGATTTAAGGGTCAATAGGAAATGACAAGACACTTAGAGTCTAGTAGATGTAGTTGTCTATAGGAATTGCCATCACATTTACAGTCCAGTAGATTTAGTTGTCTGTAGGAAATGCAAACACATTTACAGTCTAGTAGATTTAGTAGTCTATAGGAAGTGACAACACATTTAAATTGTAGTAGATTTAGTTGTCTATAGGAAATGACAACACATTTACAGTCTACTAGATTTAGTTGTCAATAGGAAATGACAAGACACTTAGAGTATAGTAGATGTAGTTGTCTATAGGAATTGCCATCACATTTACAGTCCAGTAGATTTAGTTGTCTATAGGAAATGACAACACATTTACAGTCTAGTAGATGTAGTTCTCTATAGGAATTGCCATCACATTTACAGTCCAGTAGATTTAGTTGTATGTAGGAAATGAAAAGACATTTATAGTCTAGTAGATTTAGTTGTCAATAGGAAATGACAACACATTTGCAGTGTAGTAGATTTAGTTGTCCATAGGAAATGACAACACATTTACACTGTAGTAGATTTAGTAGTCTATAGGAAATGACTACACATTTACAGTCGAGTAGATTTATTTGTCTGTAGGAAATGCCAACACATTTACAGTCTAGTAGATGTAGTTGTCTATAGGAATTGCCATCAAATTTACAGTCCAGTAGATTTAGTAGTCTATAGGAAGTGACAACACATTTAAATTGTAGTAGATTTAGTTGTCTATAGGAAATGTCAACACATTTACAGTCGAGAAGATTTAGTTGTCTATTGGAAATGATGACAAACTGACAGTCTACTAGATTTAGTAGTATATAGGAAATGCCAACACATTCACAGTCTAGTAGATTTAGTTTTCTATAGGAAATGACAACACATTTACAGTGTAGTAGATTTAGTTGTCTATAGGAAATGACTACACATTTACAGTCGAGTAGATTTATTTGTCTGTAGGAAATGCCAACACATTTACAGTCTAGTAGATGTAGTTGTCTATAGGAATTGCCATCAAATTTACAGTCCAGTAGATTTAGTAGTCTATAGGAAGTGACAACACATTTAAATTGTAGTAGATTTAGTTGTCTATAGGAAATGTCAACACATTTACAGTCGAGAAGATTTAGTTGTCTATTGGAAATGATGACAAACTGACAGTCTACTAGATTTAGTAGTATATAGGAAATGCCAACACATTCACAGTCTAGTAGATTTAGTTTTCTATAGGAAATGACAAGACATTCACCTTCTAGTAGATTTAGTTGTCTATGGGAAATGACAACACATTTTCAGTCGAGAACATTTAGTTGTCTATTGGAAATGCTGACAAATTTACAGTCTAGTAGATTTCGTTTTCTATAGGAATTGCCATCACATTTATAGTCCAGTAGATTTAGTTGTCTTTAGGAAATGGCAACACCTTTACAGTCGAGTAGATTTGGTTGTAAATATGAAATGACAAGACATTTACAGTCTAGTAGATGTAGTTGTCTATAGGAATTGCCATCACATTTCCAGTCTAGTAGATTTAGTTGTCTGTAGGAAATGAAAAGACATGTATAGTCTGGTAGATTTAGTAGAATAAAACATCCCACTGAAACATCCCACTTTTTAACCCACTGCCTCACTATGTTTAATATACTGTCGAATGTCCTGGTGGCAAGAAGAACCTATAGACACACCCACCTCTTCACTATCTATCACAAACTAGTCCAGTCTATAGACACATCCACCCCACCTCTACACTATCTATCACACACTAGTCCAGTCTATAGACACACCCACCTCTACACTATCTATCACACACTAGTCCAGTCTATAGACACACCCACCTCTACACTATCTATCACACACTAGTCTAGTCTATAGACACACCCACCTCTACACTATCTACCACACACTAGTCCAGTCTATAGACACACACACCTCTACACTATCTACCACAACACTAGTCCAGACTATAGACACACCCACCTCTTCACTATCTATCACACACTAGTCCAGTCTATAGACACACCCACCTCTACACTATCTATCACACACTAGTCCAGTCTATAGACACACCCACCTCTTCACTATCTACCACAACACTAGTCCAGTCTATAGACACACCCACCTCTACACTATCTACCACACGCTAGTCCAGACTATAGACACACCCACCTCTACACTATCTACCACACACTAGTCCAGTCTATAGACACACCCACCTCCACAGTATCTACCACACACTAGTCCAGACTATAGACACACCCACCTCTTCAGTATCTACCACACGCTAGTCCAGACTATAGACACACCCACCTCTACACTATCTACCAAACACTAGTCCAGACTATAGACACACCCACCTCTACAGTATCTACCACACACTAGTCCAGACTATAGACACACCCACCTCTTCATTATCTACCATACCGCTGGTCCAGACTATAGACACACCCACCTCTACAGTATCTAGTCCAGACTATAGACACACCCACCTCTACACTATCTACCACACATTAGTCCAGTCTATAGACACACCCACCTCTACACTATCTACCACACACTAGTCCAGACTATAGACACACCCACCTCTTCACTATCTACCACACGCTAGTCCAGTCTATAGACACACCCACCTCTACACTATCTACCAAACACTAGTCCAGACTATAGACACACCCACCTCTATAGTATCTACCACACACTAGTCCAGACTATAGCTATAGACACACCCACCTCTTCAGTATCTCTCTCATTCTTTATGACATCATGGTTTCTGTGGTCCTGCAAGGCACACAGAACACAAACAGAAACCTGGTCTGTCTTACAGAAGACCTCCAGAGCTTTGTGGTGCAGTTGGCACAGTTTCTGCTCCAGGTTTCCAGTCACCTCCACCAGGGTGTGTCTCTGTAGAGCTGCTACGGTGTAGTGATGTCTGACATGGCTCTCACAGTAGGAGGCAGTGCGGGTCAGACAGGACTTCACAGCTTTGAGTTGTTTCTCAGTGCAGAGATCACAGGCCACATCTCCAGGTCCAGCGTAGCAGTGCTTGGGAAGAGCAGGGACCTTGAACCCTGCCTGGTGGAGTTTCTAAATCACCTTCTCCAAGGCTAGTTAGTGAGGAGGTCAGGATGGGTTCTGAATCTCTTTCTGCACTGGGGGCAGTCGTTGTCTCCTGTCTGGTCAGGCTGGTTCCAGTAGGTCTCAATGTACCGTCTGCAGTAACTGTGTCCACAGGGGACGGAGACTGGCTTTTTGAGAACCTCTGTACACTGAACATCTGAAGTGGTCCTCTGTCAGTAGACTGGCTGTCAGCTCACTGTACACAATGTGGTAGAGAAATGTGGTTGCTGTTTTAAGGACTATTATACAAGAGCTAACCTACTAGATTTATAGGAATGTGGAAGCTGTTTTAAAGACTCACTGTTATACAGGAGCTAACCTACTAGATTTACAGGAATGTGGAAGCTGTTTTAAAGACTATTATACAGGAGCTAACCTACTAGATTTACAGGAATGTGGAAGCTGTTCTTCACTTACCTGGCATCTTTTCCAAACATAATGGGCCTGTCCATGGACCAATCACTCTTCATGGATAGACACGCCCTCTGTTGTTTACCACTGTGGAAAGATCATGGAGGGTTTTGTCATTGTGTGGATATGCAAAATTTAATAACTATCCATCTTTGATGTTGACTGTTTGGATATTTCTAAATGCACAGAAACATAAATATTTGGATATTTATATATGACAGAAACATAAATATTTGGATATTTTTAAATGACAGAAACATTAATATTTCGATATTTCTAAATGCACAGAAACATAAATATTTGGATATTTATATATGACAGAAACATAAATATTTGGATATTTATAAATGTTAGACATAGCTGTTCAACCAAGATAGATACAACGTTGTAGTAGAACCAGAACCTTTTGACTCACAGAAAAGGGAGGTGTGTGTGGGGACGGGGATGGGCGGGGCACAGCAGCACTGGCAACAATATCCAAACGTCTGGATGAGTAGGTTACATCATGATTGAAACCTAATGAAACATAAATTATTTGATATTTGTATATGGACAGAAAAAACAAGTATTTGTATATTTCTAAATAGACAGAAACAAATGTTTATATTTCTATTTGATTGATCCATCAATAATCTAGACCTACAGTATATACAAAAAGTATTTCAGAATATTTTTTTGTTCATTTTTGTGTTGCTAAATTCCTAGGGAAATACACAAATTTTTGCGTGGCTAAATTCCTAGGAAAATACACACCTTTTTGTGTTGCTAAATTCCTAGGAAAATACACACATTTTTGTGTTGCTAAATTCCTAGGGAAATACACACATTTTTGTGTTGCTAAATTCCTAGGAAAATACACACATTTTTGCATGGCTAAATTCCTAGGAAAATATACACATTTTTGCGTGGCTAAATTCATAGGAAAATACACACATTTTTTGTGCGACTTCATTCACAGAAAAATACATTTTTGGGGAGGGAAACTTTGGAACAATCTTTTGAAAGTTATTAAAGCAATGCGTGATGGGAAATGGTGTTCTATCCTTTTTTTTGTGTCCCACATTTATTTATATAAAATATAAATATTTGTTAATCACCAAAATAATAATAATATATTAATAGCCTTAGATCGTTTTTTTTATTTTTTATTAATGCCAATTCTGTTTTCTATTCTTGTTTTCACTTCATACTTTTGGCATACTGGTGCACTTGTAGTCAAACAGGCCATTTTATTGCGGAGTCAACAGTAGACCCACACAATTTTCTTCATAACACATTTAATATTCCGTAGAACCTACATTACACCCTTTTTTTGATAATACATTTAATACAAGTTTCTAAATTTCATTACATCATTTATTTCCTAATCCATTTTATACAAGGCTATGTACAATTTTATGAGGGTTGCCAGATTGGAGAAAAATAACAGATTATTCCGTTTTTTTGTTGTTGTATTGATTAGGGTATTCGATTGGGGAATGGGGATACATTTTTATTAAGGGAAATTATAATACACATCATAATACATACACACACAAACACTTACACACATATACACACACAATCACTTTGTTTGTACTCATGTTACTGCAAACTCTTGGCTTTTTAATTAATATTTTTTATCTAGTTGTCATGTATTCATTATCTTTAACTGGTTAAATGTTTGTAGGTTGCATGTTTCAATTTTTATTTATTTTTATTTTACCTTTATTTAACCAGGCAAGTCAGTTAAGAACATATTCTTATTTTCAATGACAGCCTAGGAACAGTGGGTTAACTGCCTGTTCAGGGGCAGAACGACAGATTTGTACCTTGTCAGCTCGGGGGTTTGAACTCGCAACCTTCCGGTTACTAGTCCAACGCTCTAACCACTAGGCTACACTGCCGCCCCAATAATGATAATCATGCTTAAATAGTTGTAAATCTCTGCTTGATTTGGTATATTTGGCATTTATATATATATATATATATATTCTATATTTCCACTGAAGAAAGCAATAATTAATCAACACACTACTGTAAATAAATGGACACTTCCTGTTACAAAACGGAAATGGCTATCCATAAATAAATGGTCAGAAATGCTCAGTCTGAAGCCACTCGGCTATGGGTTTCACAGCCCTATACTAATGATACAAGTTGTATCACCTTAAAAAGGGTTTATTTACAACCTCTGGAGTATAAGATGTTGGGAATAGTGGCATAGTCTGGCATATAACCCATAACTTGAGTTCAGTCTTCGCCAATGAGAACCAAGATGGCTGTAGCTTTGTCCTGTGTGACTGTGAAAGGCCTTTATTCTAGGCCGTAGAAAATCCTACATCCATCTCATTCGATCGCAACAGGATGGATCAACAATGATTCACATTTCTGGTTTGAAAAAAAAAAGATAGTTGTGTTTTTGCCGCATAACACCCATTGTCTGTCAGGTTATATATTATAACACCATGTTTGTAATAACCCTTTTAAACAGGTAGTTTGTAAATCTGTAGAATGTATTTGTTTTGGGTCCACAGTTGTAAATGAAGACAGTCACAAGAGGTTTTTCTTCTGAATAACTGGTCAGGGAATAGCACTTTCCATTCAGCTTCAGACAACTTGGATGTAAAGGCTTGATTACACCTGTAGTGACTACTTCTATCCCGTCACGCCCGTTGTTGCTTGTCCATCGTTCAATAGATATACCAATGTAACTAAACCCAAAACAATGTTGAAAAACAGGAAAGGCTTCACACCACTAGATCACATGACTAGACGTGAGCTGGACGTGATCTCAAATCTGCCACCAATGTAGAGGAAGACAGTGAAAGCTGCAACAGAGAATTTTTGTCCAGGGCTTATAGCACCAGTATCTCAAAGTATTAAGGTGAAAACAAGCATAGAAAACAGCATTGGCATTAATAAAAATAAATAATAATAATTAATAAAAACACATAGAAAACAGCATTGGCATTAATAAAAATAAATAATAATAATTAATAAAAACATAAGGCTACTTTTATATTATAAATATTTCAGTGACAACCTGGTTGAATAATAATATTGGGATGTTAACACGTTTTTTGTTTGTTTGTGTAAATAAATGTGGGACACAAAAAAAAGGCAGTATAGAACACCATCGCCCAAAATGCATTGCTCCAATAACTTTCAAAAATATATTTCAAAAGTTTGCCCCCGAAAAAATGTTATTTTCTATGGCATTTCTATAGGCAATGTTTGGCTACTGATCGGGGCAGTGTTTTCGTAATCACCAGCAGGTGTGCTAAAACGATACCTGCCAGGGGTGTATTAATTAGAAAAACGTTTTGCAACGAAAACGACAGTTTCTCACTGGACAAATTCATGAAAATCCCTTCTCGTTTGCTTATTTGGTGAATACACCCCAGCTGTGTCACACCTCGCACTTTTTTAAATAATAATTATTATTATTATTTATAATTAACAACAGCCGGTAGTTGAAATGGACACATATCATCAACATTTGCTTTAGAGATTACAGATAAACAAAAATAAAATACAGATAAACCTATTGACAGGGTAATTTACCTTTCTTCAATCATATTTTCTTCACTCTCCCCAGAGCCGTCAGGACATTTCCATCGTCTCCTTCTCAGAAATGACGGCGGATGAAAGTCAAAGGCAGTTTACTGTTGCTCAGCATATTTCACAGAATATTTCACAGAAAGACATAGATTATTGGCCTATTGTGGAAACACAGAAGTCAGCGATTTAAATAAGATAATATAAAATAGCAGGAATCCTACGATGTTGTTGACGTTCAGATATGGCCTCCGAAATGTAAACAAACCTGGAATCGATAGGATACATGCCTAAAGGATACCAAAGACCTATCATGACATTATATCACATACTAAAGGGGAGTTAATAATTAACATTACATGAGATCTATATGTTTATTTCTAAAAAACCATGCGATGGCATCCCATCCGCAGATTAGATAGTAGACTAAACTCGGCTACAGTGGTTTGCCGAAATGTTAAACTAGTTAAATGCCTACTGCTTTTGTGAGTTACATGCTATATTCAATGCCATAATTTTAAGAGTATGATAGCCTATACGCAACTTTACAGGACTATCTTGATTCAATATAGTCCAGCCCACGGCCTCGCCCAGACTTTTGTTTCCAACGTTACGTCGTTATAACATGTCGATAGAAATAAACCTGCGTCGTTCTTTGTCGAAATAATAATGCTCGTATGCTCATGTAAAACATGCAAAACTATTTGCCATCTTAAATTAAAACAAAAATTGCTACCTTCTTTGCGCAGTTGTTTCAAAATGGCAGCACCATATGTACTTTTTACTTTAACTTTTAACTTATTTGGTAACTCCAATGCTGTATATTAACCCTGGGTTGTTGATGCTGTGTATTGGCCATTGAGCGGTTTTGAAGCCTCAGTCGGCCATATTGTCACTCCCCAGTACAAGCAGGCCTCAATAGGAATGAATGGAATTCTACAGTATTTCAATTTAATGTTCCAAAATTACATGTATTTAAGTATTTTTGTATATTTATTTTAATTTGTATTTTGGTATATTTTGTTGGTATATTTTTTAATTTGTATGTTTAGCTCACATAATATAATATTTATTTATTTTATTTTTATTTCACCTTTATTTAACCAGGTTGTCACGCCTTGGTCTTAGTATTTTGTGTTTTCTTTAATTATTTATTCAGGCCAGGGTGTGACATGGGTTTATTGTGTTGTCGTATTGGGTTTTTTGTGGGCATTGGGATTGTGGCTGATTAGGGGTGTGTCTAGCATAGGCTTGGCTGCCTGAGGCGGTTCTCAATCAGAGTCAGGTGATTCTCGTTGTCTCTGATTGGGAACCATATTTAGGTAGCCTGGGTTTTACTGTGTATTTTGTGGGTGATTGTTCCTGTCTTTGTGTTAGTTAGCACCAGATATTTTTCTGTTTTCACGTTTCGTTTGTTGTTTTTTTTGTATTTATTTAGTTATTTCATGTATCGCTATTTTTTCATTAAAGACATGATTAACCACCATGCTGCATTTTGGTCCGACTCTCCTTCAACAGACGAACGCCGTTACACAGGTAGGCTAGTTGAGAACAACTTCTCATTTACAACTGCGACCTGGCCAAGATAAAGCATAGCAGTGTGAACAGACAACAACAGAGTTACACATGGAGTAAACAATAAACAAGTCAAACAAGTAAATAACACAGTAGAAAAAAATAGTCTATATACATTGTGTGCAAAAGGCATGAGGAGGTAGGCAATAAATAGGCCATAGGAGTGAATAATTACAATTTAGCAGATTATGTATGCAATACGTTGTCTTTAATATAATAAACGTGGCTAAAACTAATGTAGACATGAATACATTTCAATAGCTTCCAAAATATATATTTTTTCAATGGTGAGGGAGTTCCAAGATGGAGGCACAGTGACTTCGATACAGCGCCCCTTAATCATCTAGTGTATATTTGAATTATTGGTTAACGCCCAGGCTGTTTTCGAGTACTCACACTAACCGTACTATTTGTGACGTGTTTGAGCCTATAGCTTACTGGGAGTATATAATATGCTTATTGGTCATAGTATGATATAGTTTAGTATGCCATAAGTTCCCGGATGTCGTTCTAAATTCGCCTAAATATTAAGTTTAAAAACAGAGGGCCCATAATGCAATTCTTCCGGAAATGCCCGGGGCTTCACGGCGTTTTCAGATTTGAAGAAAATTGGGGAAAATATGTTGCTGAAGTCCAACGACAGCGGAGACAAATTCATTGCTTTAACAAATTATGACAAATGTTAAGAAAATGTTGAGCAATGTAAGAAAGTAATTACTTTTCAAATAAGTTACCTTACACGTAATGTTGGCTGACAATTCGCTAGCTACGCTGACCTTACGAACCACATAGCATATCATTACAGCTGTATGTACCGGTATGTTAGCTACCTACCTAACGGTACAGTAGTTGGCTACTTATACATCAAACGTGTCAGTATATTAACTACAGGCTAACTGACTACTCAACGTTTATTGACTTGATTATTCCCGTCATTCTTAGCTTAGCTAAATGGTATAGTCGTTGAGTAAAATGACCAGAGTGGTCTCATTTGTGTCTGGAAGTAGCTAGCAGGCTTGCCAACGTTAGCTCGGGTGCTTGTCTGCCGTTGTAAGGTCAGAACGGTCAAATCAATCCAACTCCTCCGGCCTGAGCATCCAGTGTGCGCTCCGAGAGCGAAACTGCCTTTTTTTTTTTACGGACAATCTGACAACGCTTTGCTAGTAATTTGTTACGCTAACTAGCTAGCAAGAGGTTGCATAGCAACAGCATCAACTTCGGTAGAGAAGGCAACGAGCTGGTCGGTTACAGTATACTAAAATTAACTAATAGTATGTAGTATATACTCATTAAGTATGTAGTATACTAAAATGAACTAATTTTTATTTGACCTTTATTTAACTAGGCAAGTCAGTTAAGAACAAATTCTTCTTTTCAATGACGGCCTAGGAACAGTGGGTTAACTGCCTGTTCAGGGGCAGAACAACAGATTTGTACCTTGTCAGCTCGGGGGTTTGAACTTGCAACCTTCCGGTTACTAGTCCAATGTTCTAACCACTAGGCTACGCTAAGTATGCAGTATATAGTATACTAAAATGAACTAATAGTATGTAGTATATACTCATTAAGTATGTAGTATACAGTATACTAAAATTAATTAATAGTAGGTAGTATATACTCATTAAGTATGTAGTATACAGTATACTAAAATGAACTAATAGTATGTCGTATATACTCATTAAGTATGTAGTATACAGTATACTAAAATTAACTAATAGTGTGTAGTATATACTCATTAAGTATGTAGTATACAGTATACCAAAATGAACTAATATTATGTAGTATACAGTATACTAAAATGAACTAATAGTATGTAGTATATACTCATTAAGTATATAGTAACTTATACAGTATGTTAGTATGTATATTCGAACACAGCTCCAGTATGTATTTGTGGCTGCAAAAACTTTTTTACACCCCCTTCAACGCCACATCCGCTTCATATCCGGCCACATGGTGTTATACCACGTGGCACAACAATTACCGGTTCATTAATTCAATATCCTACACTCAGGCTTTATTTGTGTTGTGCGTTTTGAAAGGTCGGACTCGTCCTCTATGGGATATACAGAACAAAAATAAATGTTATCTTTATTACGCTAACAGGCGTTAAACTAACAGGCGTTAAATTGCTGCATGCCGCTAAGGCCGCCCAGAGTGGCTTGCTTGTGGGCGTTATAGCAGCATGTTAGATTGTGCGTCAATAATTCAGCATAGTACATTTGTATGAAGGTCTGGTTATTAAATTGGTAAGTAGGTTAATCCATTCTCCATTTCATGAATTTATTCACAGGTAAATAGTAATAAAACACACTTTGGGGTTGAGGGGAGCTGAAGGATGGGACTTGTCTTCAGAGACAGATTTGAGGGGAGCTGAAGGATGGGACTTGTCTTCAGAGACAGATTTGAGGGGAGCTGAAGGATGGGACTTGTCTTCAGAGACAGATTTGAGGGGAGCTGAAGGATGGGACTTGTCTTCAGAGACAGATTTGAGGGGAGCTGAAGGATGGGACTTGTCTTCAGAGACAGATTTGAGGGGAGCTGAAGGATGGGACTTGTCTTCAGAGACAGATTTGAGGGGAGCTGAAGGATGGGTCTGTTTCCACATGGCTGGGAGAACCTATTCAAGTAAATCCATTTACAAAATGTCAACAACAACAAAAAATGTGCTAACTAGCTACTGTGCAGGCTAACTCAAATGAGCTGCTAACATAGCTAGCTAGCTATCTGGCCAACTTTACATACTGTGTAGATAGCCTGCACAGTAGCTAGCTAGCTAACTCAAATGAGCTGCTAACGTAGCTAGCTAGCTATCTGACCAACTTTACATACTGTGTAGATAGCTAGCTAAGTGAATTAAATATCACCAGCTACCTAGCCTGCCATCACACATTGTAGCCTACAGAAACACTTCAAAAACTCTCTTGCGAGGAGATTCATTTTATATTTCATTGAAGGGCAACTATAGCCTCACAAAAATAAAATAAAACATTTTTTTTTTGGTTTGTTAAGCATTGTTAAGGACTTAGATCAATCAATGTTGGTTGTTTTTTATAACAACAAAAGATGTAGGAAAACCCATACAGAACTTTTCACCCCGGGCTCCTTTTCCTTCGCAGGTCGTTTGTAAAGTTAGAGAATACCTATTTCTCCAGGCACCACTTGGTAACTTGTGGATGAAACAGTAAAGAAAGCTTTATTTAAATATGATTTGAAACACAGTAAATACCATCAAACCGCGTCCTAAAAACCTTGTATATTTAGTTTTCTTACCGTTTTGGTACTATTTTCACAACTATGTGGTAAAAGTTCACAATTCTTTAGTATCATGATCAGCAGATCATCAAAAGGCTGTTTTTATTACTTTAAGCACATTTTCAATTGACTAAAGTACAAGACACAAGATCCCACAGTAACCTTTTCACCAAAACCCAGTCAGTGTTTCATCTAGAAATACCTTTAATTTAAAAGTCATTGTCTTTCACAAAGCAAAGCTCACAACACTTTTCATATGATTCTCTTCTCATTCTGTTTGAATACATTTGACCATTACTTAATCCAACTGCGCTTAAAACCACTTAACCATTTGGTAAACATATAGATTTTGTGTACTATCAATGGATTTTGAGAACTACAGAAAACAAAATGTGTGTTTGTAAAGTATAAACATCTAAATTACAAGTATGATGCATGATAACCATACAGAATGACTACTTGTTATTGCTAATTTGATTTCACAATTTGCTTGTTTTTAATTATATGAGCAAAAAAGATTCCATTATATTTGGAACGGCAAGTCAGACAAAATAATACAAATAATGAATATGAATTCGGAGGGCAGAAATGATTAAATGTTAAAGCCTTAGACTTCTCATTAAAGGTGTCAGTCATACAAAAGTTATACTTAAATCCAAACTGGTTCCCTAGCAGATTAGTAAGAATGTCTCACCACATGTTCTAGAATGTTCATTGTTCTAGAATGACCTTTTTCCCTTTATTCAGATTACAACCTCTCACTTCCGGTTATTTGAAAATGAAATAATTTCACATCCGGATGAAATGCATGCCCAGATTCAACTGCCTGCTATTCATCCCCAGAAGCTAAGATATGCATATTATTAGTAGATGTGGATAGAAAACACTCTGACGTTACTAAAACTGTTTGAATCATGTCTGAGTATAACATAACTTATTTAGCAGGTGAAATCACAAGGACAAACCATTCAAATTTCTTTTTTTTTGAGGTCACTCTCTTTTCAATGAGTTTCATTGGGAATCCAGATTTCTAAGGGACTTTCTTGCAGTTCCTATCGCTTCCACTGGATGTCAACAGTCTTTAGAAATTGGTTGAGGTTATTCCTTTGTGTAATGAAGAAGTATGGCCATCTTGAACGAGGGTCACTTGAAGTGTACTGTTAGATAGAGGCGCTTGACCAGAAAGCTAGCTACAGTTTGTTTTCTTCCTGTATTGAACACAGATCATCCCGTCTTCAATTTTATCAGTTATTTACATTAACAAATACCTAAATGTTGTGGCAAAGTTTACAGGTAACTTTTGAGATATTTTGTAGTCGCGTTGCGCAAATTGGAACCAGTGTTTTTCTGGATCAAACTTTACAGCTGTGCCATATAGTTGGGAAGAGATAATTACCGATTCCATGGCAGTTCATGAACTGGATGGTGTTCAGAGATAGATGGGAGGGGTTGAGGGGAGCTGAAGGACGGGACTAGTCTTCAGAGACAGATGGGAGGGGAGCTGAAGGATGGGACTAGTCTTCAGAGACAGATGGGAGGGGTTGAGGGGAGCTGAAGGATGGGACTAGTCTTCAGAGACAGATTTGAGGGGAGCTGAAGGATGGGACTAGTCTTCAGAGATAGATGGGAGGGGTTGAGGGGAGCTGAGGACTGGGACTAGTCTTCAGAGATAGATGGGAGGGGTTGAGGGGAGCTGAGGACTGGGACTAGTCTTCAGAGATAGATGGGAGGGGTTGAGGGGAGCTGAAGGATGGGACTAGTCTTCAGAGATAGATGGGAGGGGTTGAGGGGAGCTGAGGACTGGGACTAGTCTTCAGAGATAGATGGGAGGGGTTGAGGGAAGCTGAAGGATGGGACTGGTCTTCAGAGATAGATGGGAGGGGAGCTGAAGGATGGGACTAGTCTTCAGAGATAGATGGGAGGGGTTGAGGGGAGCTGAAGGATGGGACTAGTCTTCAGAGAAAGATGGGAGGGGTTGAGGGGAGCTGAAGGATGGGACTAGTCTTCAGATATAGATGGGAGGGGTTGAGGGGAGCTGAAGGATGGGACTAGTCTTCAGAGATAGATGGGAGGGATTGAGGGGAGCTGAGGACTGGGACTAGTCTTCAGAGATAGATGGGAGGGGTTGAGGGAAGCTGAAGGCTGGGACTGGATGGTGTTCAGAGATAGATGGGAGGGGTTGAGGGGAGCTGAAGGATGGGACTGGTCTTCAGAGATAGATGGGAGGGGAGCTGAAGGATGGGACTAGTCTTCAGAGATAGATGGGAGGGGTTGAGGGGAGCTGAAGGATGGGACTAGTCTTCAGAGAAAGATGGGAGGGGTTGAGGGAAGCTGAAGGATGGGACTGGTCTTCAGAGATAGATGGGAGGGGAGCTGAAGGATGGGACTAGTCTTCAGAGATAGATGGGAGGGGTTGAGGGGAGCTGAAGGATGGGACTAGTCTTCAGATATAGATGGGAGGGGTTGAGGGGAGCTGAAGGATGGGACTAGTCTTCAGAGATAGATGGGAGGGATTGAGGGGAGCTGAGGACTGGGACTAGTCTTCAGAGATAGATGGGAGGGGTTGAGGGAAGCTGAAGGCTGGGACTGGATGGTGTTCAGAGATAGATGGGAGGGGTTGAGGGGAGCTGAAGGATGGGACTAGTCATCAGAGACAGATGGGAGGGGTTGAGGGGAGCTGAAGGATGGGAATAGTCTTCAGAGATAGATGGGAGGGGTTGAGGGAAGCTGAAGACTGGGACTGGATGGTGTTCAGAGATAGATGGGAGGGGTTGAGAGGAGCTGAAGGATGGGACTAGTCTTCAGAGACAGATGAGAGGGGTTGAGGGGAACTGAAGGATGGGACTAGTCTTCAGAGATAGATGGGAGGGGTTGAGGGAAGCTGAAGGCTGGGACTGGATGGTGTTCAGAGATAGATGGGAGGGGTTGAGGGGAGCTGAAGGATGGCACTAGTCTTCAGAGAGATGGGAGGGGTTGAGGGGAGCTGAAGGGTGGGACTAGTCTTCAGAGATAGATGGGAAGGGTTAAGGGAAGCTGAAGGCTGGGACTGGATGGTGTTCAGAGATAGCTGGGAGGGGTTGAGGGGAGCTGAAGGATGGGACTAGTCTTCAGAGACAGATGGGAGGGGTTGGGGGAGCTGCAGGATGGGACTAGTCTTCAGAGATAGATGGGAGGGGTTGAGGGAAGCTGAAGAATGGGACTTGTCTTCAGAGACAGATTTGAGGGGAGCTGAAGGATGGGACTGGTCTTCAGAGATATATGGGAGGGGTTGAGGGGAGCTGAAGGATGGGACTAGTCTTCAGAGACAGATGGGATGGGTTGAGGGGAGCTGAAGGATGGGACTAGTCTTCAGAGATAGATGGGAGGGGTTGAGGGGAGCTGAAGGATGGGACTAGTCTTCAGAGATAGATGGGAGGGGTTGAGGGGAGCTGAAGGATGGGACTAGTCTTCAGAGATAGATGGGAGGGGTTGAGGGGAGCTGAGGACTGGGACTAGTCTTCAGAGATAGATGGGAGGGGTTGAGGGAAGCTGAAGGATGGGACTAGTCTTCAGAGATAGATGGGAGGGGTTGAGGGGAGCTGAAGGATGGGACTAGTCTTCAGAGATAGATGGGAGGGGTTGAGGGGAGCTGAAGGATGGGACTATTCTTCAGAGATAGATGGGAGGGGTTGAGGGAAGCTGAAGGCTGGGACTGGATGGTGTTCAGAGATAGATGGGAGGGGTTGAGGGGAGCTGAAGGATGGGACTAGTCTTCAGAGATAGATGGGAGGGTTTGAGGGGAGCTGAAGGATGGGACTAGTCTTCAGAGATAGATGGGAGGGGTTGAGGGGAGCTGAAGGATGGGACTAGTCTTCAGAGATAGATGGGAGGGGTTGAGGGGAGCTGAAGGATGGGACTAGTCTTCAGAGATAGATGGGAGGGGTTGAGGGGAGCTGAAGGATGGGACTAGTCTTCAGAGACAGATTTGAGGGGAGCTGAAGGATGGGACTAGTCTTCAGAGATAGATGGGAGGGGTTGAGGGGAGCTGAAGGATGGGACTAGTCTTCAGAGATAGATGGGAGGGGTTGAGGGGAGCTGAGGACTGGGACTAGTCTTCAGAGATAGATGGGAGGGGTTGAGGGAAGCTGAAGGATGGGACTAGTCTTCAGAGATAGATGGGAGGGGTTGAGGGGAGCTGAAGGATGGGACTAGTCTTCAGAGATAGATGGGAGGGGTTGAGGGGAGCTGAAGGATGGGACTAGTCTTCAGAGATAGATGGGAGGGGTTGAGGGGAGCTGAGGACTGGGACTAGTCTTCAGAGATAGATGGGAGGGGTTGAGGGAAGCTGAAGGATGGGACTAGTCTTCAGAGATAGATGGGAGGGGTTGAGGGGAGCTGAAGGATGGGACTAGTCTTCAGAGATAGATGGGAGGGGTTGAGGGGAGCTGAGGACTGGGACTAGTCTTCAGAGATAGATGGGAGGGGTTGAGGGAAGCTGAAGAATGGGACTAGTCTTCAGAGACAGACGGGAGGGGTTGAGGGGAGCTGAAGGATGGGACTGGTCTTCAGAGATAGATGGGAGGGGTTGAGGGGAGCTGAAGGATGGGACTAGTCTTCAGAGATAGATGGGAGGGGTTGAGGGGAGCTGAAGGATGGGACTAGTCTTCAGAGATAGATGGGAGGGGTTGAGGGGAGCTGAAGGATGGGACTAGTCTTCAGAGATAGATGGGAGGGGTTGAGGGGAGCTGAGGACTGGGACTAGTCTTCAGAGATAGATGGGAGGGGAGCTGAAGGATGGGACTGGTCTTCAGAGATAGACGGGAGGGGTTGAGGGGAGCTGAAGGATGGGACTTGTCTTCAGAGACAGATTTGAGGGGAGCTGACGGATGGGTCTAGAAGTCCAAGTGTTGCTGTTCATTACTTTACTACAATCGGGGGAGGGGCTGTAGGGTTAGGGGAACATAATAAAGCAAAATATATATTTACAAAAAATATATATGGGAAACTATGCAGATAATTACATTGATGGGAGCCACAATTCTACCTGCAATATTAAAGCTGATCTACCCCCTAAATAATATATATTTTTTAATTCATATATACAAAATAAAAGGGTGTGTGTGAACACTTGCAATTTCTTTTGATTGTAAGGCTGTACGCTGAGAGTCAGGAAGTAAGTTCAGGAAGTGAATATATTTAATAAATAAACAAACAAAACAAGAAACACCAACATCGTACCGACATGGAAACAGAAACACTGACGACTCAACGAAGGGAAGCATCAGGGAGTGCTTCTTGTGTTGGAGCCGGAGCTACCTGGGAGGCCTCAGCCGGTTTGTAGGCTCCCATGCCACAGAGGGTTCGATAGGCTCCCGTGCCTCAGCCAGTTTGTAGGCTCCCATGCCACAGAGGGTTTGATAGGCTCCCATGCCACAGCCGGTTTGTAGGCTCCCATGCCACAGAGGGTTCGATAGGCTCCCGTGCCTCAGCCGAGGCAACCGGGGAGATGTCAGCCGGCTCGTCAGGCTCTCACTCCTCAGCCGGATCGACAGGTTCCCGCGCCTTAGCATAGGTGACCTTGGTCGGGCGTCCTGCGGCTGGAGGCGCGCCTCAGGGAGGGGGTACTGTCACATGTGCTCCCTCTCCGGCCTCTAGGTCACCAGGCTGCACGTTAGGGCGCACACCTGTCACCAGCGTAACGCGCATAATGACACTCACCTGGACACTTACCTGCCCTTTATGGTTTTATCCAGAATGAACAGAAGGGCGTGGTCGTGTGTTGACCAATCAGCAAATGCCATATGGCTGTCTTAACTAAAGCAGGCCATTGAGGAGAACGATGACACCCTTTTTCCCAATGTGGTATCCATCAGCCTACCAACAATCACCCTGCCTTTAGAAGAGGCAGCAGGCATCTATGAAACTCATTTACCTTTTGAGAGAAACAACGACAGGGTGAAACAACTGCAGGTGGAGTATGTTCAGGGTACAGCACTATATACTGTATAACTGTTACTATTAATGCATGTGATACTTCATAATATTACACTGGAACTATACTGTAAAAAATAACTAACCAAAATATATATTTTTTTAGAGGGTTCCGGTGCTTGATGCTGCTGGGAACTATCACGAGTATATCTTTGTTGATGAAGCGGGCTTCAACCTAGACAGAACTTGGTCGCCGTGGGCGGAACCTCATCGGCACAAAGGGCGACCGTTCAAATGCCTGGACAACATGGGGGGGGGGGGGGGCTGCGCACATGAAGATATCTATGGAGATGGTGTGGTAGGACTTAGGCCATCATTTGGATCCTACAATGCTGCACACCTCATTGCGTTTCTCAAGGTGAAGGGGGTCACCTACACTATGTATACGAAAAGTATGTGGACACCCCTTCAAATGAGTGGATTCGGGCTATTTCAGCCAAACCCGTTGCTGAAAGGTGTATAAAATCGAGCACCCAGCCATGCAATCTCCATAGACAAACATTGGCAGGTGAATGGCCTTCCTGAAGAGCTCAGTGACTTTCAACGTGGCACGATCATAGGATGCCACCTTTCCAACAAGTCCATGGAGTCTAGTGATCACTGACAGATCGCTTATCCAGCCTCTCCAAGTGTGTGTGCGTGTATGTTGGGTACAGCAGGTAGATATTCTTTCAAAATAATATTTATTTCTTAATTTTAAGACATTGATGCCATACTTCAATGGTGCCACCTGTCAATGAATTTAGATGGATAATGATGATTAAAAATGGCTTCTCTGTCCACATATGTCTATGCTTACAGCTATCGGATCACAATGCTTGTCTGACTACCAGGAAGATCACAATGCTTGTCTGACCACAATGCGTCTTTATTGTGTACACCTTAAAAATAATAAATAAAATGTTATTTTGAAAGAATATCTGTCAAATAAATAGCCTACAGGGAGGGAACAGGATATCTGGTCACAATGCAAACACAGTGGACGAATAAGATACACATTTTAATACCATGTGTAGACCTGCATGTGGGCACAATCAGAATGTGGACGCATGTTAGAACCAAGTATAAACGGGGCTAATGAAACTGGTTGAAGACAACAGGAAGGACAGACAAGATAACTGGTTGAAGACAACAGGAAGGACAGTCAAGAGGACTGGTTGAAGAGAACAGGAAGGACAGACAAGAGGACTGGTTGAAGACAACAGGAAGGACAGACATGAGGACTGGTTGAAGAGAACAGGAAGGACAGACATGAGGACTGGTTGAAGAGAACAGGAAGGACAGACAAGATAACTGGTTGAAGAGAACAGGAAGGACAGACATGAGGATTGGTTGAAGACAACAGGACCGATGTTCAACATCATTATCAACAAACATCTCAGTGATTCACACATATAAACAAAAATATTCTCATTATTATAATATATTCATACTCCCGATAACCCCGCCTCCCATGCATACCTACCAATGTGGTCTTTATTTCTCATAATGGCATAATGAGGCCATCTGTTATGAAGGCAAACAAACACATCTCACTGGTTACATCCCAACTAGCACCATATTCCCTATATAGTGCACTACTTTAGACCAGGGCCCTATATAGTGAACTGCTTTAGACCAGGGCCCTATTCCCTTGATAGGGAACTACTAGTGACCAGAGCCCTATTCCCTATATAGTGAACTACTAGTGACCAGGGCCCTATTCTCTACATAGTGAACTACTAGTGACCAGAGCCCTATTCCCTATATAGTGAACTACTAGTGACCAGAGCCCTATTCCCTATATAGTGAACTACTAGTGACCAGAGCCCTATTCCCTATATAGTACACTACTATAGACCAGAGCCCTATTCCCTATATAGTGCACTACTTTAGACCAGGGTTGGGCGTTGGGTTGCAAAATTCTGGTAACGTTCCCAAAATGTCCAGGTTTTCCAGGAATCCTGGTTGGAGGGTTCCGGATTTCCTGCTTGTTTTCTCCTGATTCTGGGACTCTTCCAACCAGGATTTCTGGAAAACCTGGGAATTTTGCAATTCTATGAGTTAAATAAGGAGTACATCATGTCCAAACCCAATTACTCAAACATGAAAAACGAGCTCAACCAAACATTAGTACCTAGCACTACAAAACATTAGCAACGAGCTCAACCAAACATTGGCACCTAGCACTACAAAACATTAGCAACTAGCTCAACCAAACATTAGCACCTAGCACTACAAAACATTAGCAACTAGCTCAACCAAACATTAGCACCTAGCACTACAAAACATTAGCAACTAGCTCAACCAAACATTAGCACCTAGCACTACAAAACATTAGAAACTAGCTCAACCAAACGTTAGCACCTAGCTCAACCAAACATTAGCACCTAGCTCAACCAAACATTAGCACCTAGCTCAACAAAACATTAGCAAGTAGCTTAAAGCAAACATTAGCAACTAGCTCAACCAAACATTAGCAACGAGCTCAACAAAACATTAGCAACTATCTCAACCAAACATTAGCACCTAGCTCAACCAAACATTAGCAACTAGCTCAACCAAACATTAGCACCTAGCTCAACAAAACATTAGCACCTAGCTCAACAAAACATTAGCAACTAGCTCAACAAAACATTAGCAAGTAGCTCAACGCAAACATTAGCAACTTGCTCAAGCAAACATTAGCAACTAGCTCAACCAAACATTAGCAACTAGCTCAACAAAACATTAGCAACTAGCTCAACCAAACATTAGCAACTAGCACAAGCAAACATTAGTAACTAGCTCAACCAAACATTAGCACCTAGCTCAACCAAACATTAGCACCTAGCTCAACCAAACATTAGCACCTAGCTCAACCAAACATTAGCGAGTAGCTCAACGCAAACATAAACTTACATACAGAATTTTTTACGAAATGTCTTAAAACTCCTATGATATAGCAATTTAATATTTATTTTATTTCATTTTTTTTTTTTTATCAACAATCACAAGATATATATACATTTCACCAGAACAAAAGCAAGCTCGATTTTAACATTCTGATCTTTAAATATTTCGTATTGCAACACGTAAAACACACGTACCAATACAAGTTCAAAATGGGAGGAGTGACAGCAGAAGTTGTTTAAACAGCTCTATGCATTAATGGTAATATAACCAGATAACCAAATGTCAGGTAATATGTTCCAGTGGATAACGGCCACGGTCTGCTGCAGGCTGCTCTAGGGAGGGGGGTGAGTCCCAAACAAAACCCTATTCCCTATGTAGTGCACTACTATAGACCAGAGCCCTATTCCCTATATAGTGCACTACTTTAGACCAGAGCCCTATTCCCTATATAGTGGTACTACTATAGACCAGAGCCCTATTCCCTATATAGTGCACTACTTTAGACCAGAGCCCTATTCCCTATATAGTGCACTACTTTAGACCAGAGCCCTATTCCCTATATAGTGCACTACTTTAGACCAGAGCCCTATTCCCTATATAGTGCACTACTTTAGACCAGAGCCCTATTCCTATATAGTGCACTACTTTAGACCAGAGCCCTATTCCTTATATAGTGCACTACTTTAGACCAGAGCCCTATTCCCTATATAGTACACTACTTTAGACCAGAGCCCTATTCCTTATATAGTGCACTACTATAGACCAGAGCCCTATTCCCTATATAGTGCACTACTATAGACCAGAGCCCTATTCCCTATATAGTGGTACTACTATAGACCAGAGCCCTATTCCCTATATAGTGGTACTACTATAGACCAGAGCCCTATTCCCTATATAGTGGTACTACTATAGACCAGAGCCCTATTCCCTATATAGTGGTACTACTATAGACCAGAGCCCTATTCCCTATATAGTGGTACTACTATAGACCAGAGCCCTATTCCCTATATAGTGGTACTACTATAGACCAGAGCCCTATTCCTTATATAGTGGTACTACTATAGACCAGAGCCCTATTCCCTATATAGTGGTACTACTATAGACCAGAGCCCTATTCCCTATATAGTGGTACTACTATAGACCAGAGCCCTATTCTCTATATAGTGAACTACTAGTGACCAGAGCCCTATTCCCTATATAGTGGTACTACTAGTGACCAGAGCCCTATTCCCTATATAGTGAACTACTAGTGACCAGAGCCCTATTCTCTATATAGTGAACTACTAGTGACCAGAGCCCTATTCCCTATATAGTGAACTACTATAGACCAGAGCCCTATTCCCTATATAGTGGTACTACTATAGACCAGAGCCCTATTCCCTATATAGTGGTACTACTATAGACCAGAGCCCTATTCCCTATATAGTGGTACTACTATAGACCAGAGCCCTATTCCTTATATAGTGGTACTACTATAGACCAGAGCCCTATTCCCTATATAGTGGTACTACTATAGACCAGAGCCCTATTCTCTATATAGTGAACTACTAGTGACCAGAGCCCTATTCCCTATATAGTGGTACTACTAGTGACCAGAGCCCTATTCCCTATATAGTGAACTACTAGTGACCAGAGCCCTATTCTCTATATAGTGAACTACTAGTGACCAGAGCCCTATTCCCTATATAGTGAACTACTATAGACCAGAGCCCTATTCCCTATATAGTGGTACTACTATAGACCAGAGCCCTATTCCCTATATAGTGAACTACTATAGACCAGAGCCCTATTCCCTATATAGTGCACTACTAGTGACCAGAGCCCTATTCCCTATATAGTGAACTACTATAGACCAGAGCCCTATTCCCTATATAGTGGTACTACTATAGACCAGAGCCCTATTCCCTATATAGTGAACTACTATAGACCAGAGCCCTATTCCCTATATAGTGGTACTACTATAGACCAGAGCCCTATTCCCTATATAGTGCACTACTATAGACCAGAGCCCTATTCCCTATATAGTGGTACTACTATAGACCAGAGCCCTATTCCCTATATAGTGGTACTACTATAGACCAGAGCCCTATTCCTTATATAGTGGTACTACTATAGACCAGAGCCCTATTCCCTATATAGTGGTACTACTATAGACCAGAGCCCTATTCCCTATATAGTGGTACTACTATAGACCAGAGCCCTATTCTCTATATAGTGAACTACTAGTGACCAGAGCCCTATTCCCTATATAGTGGTACTACTAGTGACCAGAGCCCTATTCCCTATATAGTGAACTACTAGTGACCAGAGCCCTATTCTCTATATAGTGAACTACTAGTGACCAGAGCCCTATTCCCTATATAGTGAACTACTATAGACCAGAGCCCTATTCCCTATATAGTGGTACTACTATAGACCAGAGCCCTATTCCCTATATAGTGAACTACTATAGACCAGAGCCCTATTCCCTATATAGTGCACTACTAGTGACCAGAGCCCTATTCCCTATATAGTGAACTACTATAGACCAGAGCCCTATTCCCTATATAGTGGTACTACTATAGACCAGAGCCCTCTTCCCTATATAGTGAACTACTATAGACCAGAGCCCTATTCCCTATATAGTGGTACTACTATAGACCAGAGCCCTATTCCCTATATAGTGCACTACTATAGACCAGAGCCCTATTCCCTATATAGTGGTACTACTATAGACCAGAGCCCTATTCCCTATATAGTGACCTACTATAGACCAGAGCCCTATTCCCTATATAGTGCACTACTAGTGACCAGAGCCCTATTCCCTATAATATGCTCCAGTGGATAACGGCCACGGTCTGCTGCAGGCTGCTCTAGGTAGGGGGATTGAGTCCCAAACAAAACCCTATTCCCTATATAGTGAACTACTATAGACCAGAGCCCTATTCCCTATGTAGTGCACTACTTTAGACCAGAGCCCTATTCCCTATGCAGTGCACTACTTTAGACCAGAGCCCAATGTAGGGAATAGGGTGCCATTTAGGGACGCACCCTAGGTGGTTAGGATGACCTGACGACCTTTTAGGGTTGGTTTCCTTTTGCTGTGTGATGTCATGTCCATACAGAGGGGTCAGGGGTTAGAGGTTAAATGGAGACCACTGGTTGGCTTGTTGATTGTTGTCTGTCTTGGGAGTTTAGACTGAATCTTGATATTCCATTAACTGTAAAATACACACACAGAGACGGAGACACACACACACACACACACACACACACACAGAGACGGAGACACACACACACACACACACACACACACACACACAGGGGGAAAAGGGAAATGAGATTCAACCCAGAAACAGAGCGATATCCGTGTAGTCAGGGGCCGCCGGTAGAGGTTGTTTTAGACTAGTGGGAGAGGTAGAGGTTGTTTTAGACTAGTGGGAGAGGTAGAGGTTGTTTTAGACTAGTGGGAGAGGTAGAGGTTGTTTTAGACTAGTGGGAGAGGTAGAGGTTGTTTTAGACTAGTGGGAGAGGTAGAGGTTGTTTTAGACTAGTGGGAGAGGTAGAGGTTGTTTTAGACTAGTGGGAGAGGTAGAGGTTGTTTTAGACTAGTGGGAGAGGTAGAGGTTGTTTTAGACTAGTGGGAGAGGTAGAGGTTGTTTTAGACTAGTGGGAGAGGTAGAGGTTGTTTTAGACTAGTGGGAGAGGTAGAGTTGACTCTAACCCAGTGTTTCTTTCATCCTGGTCCTGGGAACCCCAAGAGGTGAACATCGTAGTTGTTACTGTAACACTACACACCTGAATCAAATAATCAAAGGCTTGATGAGTTAATTAGTTAAATCAGGTGTGTTAATGCAAGGGCAACAACTACAATGTCCCCAGTACCAAGATGAGGAAACATGACACTAACCATTACAGTAGCATGGTAAGCGTGTATGTGGCACCCTCCTGTGGTGGAGATTAGTTATTGCACCACTAGACAATTTTCTGGGAAGGTAGTCTAGACTGGACACTACAGACTGGGAAGGTAGTCTACACTGGACACTACAGACTGGGAAGGTAGTCTACACTGGACACTACAGACTGGGAAGGTAGTCTAGACTGAACACTAAAGACTGAGAAGGTAGTCTAGACTGGAAACTACAGACTGAGAAGGTAGTCTAGACTGAACACTACAGACTGAGAAGGTAGTCTAGACTGAACACTAAAGACTGAGAAGGTAGTCGACACTGGACACTACAGACTGGGAAGGTAGTCTACACTGGACACTACAGACTGGGAAGGTAGTCTAGACTGGACACTACAGACTGAGAAGGTAGTCTAGACTGGACACTACAGACTGAGAAGGTAGTCTAGACTGAACACTACAGACTGGGAAGGTAGTCTACACTGGACACTACAGACTGGGAAGGTAGTCTAGACTGGACACTACAGACTGAGAAGGTAGTCTAGACTGGACACTACAGACTGAGAAGGTAGTCTAGACTGAACACTACAGACTGAGAAGGTAGTCGACACTGGACACTAAAGACTGAGAAGGTAGTCTAGACTGGACACTACAGACTGAGAAGGTAGTCTAGACTGGACACTACAGACTGAGAAGGTAGTCTAGACTGGACACTACAGACTGAGAAGGTAGTCAACACTGGACACTACAGACTGAGAAGGTAGTCTAGACTGGACACTACAGACTGAGAAGGTAGTCTAGACTGGACACTACAGACTGGGAAGGTAGTCAACACTGGACACTACAGACTGAGAAGGTAGTCTACACTGGACACTACAGACTGAGAAGGTAGTCTAGACTGGACACTACAGAGTGAGAAGGTAGTCTACACTGGACACTACAGACTGAGAAGGTAGTCTAGACTGGTCACTACAGACTGAGAAGGTAGTCAACACTGGACACTACAGAGTGGTGGAAGTAAATGTTCTGAAATCGGTTTATTTATAATCACTATAATTAATACACAAATTCATTGATTAACGTTTGTTTCTTACTGGGATGGTATGCTGGGCGAGCCCGAGCGGTGGAAGTGTATGTTCTGCCACTTTCCCTCTCTGCGATGCCAGACGCGGGTCTCCTCAGACTGCATGGTGCGAGGCATCCCCCCCGCGTCCATGTACTGGCTCAGGCGGATGTAGGCGATGCACGCAGCGTTCTCCGCTAGATAGACCTTCTCATTAGTTCACCTCTCCTTGTTTCACGTCAACATCGTAAAACACATTGTACATCATTTTTAGACTTTATTTAACCAGGCAAGTCAGTTAAGAACAAATTCTTATTTTCAATGACGGCCTAGGAACAGTGGGTTAACTGGTCTAGGAACAGGGGGTTAACTGGTCTAGGAACAGTGGTGTTAACTGGTCTAGGAACAGTGGGGTTAACTGGCCTAGGAACAGTGGGGTTAACTGGTCTAGGAACAGTGGGGTTAACTGGTCTAGGAACAGTGGGTTAAGTGCCTTGTTCAGGGGCAGAACGACAGATATGTACCTTCCGGTTACTAGTCCAACACTCTAACCACTAGGCTACCCTGCCGCACCTTAAGTACCAGGGGGTTGGCGTCCATCTTGATTTAATTCAGGAAGTACACCGGAATTCCCATTCCAATGTTCACTTCAATGCTTCAGGACAATTTGGAATGGGACATTTGAATCTGGTCTAGTTTCTGACTGGAATTGATATGTACATACAGTGTATATTTGAATACCAACCAGAAACAAGATTACATAAAACATCATGTTCAGTTGGTAAATCATGGTGCTTGCAATACCAGGATAGTGGGTTCAATTCCTAGGGCCACCCATATGGAAAATGTATGTACACATTAATCTAAGTTGCTTTTGCTAAAAGTGTCTGCTAAATGGCACATATATCGTAATATTATTGTTATAATAATTAGAAATGGCTGATATCCTACCTATCAGATGGACGTGAGGGTTGAGGAGGATGGTGTGCACCGGCTTGCTACCTTTAGACAGGGCTGGAAAGAGAAGGGGGGACGAGGGAGATGGAGAGAGAGACAGACAGGCCTTAGTTAGCTAGTGGGAGTTGTAGTTCTCAGTAACAGACACACACGGATATAACTATTCATCAATAGCTAATCAATAACTACAAATCAATATCTGATTCATAAATTCTACCAATCAATACATCTACTAATCCATAGCTGATCAATACCTCTACTTATCAATAGCTAATCAATACCTATACTAATCAATACCTATACTAATCAATACATCTGCTAATCAATACCAATTCTAACCATTACCTCTACTAATGATTACCACTATGAATAAATAGCTAATCAATACCTATAGTAATCAATAGCAAATCAATACCTCTACTAATCAATACATATACTAATCCATAGCTAATCAATACCTCTACTAATGAATAGTTAATCAATACATCTAATAATTCATTCCTATACTAATCAATAGCTAATCAATACCTCTCCTAATCAATACCGACACTAATCAATAGATAATCAATACCTCTACTAATCCATAGCTGATCAACACATCTACTAATGAATTGCTAATCAATACCTCTACTAATCAATACATACTACTCAATAGCTGATCAATACCTCTAATTAATAGCTGATCAATATCTATACTAATCAAAAGCTGATCATACCTCTACTAATCAATAGCTGATCCATACCTCTGCTAATCAATAGCTGATCAATACCCCTACTAATCAATAGCTGATCAATACCTCTGCTAATCAATAGCAGATCAATACCCCTACTAATCAAAAGTTGCTGATCAATACCCCTACTAATAAATAGCTGATCATACCTCTACTAATCAATAGCTCTACTAATCAATAGCTGATCAATAATTACTAATCGATAGCTGATCAATACCTACACTAATAAATAGTCGATCAATACCTCTACTAATCAATAACTCTACTAATCAATAACTGTATCTTCTGAATGACTTTACTGATGGATGTGTTACCGTTGTCGAAGTAGAAGCGATGGAAGTCATGTCCCTCTACCAGGTTCCCCAGAGCTTCTGGTTCAAACGACGTCAGACCAGGATCACAGATCTTCCTGTTGGAAACAAACACCGACTGAGTCCCATTAGGCACCCTATTCCCTATAGAGTGAACTACTTTAGACCAGGGCCCTATTCCCTATATAGTGAACTACTAGTCACCAGAGCCCTATTCACTACCTAGTGAACTACTAGTGACCAGAGCCCTATTCCCTATATAGTGAACTACTAGTGACCAGGGCCGTATTCCCAATATAGTGAACTACTAGTGACCAGAGCCCTATTCCCTATATAGTGAACTACTAGTGACCAGAGCCCTATTCCCTATGTAGTGAACTACTAGTGACCAGAGCCGTATTCCCAATATAGTGAACTACTAGTGACCAGAGCCCTATTCCCTATATAGTGAACTACTAGTGACCAGAGCCCTATTCCCTATATAGTGAACTACTAGTGACCAGATCCCTATTCCCTATATAGTGAACTACTAGTGACCAGATCCCTATATAGTGTACTAGTGACCAGATCCCTATTCCCTATCTAGTGAACTACTAGTGACCAGATCCCTATTCCCTATCTAGTGAACTACTAGTGACCAGATCCCTATTCCCTATCTAGTGAACTACTAGTGACCAGATCCCTATTCCCTATATAGTGAACTACTAGTGACCAGATCCCTATTCCCTATATAGTGAACTACTAGTGACAAGATCCCTATTCCCTATATAGTGAACTACTAGTGACCAGATCCCTATTCCCTATATAGTGAACTACTAGTGACCAGATCCCTATTCCCTATATAGTGAACTACTAGTGACCAGATCCCTATTCCCTATATAGTGACCAGACCCCTATTCCCTATATAGTGAACTACTAGTGACCAGGTCCCTATTCCCTATATAGTGAACTACTAGTGACCAGAGCCCTATTCCCTATATAGTGAACTAATAGTGACCAGAGCCCTATTCCCTATATAGTGAACTACTAGTGACCAGATCCCTATACAGTGTACTAGTGACCAGATCCCTATTCCCTATCTAGTGAACTACTTGTGACCAGATCCCTATTCCCTATATAGTGAACTACTAGTGACCAGGGCCGTATTCCCAATATAGTGAACTACTAGTGACCAGAGCCCTATTCCCTATATAGTGAACTACTAGTGACCAGAGCCCTATTCCCTATGTAGTGAACTACTAGTGACCAGAGCCGTATTCCCAATATAGTGAACTACTAGTGACCAGAGCCCTATTCCCTATATAGTGAACTACTAGTGACCAGAGCCCTATTCCCTATATAGTGAACTACTAGTGACCAGATCCCTATTCCCTATATAGTGAACTACTAGTGACCAGATCCCTATATAGTGTACTAGTGACCAGATCCCTATTCCCTATCTAGTGAACTACTAGTGACCAGATCCCTATTCCCTATCTAGTGAACTACTAGTGACCAGATCCCTATTCCCTATCTAGTGAACTACTAGTGACCAGATCCCTATTCCCTATATAGTGAACTACTAGTGACCAGATCCCTATTCCCTATATAGTGAACTACTAGTGACAAGATCCCTATTCCCTATATAGTGAACTACTAGTGACCAGATCCCTATTCCCTATATAGTGAACTACTAGTGACCAGATCCCTATTCCCTATATAGTGAACTACTAGTGACCAGATCCCTATTCCCTATATAGTGACCAGACCCCTATTCCATATATAGTGAACTACTAGTGACCAGGGCCCTATTCCCTATATAGTGAACTACTAGTGACCAGAGCCCTATTCCCTATATAGTGAACTAATAGTGACCAGAGCCCTTTTCCCTATATAGTGAACTACTAGTGACCAGATCCCTATACAGTGTACTAGTGACCAGATCCCTATTCCCTATCTAGTGAACTACTTGTGACCAGATCCCTATTCCCTATATAGTGAACTACTAGTGACCAGATCCCTATTCCCTATGTAGTGAACTACTAGTGACCAGATCCCTATTCCCTATATAGTGAACTACTAGTGACCAGATCCCTATATAGTGTACTAGTGACCAGATCCCTATTCCCTATCTAGTGAACTACTTGTGACCAGATCCCTATTCCCTCTAATGTGAACTACTAGTGACCAGATCCCTATTCCCTATATAGTGAACTACTAGTGACCAGATCCCTATTCCCTATGTAGTGAACTACTAGTAACCAGATCCCTATTCCCTATAAAGTGAACTACTAGTGACCAGAGCCCTATTCTCTATAAAGTGAACTACTAGTGACCAGATCCCTATTCCCTATATAGTGAACTACTAGTGACCAGTGCTCTATTCCCTATATAGTGAACTACTAGTGACCAGGGCCCTATTCCCTATATAGTGTACTACCAGTGACCAGAGTAATACAATAATAGTGATTTGTAGGAGATCAGTCAGCTGCAATGTGGTGGAACAACAATCCCTAAGAAACACACACACACACCTCACACACACATCCTAGCCCTAAACACACACACACACACACACACACACACACACACACACACACACACACACACACACACACACACACACACACACACACACACACACACACACACACACACCTCACACACACACACATCCTAGCCCTAAACACACATAGACAGAGCAGGACTCACGCGTAGTGCTAGCCCTAAACACACATAGACAGAGCAGGACTCACGCGTAGTGCTAGTCCTAAACACACATAGACAGAGCAGGACTCACGCGTAGTGCTAGTCCTAAACACACATAGACAGAGCAGGACTCACGCGTAGTGCTAGTCCTAAACACACTCAGACAGAGCAGGACTCACGCGTAGTGCTAGCCCTAAACACACATAGACAGAGCAGGACTCACGCGTAGTGCTAGCCCTAAACACACATAGACAGAGCAGGACTCACGCGCAGTGCTAGCCCTAAACACACATAGACAGAGCAGGACTCACGCGTAGTGCTAGCCCTAAACACACATAGACAGAGCAGGACTCACGCGTAGTGCTAGCCCTAAACACACATAGACAGAGCAGGACTCACGCGTAGTGCTAGTCCTAAACACACATAGACAGAGCAGGACTCACGCGTAGTGCTAGTCCTAAACACACATAGACAGAGCAGGACTCACGCGTAGTGCTAGTCCTAAACACACTCAGACAGAGCAGGACTCACGCGTAGTGCTAGCCCTAGACACACATAGACAGAGCAGGACTCACGCGTAGTGCTAGCCCTAAACACACATAGACAGAGCAGGACTCACGCGCAGTGCTAGCCCTAAACACACATAGACAGAGCAGGACTCACGCGTAGTGCTAGCCCTAAACACACATAGACAGAGCAGGACTCACGCGTAGTGCTAGCCCTAAACACACATAGACAGAGCAGGACTCACGCGTAGTGCTAGTCCTAAACACACATAGACAGAGCAGGACTCACGCGTAGTACTAGTCCTAAACACACATAGACAGAGCAGGACTCACGCGTAGTGCTAGTCCTAAACACACATAGACAGAGCAGGACTCACGCGTAGTGCTAGTCCTAAACACACATAGACAGAGCAGGACTCACGCGTAGTGCTAGTCCTAAACACACATAGACAGAGCAGGACTCACGCGTAGTGCTAGTCCTAAACACACTCAGACAGAGCAGGACTCACGCGTAGTGCTAGTCCTAAACACACATAGACAGAGCAGGACTCACGCGTAGTGCTAGTCCTAAACACACATAGACAGAGCAGGACTCACGCGTAGTGCTAGTCCTAAACACACTCAGACAGAGCAGGACTCACGCGTAGTGCTAGCCCTAAACACACATAGACAGAGCAGGACTCACGCGTAGTGCTAGCCCTAAACACACATAGACAGAGCAGGACTCACGCGCAGTGCTAGCCCTAAACACACATAGACAGAGCAGGACTCACGCGTAGTGCTAGCCCTAAACACACATAGACAGAGCAGGACTCACGCGTAGTGCTAGCCCTAAACACACATAGACAGAGCAGGACTCACGCGTAGTGCTAGTCCTAAACACACATAGACAGAGCAGGACTCACGCGTAGTGCTAGTCCTAAACACACATAGACAGAGCAGGACTCACGCGTAGTGCTAGCCCTAAACACACATAGACAGAGCAGGACTCACGCGTAGGCCTCGAAGTCTCCGTTGTTGATTGATTCGATCAGCTGCTCTGTGACTTTGATGATTTCCTGCTTCCGAGCTGTAAACACACAAACACAACATGACCACAACATGACCACAACATGACCACAACATGACCACATCCTTAGGCTAACATGACCACAACATGACCACAACATGACCACAACATGACCACAACATGACCACAACATGACCACAACATGACCACAACATGACCACATCCTTAGGCTAACATGACCACAACATGACCACATCCTTAGGCTAACATTAGCCCAACAACACAATCTGAAATACATTAAATCCCGGCCGTTAAATAGATCATCAGATTACTACATCATGTGATGTGGTTAGTTAATAGATCAGATCACTACATCATGTGATGTGGTTAGTTAATAGATCAGATCACTACATCATGTGATGTGGTTAGTTAATAGATCAGATTACTCTGTCATGTGATGTGGTTAGTTAATAGATCAGATTACTATATCATGTGATGTGGTTAGTTAATAGATCAGATTACTACATCATGTGATGTGGTTAGTTAATAGATCAGATTACTCTGTCATGTGATGTGGTTAGTTAATAGATCAGATTACTACATCATGTGATGTGGTTAGTTAATAGATCAGATTACTCTGTCATGTGATGTGGTTAGTTAATAGATCAGATTACTACATCATGTGATGTGGTTAGTTAATAGATCATCAGATTACTACATCATGTGATGTGGTTAGTTAATAGATCAGATTACTACATCATGTGATGTGGTTAGTTAATAGATCAGATTACTACATCATGTGATGTGGTTAGTTAATAGATCAGATCACTACATCATGTGATGTGGTTAGTTAATAGATCATCAGATTACTATGTCATGTGATGTGGTTAGTTAATAGATCAGATTACTACATCATGTGATGTGGTTAGTTAATAGATCAGATTACTACATCATGTGATGTGGTTAGTTAATAGATCATCAGATTACTACATCATGTGATGTGGTTAGTTAATAGATCAGATTACTATGTCATGTGATGTGGTTAGTTAATAGATCAGATTACTACATCATGTGATATGGTTAGTTAATAGATCAGATTACTACATCATGTGATGTGGTTAGTTAATAGATCAGATTACTACATCATGTGATGTGGTTAGTTAATAGATCAGATTACTATATCATGTGATGTGGTTAGTTAATAGATCATCAGATTACTACATCATGTGATGTGGTTAGTTAATAGATCAGATTACTACATCATGTGATGTGGTTAGTTAATAGATCATCAGATTACTACATCATGTGATGTGGTTAGTTAATAGATCAGATTACTACATCATGTGATGTGGTTAGTTAATAGATCAGATTACTACATCATGTGATGTGGTTAGTTAATAGATCAGATTACTACGTCATGTGATGTGGTTAGTTAATAGATCAGATTACTACATCATGTGATGTGGTTAGTTAATAGATCAGATTACTACATCATGTGATGTGGTTAGTTAATAGATCAGATTACTACATCATGTGATGTGGTTAGTTAATAGATCAGATTACTACATCATGTGATGTGGTTAGTTAATAGATCAGATTACTACATCATGTGATGTGGTTAGTTAATAGATCAGATTACTACATCATGTGATGTGGTTAGTTAATAGATCAGATTACTATGTCATGTGATGTGGTTAGTTAATAGATCAGATTACTACATCATGTGATGTGGTTAGTTAATAGATCAGATTACTATGTCATGTGATGTGGTTAGTTAATAGATCAGATTACTACATCATGTGATGTGGTTAGTTAATAGATCAGATTACTACATCATGTGATGTGGTTAGTTAATAGATCAGATTACTACATCATGTGATGTGGTTAGTTAATAGATCAGATTACTCTGTCATGTGATGTGGTTAGTTAATAGATCAGATTACTACATCATGTGATGTGGTTAGTTAATAGATCAGATTACTACATCATGTGATGTGGTTAGTTAATAGATCAGATTACTACATCATGTGATGTGGTTAGTTAATAGATCAGATTACTCTGTCATGTGATGTGGTTAGTTAATAGATCAGATTACTACATCATGTGATGTGGTTAGTTAATAGATCATCAGATTACTACATCATGTGATGTGGTTAGTTAATAGATCAGATTACTATGTCATGTGATGTGGTTAGTTAATAGATCAGATTACTACATCATGTGATGTGGTTAGTTAATAGATCAGATTACTATGTCATGTGATGTGGTTAGTTAATAGATCAGATTACTACATCATGTGATGTGGTTAGTTAATAGATCAGATTACTACATCATGTGATGTGGTTAGTTAATAGATCAGATTACTACATCATGTGATGTGGTTAGTTAATAGATCAGATTACTCTGTCATGTGATGTGGTTAGTTAATAGATCAGATTACTACATCATGTGATGTGGTTAGTTAATAGATCAGATTACTACATCATGTGATGTGGTTAGTTAATAGATCAGATTACTACATCATGTGATGTGGTTAGTTAATAGATCAGATTACTACATCATGTGATGTGGTTAGTTAATAGATCAGATTACTCTGTCATGTGATGTGGTTAGTTAATAGATCAGATTACTACATCATGTGATGTGGTTAGTTAATAGATCATCAGATTACTACATCATGTGATGTGGTTAGTTAATAGATCATCAGATTACTACATCATGTGATGTGGTTAGTTAATAGATCAGATTACTATATCATGTGATATGGTTAGTTAATAGATCAGATTACTACATCATGTGATGTGGTTAGTTAATAGATCAGATTACTACATCATGTGATGTGGTTAGTTAATAGATCAGATTACTACATCATGTGATGTGGTTAGTTAATAGATCAGATTACTATGTAATGTGATGTGGTTAGTTAATAGATCAGATTACTACATCATGTGATGTGGTTAGTTAATAGATCAGATTACTACATCATGTGATGTGGTTAGTTAATAGATCAGATTACTACATCATGTGATGTGGTTAGTTAATAGATCATCAGATTACTACATCATGTGATGTGGTTAGTTAATAGATCAGATTACTATATCATGTGATGTGGTTAGTTAATAGATCAGATTACTACATCATGTGATGTGGTTAGTTAATAGATCAGATCACTACATCATGTGATGTGGTTAGTTAATAGATCAGATCACTACATCATGTGATGTGGTTATTTAATAGATCAGATTACTATGTCATGTGATGTGGTTAGTTAATAGATCAGATTACTACATCATGTGATGTGGTTAGTTAATAGATCATCAGATTACTACATCATGTGATGTGGTTAGTTAATAGATCAGATTACTACATCATGTGATGTGGTTAGTTAATAGATCAGATTACTACATCATGTGATGTGGTTAGTTAATAGATCAGATTACTACGTCATGTGATGTGGTTAGTTAATAGATCAGATTACTACATCATGTGATGTGGTTAGTTAATAGATCAGATTACTACATCATGTGATGTGGTTAGTTAATAAATCAGATTACTACATCATGTGATGTGGTTAGTTAATAGATCAGATTACTACATCATGTGATGTGGTTAGTTAATAGATCAGATTACTACATCATGTGATGTGGTTAGTTAATAGATCAGATTACTACATCATGTGATGTGGTTAGTTAATAGATCAGATTACTATGTCATGTGATGTGGTTAGTTAATAGATCAGATTACTACATCATGTGATGTGGTTAGTTAATAGATCAGATTACTATGTCATGTGATGTGGTTAGTTAATAGATCAGATTACTACATCATGTGATGTGGTTAGTTAATAGATCAGATTACTACATCATGTGATGTGGTTAGTTAATAGATCAGATTACTCTGTCATGTGATGTGGTTAGTTAATAGATCAGATTACTACATCATGTGATGTGGTTAGTTAATAGATCAGATTACTACATCATGTGATGTGGTTAGTTAATAGATCAGATTACTACATCATGTGATGTGGTTAGTTAATAGATCAGATTACTCTGTCATGTGATGTGGTTAGTTAATAGATCAGATTACTACATCATGTGATGTGGTTAGTTAATAGATCATCAGATTACTACATCATGTGATGTGGTTAGTTAATAGATCATCAGATTACTACATCATGTGATGTGGTTAGTTAATAGATCAGATTACTATATCATGTGATATGGTTAGTTAATAGATCAGATTACTACATCATGTGATGTGGTTAGTTAATAGATCAGATTACTACATCATGTGATGTGGTTAGTTAATAGATCAGATTACTACATCATGTGATGTGGTTAGTTAATAGATCAGATTACTATGTAATGTGATGTGGTTAGTTAATAGATCAGATTACTACATCATGTGATGTGGTTAGTTAATAGATCAGATTACTACATCATGTGATGTGGTTAGTTAATAGATCAGATTACTACATCATGTGATGTGGTTAGTTAATAGATCATCAGATTACTACATCATGTGATGTGGTTAGTTAATAGATCAGATTACTATATCATGTGATGTGGTTAGTTAATAGATCAGATTACTACATCATGTGATGTGGTTAGTTAATAGATCAGATCACTACATCATGTGATGTGGTTAGTTAATAGATCAGATCACTACATCATGTGATGTGGTTATTTAATAGATCAGATTACTATGTCATGTGATGTGGTTAGTTAATAGATCAGATTACTACATCATGTGATGTGGCTAGTTAATAGATCAGATTACTACATCATGTGATGTGGTTAGTTAATAGATCAGATTACTACGTCATGTGATGTGGTTAGTTAATAGATCAGATTACTACATCATGTAATGTGGTTAGCTGATATGTTAAATATCCATCCAGGTGTTGTGAGATCTGCAGGCGTCTGCAATGTCATCAGCCTGGAAATGCGACCTTTGACTCAGTCGCTCAGTCAGAAATACTGTGTGTGTTTATGGACAGGGGGACAGAGACAGGGGGACAGAGACAAGGGACAGAGACGGGGACAGAGACAGGGGGACACAGAAAGGGGGACAGAGACAGGGGGAAATGAGACATGGGGACAGGAGACAGGGGGACACAGAAAGGAGGACAGAGATGGGGACAGGGACACACAGACAGACAGGGGGACAGAGACAGGGACAGAGACAGGGGGACACAGAAAGGGGGACAGAGACAGGGGAAATGACAGAGGGACAGGAGACAGGTTTCTCCAGAGTGGTTGGGTGGAGGCTCAGGGAGTACAGGAGACATGGCCAGGGTTTCCACCCCATTAGAAGGGGACTTACTCTGGACTGATGAGGAAGTAGAGGGGGACAGAGACTAGGAACAGGAACAGGTTTATCCAGAATGGCTAAAGAGAGGGGACGGGAGGTAGAGGCGGGGATATAGTCATGATCTCTACCCCAACAAAAGGGGACTTACTCTGGCCTGATGAGGAGGGAGTAGAAGGGACACCCAGTACAGAGTGGACAGTGGACAGGTTTCTCCAGAGTGGTTGAGGAGAGACCCAGGAGACAGTGGACAGGTTTCTCCAGAGTGGTTGAGGAGAGACCCAGGAGACAGTGGACAGGGGACAGGTTTCTCCAGAGTGGTTGAGGAGAGACCCAGGAGACAGGGGATAGATTTCTCCAGAGTGGTTGAGGAGAGACCCAGGAGACAGGGGACAGGTTCACCAGAGTGGTTGAGGGGAGACCCAGGAGACAGAGGACAGGAGATAGATTTCTCCATAGTGGTTGAGGAGACACCCTGGAGACAGTGGACAGCACACAGGTTTCTCCAGTGTGGTTGAGGAGAGACAGTGGACAGGTTTCTCCTGAGTGGTTGAGGAGAGACCCAGGAGACAGGGCACAGGTTTCTCCAGAGTGGTTGACGAGAGACAGTGGACAGGGGACAGGTTTCTCCAGAGTGATTGAGGAAAGAACCCAGGAGACAGTGGACAGGTTTCTCCAGAGAGGTTGAGGAGAGACCCAGGAAACAGTTGACAGTGGACAGGTTTCTCCAGAGTGGTTCAAGAGAGGCAGTGGGCAGTGGACAGGTTTCTCCAGAGTGGTTCAGGAGAGGCAGGTGACAGGTTTCTCCAGAGTGGTTGAGGAGAGACCCAGGAGACAGTGGACAGGGGACAGGTTTCTCCAGAGTGGTTGAGGAGAGACCCAGGAGACAGGCTTCTCCAAAGTGGTTGATGGGAGACCCAGGAGACAGTGGACAGGTTTCTCAAGAGTGGTTGAGGAGAGAACCAGGAAACAGGTTTCTCCATAGTGGTTGAGGAGAGACCCAGGAGACAGTGGACAGGTTTCTCCAGATTGGTTGAGGAGAGACCCAGGAGACAGTGGACAGGTTTCTCCAGAGTGGTTGAGGAGAGACCCAGGAAACAGGTTTCTCCATAGTGGTTGAGGAGAGACCCAGGAGACAGTGGACAGGTTTCTCCAGTGGTTGAGGAGAGACCCAGGAGACAGGTTTTTCCAGAGTGGTTGAGGAGAGACCCAGGAGACAGTGGACAGGTTTCTCCAGAGTGGTTGAGGAGAGACCCAGGAAACAGGTTTCTCCAAAGTGGTTGAGGAGAGACCCAGGAGACAGTGGACAGGGGGACAGGTTTCTCCGCAGTGGTTGAGGGGAGACACAGGAGACAGTGGACAGGGGGACAGGTTTCTCCGGAATGGTTGAGGGGAGACACAGGAGACAGTGGACAGGGGGACTGGTTTCTCCAGAGTAGTTGAGGAGAGACCCAGTGGGACACTGGCTGGGGTACGGGAGGGGCATAGCTAGGGGACTTACTCTGTCCTGAAGAGGAGGGAGTCTGCCTGGGCTCAGAGGACTGAGTGGAACGACCCTTAGAGCTCCACACACTACCCACCAAGTTCCCAAAACAGAGGACTGGCAGAGAGGGCAGGTGTGTGTGTAGGGGGTGGGGTGGGGGGGGGTTAATGTATACAATAGTTCCATTCACAGAAAGAAAAGATAACAGGTAAGTGTGTTTAATGATAAATACATCAATACATCATGTATATGGAGTCTCAATCATCAGGAGGAAGAGGAGGAGGAGGAAGAGGAGGAGGAAGAGGAGGAGGAAGAGGAGGAGGAGGAAGAGGAGGAAGAGGAGGAGGAGGAAGAGGAGGAGGAGGAGGAAGAGGAGGAAGAGGAGGAGGAGGAGGAAGAGGAGGAGGAGGAGAAAGAGGAGGAGGAGGAAGAGGAGGAGGAGGAGGAGGAGGAGGAGGAGGAGGAGGAAGAGGAGGAGGAGGAGGAAGAGGAGGAGGAGGAGGAGGAAGAGGAGGAGGTAGCTGAAGGTCAGAGTGAAAAGAGAGGTTTGAAAGACAGATGGAAGGAGAGAGAGGGCGGTAGCCAGACAAAGATAGAGACAGAAGGGGACAGAGACAAAGATAGAGAGAGAAGGGGACAGAGACAAAGATAGAGAGAGACAGAAAGATGAAGAGAGAGAGAGAAGGTGACAGACAAGTGTCTCTACCTTTGACATCCTCGTCCTCGATGGTGGTGTTGGTGCTCTCTATAGACTCCTGGGGGAAAGAACGTATACATTGATCTATAGCCTGGTGTACAGGGAGTATCAGAACGTATAGATTGATCTATAACCTGGTGTACACTGAGTATCAGAACGTATAGATTGATCTATAGCCTGGTGTACACTGAGTATCAGAACGTATAGATTGATCTATAGCCTGGTGTACACCGAGTATCAGAACGTATAGATTGATCTATAGCCTGGTGTACAGGGAGTATCAGAACGTATAGATTGATCTATAGCCTGGTGTACATCGAGTATCAGAACGTATAGATTGATCTATAGCCTGGTGTACACCGAGTATCAGAACGTATAGATTGATCTATAGCCTGGTGTACACGGAGTATCAGAATGTATAGATTGATCTATAGCCTGGTGTACATCGAGTATCAGAACGTATAGATTGATCTATAGCCTGGTGTACACCGAGTATCAGAACGTATAGATTGATCTATAGCCTGGTGTACACCGAGTATCAGAATGTATAGATTGATCTATAGCCTGGTGTACACCGAGTATCAGAACGTAGGGATTGATCTATAGCCTGGTGTACACCGAGTATCAGAACGTATAGATTGATCTATAGCCTGGTGTACACCGAGTATCAGAACGTAGGGATTGATCTATAGCCTGGTGTACACGGAGTATCAGAATGTAGGGATTGATCTATAGCCTGGTGTACACGGAGTATCAGATTTGGGCTACCTGTGTAAACGCAGCCTAATACTTAAATCAGATCGCGTTTTGTCAGCTATCTACCTTTTTAAGAAAGGGGCAATCTGCGATTTCTACATACATTTTTTTTGTAACTTTTAAATGAATGATATACAAAACATTAGGAACACCTTCCTGATATTGAGTTGCACCCCCCTTTTGTCCTCAGAACATCCTCAATTCGTCAGGGCATGGACTGTCGAAAGCATTCCACAGTGATGCTGACCCATGTTGACTCAAATGCACAGTTGTGTCAAAGTTGGCTGGAGATATCCTTTGGGGGGGTGGACCATTCTTGATACACACGGAAAACTGTTGAGTGTGGAAAAACCCAGCAGCGTTGCAGTTCTTGACACACTCAAACCGGTGTGCCTTGGCACCTACTACCATACCCCATTTGTCTTGCCCATTCATCCTCTGAATGGCTCACACACAATCCATGTTTCAATTGTCTTAAGGCTTAAAAATCCTTCTTTAACTTGTCTCCCCCCCTTCATCTACATGTCTCCTCCCCTTTCATCTACATGTCTCCTCCCCTTTCATCTACACTGATTGAAGTGGATTTAACAAGTGAAATCAATAAGGGATCATAGCTTTCACCTTGATTCACCGGGTCAGTCTATGTCATGGAAAGAGCATGTTTTATACACTCAGTGTGTAATGGTTGTTTATTAGGATCATTATCTGTTTCTATAGCAGCAGCTACTCTTCCAGGGGTTTATTAGGATCATTATCTGTTTCTATAGCAGCAGCTACTCTTCCTGGGGTTTATTAGGATCATTATCTGTTTCTATAGCAGCAGCTACTCTTCCTGGGGTTTATTAGGATCATTATCTGTTTCTATAGCAGCAGCTACTCTTCCTGGGGTTTATTAGGATCATTATCTGTTTCTATAGCAGCAGCTACTCTTCCTGGGGTTTATTAGGATCATTATCTGTTTCTATAGCAGCAGCTACTCTTCCTGGGGTTTATTAGGATCATTATCTGTTTCTATAGCAGCAGCTACTCTTCCTGGGGTTTATTAGGATCATTATCTGTTTCTATAGCAGCAGCTACTCTTCCTGGGGTTTATTATGATCATTATCTGTTTCTATAGCAGCAGCTACTCTTCCTGGGGTTTATTAGGATCATTATCTGTTTCTATAGCAGCAGCAACTCTTCCTGGGGTTTATTAGGATCATTATCTGTTTCTATAGCAGCAGCTACTCTTCCTGGGGTTTATTAGGACACCCATTATCTGTTTCTATAGCAGCAGCTACTCTTCCTGGGGTTTATTAGGATCATTATCTGTTTCTACAGCAGCAGCTACTCTTCCTGGGGTTTATTATGATCATTATCTGTCTCTATAGCAGCAGCTTCTCTTCCTGGGGTTTATTAGGATCATTATCTGCTTCTATAGCAGCAGCAACTCTTCCTGGGGTTTATTAGGATCATTATCTGTTTCTATAACAGCAGCTACTCTTCCTGGGGTTTATTATGATCATTATCTGTCTCTATAGCAGCAGCTTCTCTTCCTGGGGTTTATTAGGATCCCCATTATCTGTTTCTATAGCAGCAGCTACTCTTCCTGGGGTTTATTAGGATCATTATCTGTTTCTAAAGCAGCAGCTACTCTTCCTGGGGTTTATTAGGATCATTATCTGTTTCTATAGCAGCAGCTACTCTTCCTGGGGTTTATTAGGATCATTATCTGTATCTATAGCAGCAGCTTCTCTTCCTGGGGTTTATTAGGATCATTATCTGTTTCTATAGCAGCAGCTACTCTTCCTGGGGTTTATTAGGATCATTATCTGTTTCTATAGCAGCAGCTACTCTTCCTGGGGTTTATTAGGATCATTATCTGTTTCTATAGCAGCAGCTACTCTTCCTGGGGTTTATTAGGATCATTATCTGTTTCTATAGCAGCAGCTTCTCTTCCTGGGGTTTATTAGGATCATTATCTGTTTCTATAGCAGCAGCTACTCTTCCTGGGATTTATTAGGATCATTATCTGTTTCTATAGCAGCAGCTACTCTTCCTGGGGTTTATTAGGATCATTATCTGTTTCTATAGCAGCAGCTACTCTTCCTGGGGTTTAATATGATCATTATCTGTTTCTACAGCAGCAGCTACTCTTCCTGGGGTTTATTAGGATCATTATCTGTTTCTATAGCAGCAGCTACTCTTCCTGGGGTTTATTAGGATCATTATCTGTTTCTATAGCAGCAGCTTCTCTTCCTGGGGTTTATTAGGATCATTATCTGTTTCTATAGCAGCAGCTACTCTTCCTGGGGTTTATTAGGATCATTATTTGTTTCTATAGCAGCAGCTTCTCTTCCTGGGGTTTATTAGGATCATTATCTGTTTCTATAGCAGCAGCTACTCTTCCTGGGGTTTATTAGGATCATTATCTGTTTCTACAGCAGCAGCTACTCTTCCTGGGGTTTATTAGGATCATTATCTGTTTCTATAGCAGCAGCTACTCTTCCTGGGGTTTATTAGGATCCCCATTATCTGTTTCTATAGCAGCAGCAACTCTTCCTGGGGTTTATTAAGATCATTATCTGTTTCTATAGCAGCAGCTACTCTTCCTGGGGTTTAATAGGATCTGTTTCTACAGCAGCAGCTACTCTTCCTGGGGTTTATTAGGATCATTATCTGTTTCTATAGCAGCAGCTTCTCTTCCTGGGGTTTATTAGGATCATTATCTGTTTCTATAGCAGCAGCTACTCTTCCAGGGGTTTATTAGGATCATTATCTGTTTCTAAAGCAGCAGCTACTCTTCCTGGGGTTTATTAGGATCATTATCTGTTTCTATAGCAGCAGCTACTCTTCCTGGGGTTTATTAGGATCATTATCTGTTTCTATAGCAGCAGCTTCTCTTCCTGGGGTTTATTAGGATCATTATCTGTTTCTATAGCAGCAGCTACTCTTCCTGGGGTTTATTAGGATCATTATCTGTTTCTATAGCAGCAGCTACTCTTCCTGGGGTTTATTAGGATCATTATCTGTTTCTATAGCAGCAGCTACTCTTCCAGGGGTTTATTAGGATCATTATCTGTTTCTACAGCAGCAGCTACTCTTCCTGGGGTTTATTAGGACACCCATTATCTGTTTCTATAGCAGCTACTCTTCCTGGGGTTTATTAGGATCATTATATGTTTCTATAGCAGCAGCTACTCTTCCTGGGGTTTATTAGGACACCCATTATCTGTTTCTATAGCAGCAGCTACTCTTCCTGGGGTTTATTAGGATCATTATCTGTTTCTATAGCAGCAGCTACTCTTCCTGGAGATTATTAGGATCATTATCTGTTTCTAAAGCAGCAGCTACTCTTCCTGGGGTTTATTAGGATCATTATCTGTTTCTATAGCAGCAGCTACTCTTCCTGGGGTTTATTAGGATCCCCATTATCTGTTTCTATAGCAGCAGCTACTCTTCCTGGGGTTTATTAGGATCATTATCTGTTTCTATAGCAGCAGCTACTCTTCC
>NW_022261984.1:11242144-11244644 GCF_002021735.2 Oncorhynchus kisutch | reverse complement strand
ATCTGTCTCATTGTTCAATCTGTGGTAAAATCCTACCACAAGGTCAACACAGGGAGAAAGAGGGGAGTAAAGGGAGGTATGGAGGGTGTAGTATGTACCAGTGATGAGGAGGGAGTAGGGGGAGGTATGGAGGGTGTAGTATGTACCAGTGATGAGGAGGGAGTAGAGGGAGGTATGGAGGGTGTAGTATGTACCAGTGATGAGGAGGGAGTAGAGGGAGGTATGGAGGGTGTAGTATGTACCAGTGATGAGGAGGTATTGAGGGAGGTATGGAGGGTGTAGTATGTACCAGTGATGAGGAGGTATTGAGGAGGTATGGAGGGTGTAGTATGTACCAGTGATGAGCAGGGAGTAGAGGGAGGTATGGAGGGTGTAGTATGTACCAGTGCTGGGGTTAAGCTGGTGTCTTTAGGACTGGTCCACTGTGTTGGCTTTAGGACTGGTCACTGTGTTGGCTTTGTTGTTTGCCTGTAAAAGCAAGTAGTGTAGAGGGAACATCACACATCACATCACAAACCTGACCTGACCTGGGTCAACTTTTATTTAGCTTTTAGCCTTACCTATTGTTGAAGGAATTTAATTCCACTGTTTTAATTCCCAATTAAAATTAAACACTCTGTCAATTCATAAGAATTTGTAAGACCCTTATTTTATAGGAATGGACAGAGCCCCGGTCTTAAAGTCAAGTAGCAGCCTTATTCAAGAGAGTACTGAGTACATACACATTTGACCACAGAGCATAGAGCCACGGTCAGTCAGTGTAGATAAGCATTCTAGACAGTCTGGATTCATAGTTCATTCATTTGTACCAAGGAACAGACCGTCATTGTTCTAAACTCTTGACTACATTCACTACATGATATTCAATACTGGGAGACAGAGAAAATTCATACATATACAGTAGCATAATAGTATTCGGATTAGCCAGTCCTGATTGAAATGTATACAGAATTAGTCATCATTGATAAAAATTATCTTAACACCTGTACAATGGAACCAACAGACATACAGTCCCCTGATGGTTTTATAGTGTATATAGATCCTACAGGGTTCAATAGACAGGACGATCTATAACAGAGTACGGAGACAGGGCTATCTATACCAGAGTACTGAGACAGGGCTATCTATACCAGAGTACTGACACAGGGCTATCTATACCAGAGTACTGACACAGGGCTATCTATACCAGAGTACTGACACAGGGCTATCTATACCAGAGTACTGAGAGAGCTGGGACACAGGGCTATCTATATCAGGGTACTGAGATGGACTGACACAGGACTATCTATACCAGAGTACTGAGGCGGACTGACACAGGGCTCTCTATACCAGAGTACTGACACAGGGCTATCTATACCAGAGTACTGAGACAGGGCTATCTATACCAGAGTACTGACACAGGGCTATCTATACCAGAGTACTGACACAGGGCTATCTATACCAGAGTACTGACACAGGGCTATCTATACCAGAGTACTGAGAAAGCTCTGACACGGGGCTATCTATACCAGAGTACTGACACAGGGCTATCTATACCAGAGTACAGACACAGGGCTACCTATACCAGAGTACTGACACAGGGCTATCTATACCAGAGTACTGAGACAGGGCTATCTATACCAGAGTACTGAGACAGGACTATCTATACCAAAGTACTGACACAGGACTATCTATACCAGAATACTTAGACGGTTCTGACACAGGGCTATCTATACCAGAGTACTGACACAGGGCTATCTATACCAGAGTACTGACACAGGACTATCTATACCAGAGTACTGACACAGGGCTATCTATACCAGAGTACTGACACAGGGCTATCTATACCAGAGTACTGAGAAAGCTCTGACACGGGGCTATCTATACCAGAGTACTGACACAGGGCTATCTATACCAGAGTCCTGACACATGGCTATCTATACCAGAGTACTGAGAAAGCTCTGACACGGGGCTATCTATACCAGAGTACTGACACGGGGCTATCTATACCAGAGTACAGACACAGGGCTATCTATACCAGAGTACTGACACAGGGCTATCTATACCAGAGTACAGACACAGGGCTATCTATACCAGAGTACTGACACAGGACTATCTATACCAGAATACTTAGACGGTTCTGACACAGGGCTATCTATACCAGAGAACTGACACAGGGCTATCTATACCAGAGTACTGACACAGGACTATCTATACCAGAGTACTAAGACAGGACTATCTATACCAGAGTACTGAGACGGACTGACACAGGACTATCTATACCAGAGTACTGAGACAGGACTATCTATACCAGAGTACTGACACAGGACTATCTATACCAGAGTACTGAGACAGCTCTGACACAGGACTATCTATACCAGAGTACTGACACAGGACTATCTATACAGAGTACAGAGACAGGACTATCTATACCAGAGTACTGACACAGGGCTATATCTATACCAGAAGTACTGAGACAGGACTATCTATACCAGAGTACTGAGCAGGATTATCTATACCA
>NW_022261984.1:11220321-11242044 GCF_002021735.2 Oncorhynchus kisutch | reverse complement strand
GGGGAGGAGAGAGCAGAAAAGAGGAGGGGAGGAGAGAGCAGAATAGAGGGGAGGAGAGAGCAGAAAAGAGCAGGAGAGAGAGCAGACAGAATAGAGGGGAGGAGAGAGCAGAAAAGAGGAGGGGGAGGAGAGAGCAGAAAAGAGGAGGGGAGGAGAGAGAGCAAAAGAGGAGGGGAGGAGAGAGAGCAGAAAAGAGCAGGGGGGAGAGAGCAGAAAAGAGGAGGGGAGGAGAGAGAGCAGAAAAGCGGAGGGGAGGAGGGAGAGGAGAGCAGAAAAGAGGAGGGGGGGAGAGAGCAGAGAAAAGAGGAGGGGAGGAGAGAGCAGAAAAGAGGAGTGGAGGAGAGAGCAGAAAAGAGCAGGGGGAGGAGAGAGCAGGAAAAAGAGGGAGGAGAGAGCAGAAAAGAGGAGGGAGGAGAGAGAGCAGAAAAGAGGAGGGGGAGGAGAGAGCAGAAAAGAGGAGGGGAGGAGAGAGCAGAATAGAGGGGAGGAGAGAGCAGAAAAGAGCAGGAGGAGAGAGCAGAATAGAGGGGAGGAGAGAGCAGAAAAGAGGAGGGGAGGAGAGAGCAGAAAAGAGGAGGGGAGGAGAGAGCAGAAAAGAGGAGGGGAGGAGAGAGCAGAAAAGAGCAGGGGGGGAGAGAGCAGAAAAGAGCAGGGAGGAGAGAGCAGAAAGAGGAGGGGAAGAGAGAGCAATTCACTAATTAAAGATTTTTAGGAAAAGAGAAATGCTAATAAAAAGAGCAGAAGAAGAACAGCAGGGGTACTATTGTCTCTACTGAAGGACTGATCAGGGGAGCTGTACATAGTCCTATTGGGTAAATAGCCACCCTTGTTCACCTACCCTCATTTACACCTACCTACCCTCAGTCCCCGTACTGCTTTTTTATTTATTTACCTTTTCTGCTCTTCTTGCACACCAATATCTCTACCTGTACATGACCCATCTGATCAATTCATCACTCCAGTGTTAAATCCTGCCATAAATTGTTAATAATTATTGGCCATTAACCTCCTCATGCCTTTATGCACACATCTGTATATAGACCCCCCCCTTCGTTTTCTACTGTGTTATTGACTTAGTTAATTGTTACTCCATGTGTAACTCTCTTTGTTGTATGCTCACACTGCTATTGCATTTTATCTTGGCCAGGTCGTCAGTTGCAAATGAGAACTGTTCTCAACTAGCCCCTACCTGGTTAAATAAACGGTGAAATAAAATAAAAAATAAAAATCATTTCAAACAGCGTGGTACTATAGTCTCTACTGAAGGACTGATCATTTCACCAGTCAACAGCAGTGGTACTATAGTCTCTACTGAAGGGCTGATCATTTTCAAACAGCGCTGGTACTATAGTCTCTACTGAAGGACTGATCATTTCACCAGTCAACAGCAGTGGTACTATAGTCCTCTACTGAAGGGCTGATCATTTCAAATAGACAGCAGTGGTAGTATGGTCTCTACTGAAGGACTGATCATTTTCACCAGACAACAGCAGTGTTACTATAGTCTCTACTGAAGGGCTGATCATTTCACCAGTCAACAGCAGTGGTACTATAGTCTCTACTGAAGGGCTGATCATTTTCACCAGTCAACAGCAGTGGTACTATAGTCTCTACTGAAGGGCTGATTCATTTCAAACAGACAGCAGTGGTACTATAGTCTCTACTGAAGGACTGATCATTTCACCAGTCAACAGCAGTGGTACTATAGTCTCTACTGAAGGACTGATCATTTCACCAGTCAACAGCAGTGGTACTATAGTCTCTACTGAAGGGCTGATCATTTCAAACAGCGCTGGTACTATAGTCTCTACTGAAGGACTGATCATTTCACCAGTCAACAGCAGTGGTACTATAGTCTCTACTGAAGGGCTGATCATTTCAAATAGACAGCAGTGGTAGTATGGTCTCTACTGAAGGACTGATCATTTCACCAGACAACAGCAGTGTTACTATAGTCTCTACTGAAGGGCTGATCATTTCACCAGTCAACAGCAGTGGTACTATAGTCTCTACTGAAGGGCTGATCATTTCACCAGTCAACAGCAGTGGTACTATAGTCTCTACTGAAGGGCTGATCATTTCAAACAGACAGCAGTGGTACTATAGTCTCTACTGAAGGGCTGATCATTTCACCAGTCAACAGCAGTGGTACTATAGTCTCTACTGAAGGGCTGATCATTTCAAATAGACAGCAGTGGTACTATAGTCTCTACTGAAGGGCTGATCATTTCACCAGTCAACAGCAGTGGTACTATAGTCTCTACTGAAGGGCTGATCATTTCAAACAGACAGCAGTGGTACTATAGTCTCTACTGAAGGACTGATCATTTCACCAGTCAACAGCAGTGGTACTATAGTCTCTACTGAAGGACTGATCATTTCACCAGTCAACAGCAGTGGTACTATAGTCTCTACTGAAGGGCTGATCATTTCAAACAGCGCTGGTACTATAGTCTCTACTGAAGGACTGATCATTTCACCAGTCAACAGCAGTGGTACTATAGTCTCTACTGAAGGGCTGATCATTTCAAATAGACAGCAGTGGTAGTATGGTCTCTACTGAAGGACTGATCATTTCACCAGACAACAGCAGTGTTACTATAGTCTCTACTGAAGGGCTGATCATTTCACCAGTCAACAGCAGTGGTACTATAGTCTCTACTGAAGGGCTGATCATTTCACCAGTCAACAGCAGTGGTACTATAGTCTCTACTGAAGGGCTGATCATTTCAAACAGACAGCAGTGGTACTATAGTCTCTACTGAAGGGCTGATCATTTCAAACAGACAGCAGTGGTACTATAGTCTCTACTGAAGGGATGATCATTTCACCTGTCAACAGCAGTGTTACTATAGTCTCTACTGAAGGGATGATCATTTCACCAGTCAACAGCAGTGTTACTATAGTCTCTACTGAAGGGATGATCATTTCACCAGTCAACAGCAGTGGTACTATAGTCTCTACTGAAGGGATGATCATTTCACCAGTCAACAGCAGTGTTACTATAGTCTCTACTGAATGGCTGATCATTTCAAACAGACAGCAGTGGTAGTATAGTCTCTACTGAAGGACTGATCATTTCACCAGACAACAGCAGTGGTAGTATAGTCTCTACTGAAGGACTGATCATTTCAACAGCAGTGGTAGTATAGTCTCTACTGAATGGCTGATCATTTCAACAGCAGTGGTAGTATAGTCTCTACTGAATGGCTGATCATTTCAACAGCAGTGGTAGTATAGTCTCTACTGAATGGCTGATCATTTCAACAGCAGTGGTAGTATAGTCTCTACTGAAGGGCTGATCATTTCAACAGCAGTGGTAGTATAGTCTCTACTGAAGGACTGATCATTTCACCAGACAACAGCAGTGGTACTATAGTCTCTACTGAAGGGCTGATCATTTCACCAGACAACAGCAGTGGTAGTATAGTCTCTACTGAAGGGCTGATCATTTCACCACACAGCAGCAGTGGTTGTATAGTCTCTACTGAAGGGCTGATCATTTCAATAGCAGTGGTAGTATAGTCTCTACTGAAGGGCTGATCATTTCAACAGCAGTGGTACTATAGTCTCTACTGAAGGGCTTATCATTTCAACAGCAGTGGTAGTATAGTCTCTACTGAAGGGCTGATCATTTCAACAGCAGTGCCGCTATAGTCTCTACTGAAGGGCTGATCATTTCACCAGACAACAGCAGTGGTAGTATAGTCTCTACTGAAGGGCTGATCATTTCAACAGCAGTGGTAGTATAGTCTCTACTGAAGGACTGATCATTTCACCAGACAACAGCAGTGGTACTATAGTCTCTACTGACGGGGTGATCATTTCAACAGCAGTGGAAGTATAGTCTCTACTGACGGGCTGATAATTTCAACAGCAGTGGTAGTATAGTCTCTACTGAAGGGCTGATCATTTCAACAGCAGTGGTACTATAGTCTCTACTGAAGGGCTGATCATTTCACCAGACAACAGCAGTGGTACTATAGTCTCTACTGAAGGGCTGATAATTTCAAACAGTGCTGGTACTATAGTCTCTACTGAAGGGCTGATCATTTCAACAGCAGTGGTACTATAGTCTCTACTGAAGGGCTGATCATTTCAAACCGCAGTGGTAGCATAGTCTCTACTGAAGGACTGATCATTTCACCAGACAACAGCAGTGGTACTATAGTCTCTACTGCAGGACTGGTCATTTCAACAGACAACAGCAGTGGTAGTACAGTATCTACTGAAGGGCTGATCATTTCAATAGCAGTGGTAGTATAGTCTCTACTGAAGGGCTGATCATTTCAACAGCAGTGGTACTATAGTCTCTACTGAAGGGCTGATAATTTCAACAGCAGTGGTAGTATAGTCTCTACTGAAGGGCTGATCATTTCAACAGCAGTGGTACTATAGTCTCTACTGAAGGGCTGATCATTTCACCAGACAACAGCAGTGGTAGTATAGTCTCTACTGAAGGGCTGATCATTTCACCAGACAACAGCAGTGGTACTATAGTCTCTACTGAAGGACTGATCATTTCACCAGACAACAGCAGTGGTTGTATAGTCTCTACTGAAGGGCTGATCATTTCAATAGCAGTGGTAGTATAGTCTCTACTGAAGGGATGATCATTTCAACAGCAGTGGTACTATAGTCTCTACTGAAGGGCTTATCATTTCAACAGCAGTGGTAGTATAGTCTCTACTGAAGGGCTGATCATTTCAACAGCAGTGCGACTATAGTCTCTACTGAAGGGCTGATCATTTCACCAGACAACAGCAGTGGTAGTATAGTCTCTACTGAAGGGCTGATCATTTCAACAGCAGTGGTAGTATAGTCTCTACTGAAGGGCTGATCATTTCAACAGACAACAGCAGTGGTACTATAGTCTCTACTGAATGGCTGATCATTTCAATAGCAGTGGTAGTATAGTCTCTACTGAAGGGCTGATCATTTCAACAGCAGTGGTACTATAGTCTCTACTGAAGGGCTGATAATTTCAACAGCAGTGGTAGTATAGTCTCTACTGAAGGGCTGATCATTTCAACAGCAGTGGTACTATAGTCTCTACTGAAGGGCTGATCATTTCACCAGACAACAGCAGTGGTAGTATAGTCTCTACTGAAGGTCTGATCATTTCTACAGCAGTTGTAGTATAGTCTCTACTGAAGGGCTGATAATTTCACCAGACAACAGCAGTGGTAGTATAGTCTCTACTGAAGGACTGATCATTTCACCAGACAACAGCAGTGGTAGTATAGTCTCTACTGAAGGACTGATCATTTCACCAGACAACAGCAGTGGTAGTATAGTCTCTACTGAAGGACTGATCATTTCACCAGACAACAGCAGTGGTTGTATAGTCTCTACTGAAGGGCTGATCATTTCAATAGCAGTGGTAGTATAGTCTCTACTGAAGGGCTGATCATTTCAACAGCAGTGGTACTATAGTCTCTACTGAAGGGCTTATCATTTCAACAGCAGTGGTAGTATAGTCTCTACTGAAGGGCTGATCATTTCAACAGCAGTGCGACTATAGTCTCTACTGAAGGGCTGATCATTTCACCAGACAACAGCAGTGGTAGTATAGTCTCTACTGAAGGGCTGATCATTTCAACAGCAGTGGTAGTATAGTCTCTACTGAAGGACTGATCATTTCACCAGACAACAGCAGTGGTACTATAGTCTCTACTGAAGGGCTGATCATTTCAACAGCAGTGGAAGTATAGTCTCTACTGACGGGCTGATCATTTCAACAGCAGTGGAAGTATAGTCTCTACTGGAGGGCTGATCATTTCACCAGACAACAGCAGTGTTACTATAGTCTCTACTGGAGGGCTGATCATTTCACCAGACAACAGCAGTGGAAGTATAGTCTCTACTGAAGGGCTGATCATTTCAAAGCAGGTGGAAAGGGGGGTGAGAAAGAGAAGGGTGTGTGCTTGGCTACATCCCAAAGGGTGCCCTATTCCCTATGAAAGGGGGGTGAGAAAGAGAAGGGTGTGTGCTTGGCTACATCCCAAAGGGTGCCCTATTCCCTATGAAAGGGGGGTGAGAAAGAGAAGGGTGTGTGCTTGGCTACATCCCAAAGGGTGCCCTATTCCCTATGAAAGGGGGGTGAGAAAGAGAAGGGTGTGTGCTTGGCTACATCCCAAAGGGTGCCCTATTCCCTATGAAAGGGGGGTGAGAAAGAGAAGGGTGTGTGCTTGGCTACATCCCAAAGGGTGCCCTATTCCCTATGATAGGGGGGTGAGAAAGAGAAGGGTGTGTGCTTGGCTACATCCCAAAGGGTGCCCTATTCCCTATGAAAGGGGGGTGAGAAAGAGAAGGGTGTGTGCTTGGCTACATCCCAAAGGGTGCCCTATTCCCTATAAAAGGGGGGTGAGAAAGAGAAGGGTGTGTGCTTGGCTACATCCCAAAGGGTGCCCTATTCCCTATGAAAGGGGGGTGAGAAAGAGAAGGGTGTGTGCTTGGCTACATCCCAAAGGGTGCCCTATTCCCTATGAAAGGGGGGTGAGAAAGAGAAGGGTGTGTGCTTGGCTACATCCCAAAGGGTGCCCTATTCCCTATGAAAGGGGGTGAGAAAGAGAAGGGTGTGTGCTTGGCTACATCCCAAAGGGTGCCCTATTCCCTATGAAAGGGGGGTGAGAAAGAGAAGGGTGTGTGCTTGGCTACATCCCAAAGGGTGCCCTATTCCCTATGAAAGGGGGGTGAGAAAGAGAAGGGTGTGTGCTTGGCTACATCCCAAAGGGTGCCCTATTCCCTATGAAAGGGGGGTGAGAAAGAGAAGGGTGTGTGCTTGGCTACATCCCAAAGGGTGCCCTATTCCCTATGAAAGGGGGGTGAGAAAGAGAAGGGTGTGTGCTTGGCTACATCCCAAAGGGTGCCCTATTCCCTATGAAAGGGGGTGAGAAAGAGAAGGGTGTGTGCTTGGCTACATCCCAAAGGGTGCCCTATTCCCTATGAAAGGGGGGTGAGAAAGAGAAGGGTGTGTGCTTGGCTACATCCCAAAGGGTGCCCTATTCCCTATGAAAGGGGGGTGAGAAAGAGAAGGGTGTGTGCTTGGCTACATCCCAAAGGGTGCCCTATTCCCTATGAAAGGGGGGTGAGAAAGAGAAGGGTGTGTGCTTGGCTACATCCCAAAGGGTGCCCTATTCCCTATAAAAGGGGGGTGAGAAAGAGAAGGGTGTGTGCGTGGCTACATCCCAAAGGGTGCCCTATTCCCTATGAAAGGGGGGTGAGAAAGAGAAGGGTGTGTGCTTGGCTACATCCCAAAGGGTGCCCTATTCCCTATGAAAGGGGGGTGAGAAAGAGAAGGGTGTGTGCTTGGCTACATCCCAAAGGGTGCCCTATTCCCTATGAAAGGGGGGTGAGAAAGAGAAGGGTGTGTGCTTGGCTACATCCCAAAGGGTATAAGGAATAGGGAATAGGGTATAGAGTATAAGGAATAGGGAATAGGGTATAGGGTATAGGGTATAAGGAATAGGGAATAGGGTATAAGGAATAGGGAATAGGGTATAGGGTATAGAGTATAAGGAATAGGGAATAGGGTATAGGGTATAGGGTATAGGGTATAAGGAATAGGGAATAGGGTATAGAGTATAAGGAATAGGGAATAGGGTATAGGGTATAGGGTATAAGGAATAGGGAATAGGGTATAGAGTATAAGGAATAGGGAATAGGGTATAGGGTATAGGGTATAGGGTATAAGGAATAGGGAATAGGGTATAAGGAATAGGGAATAGGGTATAGAGTATAAGGAATAGGGAATAGGGTATAAGGAATAGGGAATAGGGTATAGAGTATAAGGAATAGGGAATAGGGTATAAGGAATAGGGAATAGGGTATAGAGTATAAGGAATAGGGAATAGGGTATAGGGTATAGGGTATAAGGAATAGGGAATAGGGTATAAGGAATAGGGAATAGGGTATAGGGTATAGGGTATAAGGAATAGGGAATAGGGTATAGAGTATAAGGAATAGGGAATAGGGTATAGGGTATAGGGTATAAGGAATAGGGAATAGGGTATAAGGAATAGGGAATAGGGTATAAGGAATAGGGAATAGGGTATAGAGTATAAGGAATAGGGAATAGGGTATAGGGTATAGGGTATAAGGAATAGGGAATAGGGTATAAGGAATAGGGAATAGGGTATAGGGTATAAGGAATAGGGAATAGGGTATAAGGAATAGGGAATAGGGTATAGAGTATAAGGAATAAGGAATAGGGAATAGGGTATAAGGTATACGGAATAGGGAATAGAGTATAGGGTACAGGGTATATGGAATTGGGTATAAGGTATAGGGAATAGAGTATAGGGTACAGGGAATAGGGTATAGGGAATAGAGTATCAGGAAGAGGGAACAGGGTATAGGGTATAAGGAATAGGGTATAAGGTATAGGGAATAGAGTATAAGGTATAAGGAATAGGGAATAGGGTATAAGGTATAGGGAATAGAGTATATGGTATAAGGAATAGGGAATAGGGTACAAGGTATAGGGAATATGGTATAAGGTATAAGGAATAGGGTATAAGGTATAAGGAATAGGGAATAGGGTATAAGGTATAGGGAATAGAGTATAGGTAATAGGGTATAGGGAATAGGGTATAGGGTATAAGGAAAAGGGAATAGGGTATAAGGTAAAGGGAATAGTGTATAGGGTATAAGGAATAGGGAATAGGGTATAAGGTATAGGGAATAGAGTATAAGGTATAGGGAATAGGGTATAAGGAATAGGGTATACGGTATAAGGAATAGGGTATAGGGTATAAGGAATAGGGTATAGGGTATAAGGAATAGGGTATAAGGTATAGGGAATAGAGCTCTGGGTATGCAATAGTACACAGTATAGGGAATAGGGTATAGAGCCCTGGGTAGACAGTAGTACATGGTATAGTGAATAGGGTATAGGGAATAGGGTATAGGGAATAGGGTATAGGGAATATGGTATAGGGAATAGGGTATAGGGAATAAGGCATAGGGAATAAGATATAGGGAATAGGGAATAGGGAGAGACACATCCCTTGAGTTTCTGAATAGAACAGAGGACAGTGAAAGAGGAGTTTTACCTTGAGTTTTCTCCTGGCGTTGAACTTCTTCAGACACTCCACAGTCTCCTGTCTGTGCATCATGGAAGCTACAGTGGACCGTTGCTGCAGACAGAGAACGTCATGTTTATTGTTCATTTTATATTGTGTTGTTTTTTCACTTTTGTATATTATCTACTTCCACTTGCTTTGGCAATGTTAACACGTTTCCCATGCCAATAAAGCCCCTTGAATGTAGTTGAATTGAAAGAGAATGTTATTTGATACAGGGGATTCCATTGAGACCTCAGGTCTCATTTCCAATGGTGCCATGAGGACAACAATTCCAATAATCAATATGATCAATACAATAAACAATACAAATATTGAAACTACAAGATACAGTAACAGATACAGATACATTAAATTACATTTAATCAAAACTATTACAAATCTCATTAGGGGTTTTAAACTGTCATAGTGGTCCCGGGGAACCCAAATCTCAGTGAACTCATTTATCATTAGGGGTTTTAAACTGCCATAGTGGTCCCGGGGAACCCAAATCTCAGTGAACTCATTCATCATTAGGGGTTTAAACTGCCCTCGTGGTCCCGGGGAACCCAAATCTCAGTGAACTCATTCATCATTAGGGTTTTAAACTGCCATAGTGGTCCCGGGGAACCCAAATCTCAGTGAACTCATTCATCATTAGGGGTTTAAACTGCCATAGTGGTCCCGGGGAACCCAAATCTCAGTGACCTCATTAATCATTAGGGGTTTAAACTGCCGTCGTGGTACCGGAGAACCCAAATCTCAGTGACCTCATTAATCATTAGGGGTTTAAACTGCCCTCGTGGTACCGGAGGACCCAAATCTCAGTGACCTCATTAATCATTAGGGGTTTAAACTGCCATAGTGGTACCGGAGAACCCAAATCTCAGTGAACTCATTCATCATTAGGGGTTTAAACTGTCATAGCGGTACCGGGGAACCCAAATCTCAGTGAACTCATTCATCATTAGGGGTTTAAACTGCCCTCGTGGTACCGGAGAACCCAAATCTCAGTGAACTCATTCATCATTAGGGGTTTAAACTGCCGTCGTGGTACCGGAGAACCCAAATCTCAGTGAACTCATTCATCATTAGGGGTTTAAACTGCCCTCGTGGTACCGGAGAACCCAAATCTCAGTGAACTCATTTATCATTAGGGGTTTAAACTGTCATAGTGGTCCCGGGGAACCCAGATGAGGAGAGCTCATTCATCATTAGGGGTTTAAACTGCCCTCGTGGTACCGGGGAACCCAAATCTCAGTGAACTCATTTATCATTAGGGGTTTAAACTGTCATAGTGGTCCCGGAGAACCCAAATCTCAGTGAACTCATTCATCATTAGGGGTTTAAACTGCCCTCGTGGTACCGGAGAACCCAAATCTCAGTGAACTCATTCATCATTAGGGGTTTAAACTGCCCTCGTGGTACCGGGGAACCCAAATCTCAGTGAACTCATTCATCATTAGGGGTTTAAACTGTCATAGCGGTACCGGGGAACCCAAATCTCAGTGAACTCATTCATCATTAGGGGTTTAAACTGCCCTCGTGGTACCGGGGAACCCAAATCTCAGTGAACTCATTTATCATTAGGGGTTTAAACTGTCATAGTGGTCCCGGGGAACCCAGATGAGGAGAGCTCATTCATCATTAGGGTTTTAAACTGCCATAGTGGTCCCGGGGAACCCAAATCTCAGTGACCTCATTCATCATTAGGGGTTTAAACTGTCATAGTGGTACCGGGGAACCCAAATCTCAGTGAACTCATTCATCATTAGGGGTTTAAACTGTCATAGTGGTACCGGGGAACCCAAATCTCAGTGAACTCATTCATCATTAGGGGTTTAAACTGTCATAGTGGTACCGGGGAACCCAAATCTCAGTGAACTCATTCATCATTAGGGGTTTAAACTGCCCTCGTGGTACTGTCATAGTGGTACCGGGGAACCCAGACGAGGAGAGCTCAAACTAAAAGGATGATTTACCTTTAACTTAGTGGAGACAAGAGGGACCTCAAGAGTTAACCAACACTTATATTGGTTTACTTCAACTGGGAAGTTTGTAAACAAAGTGGGAGTAATGAAGATATCTACGAGACTTTACTGAGGGATCAGACAACCTTCTGATTCAGGATGTAATGATGAGTAATGAAGAGATCTACGGGACTTTTCCCGAGGGACCAGCCAACCTTTTGATTCCGGATGTAATGAAGAGATCTACGGGACTTTACTGAGGGACCAGACAACCTTCTGATTCAGGATGTAGTGATGAGTAATGGAGAGATCTACGGGACGTTACTGAGGGACCAGACAACCTTCTGATTCAGGATGTAGTGATGAGTAATGGAGAGATCTACGGGACTTTACTGAGGGACCAGACAACCTTCTGATTCAGGATGTAGTGATGAGTAATGGAGAGATCTACGGGACTTTACCGAGGGACCAGACAACCTTCTGATTCAGGATGTAGTGATGAGTAATGAAGAGATCTACGGGACTTTACCGAGGGACCAGACAACCTTCTGATTCAGGATGAGGTGATGACTAATGAAGAGATCTACGGGACTTTACTGAGGGACCAGACAACCTTCTGATTCAGGATGTAGTGATGAGTAATGAAGAGATCTACGGGACTTTACTGAGGGACCAGACAACCTTCTGATTCAGGATGTAGTGATGAGTAATGGAGAGATCTACGGACTTTACTGAGGGACCAGACAACCTTCTGATTCAGGACCAGACAACCTTCTGATTCAGGATGTAGTGATGACTAATGAAGAGATCTACGGGACTTTACCGAGGGACCAGACAACCTTCTGATTCAGGACCAGACAACCCTCTGATTCAGGATGAGGTGATGAGTAATGAAGAGATCTACGGGACTTTACTGAGGGACCAGACAACCTTCTGATTCAGGATGTAGTGATGAGTAATGGAGAGATCTACGGGACTTTACTGAGGGACCAGACAACCTTCTGATTCAGGACCAGACAACCTTCTGATTCAGGATGTAGTGATGACTAATGAAGAGATCTACGGGACTTTACCGATGGACCAGACAACCTTCTGATTCAGGATGTAATGAAGAGATCTATGGGACTTTAGCGACGGACCAGGCAACCTTCTGATTCAGGATGTAGTGACGAGTATTACAACTGTCCCCTGTGATAAGGAACTAGGGTAGACGGCATCAAAGGATTTAGAGTGGTGTGTCTGCTGTATTTGGATAATAAGGTATCACAATAAGTCCAGAACCGTGTGTGTGTGTGTGTGTGTGTGTGTGTGTGTGTGTGTGTGTGTGTGTGTGTGTGTGTGTGTGTGTGTTTCTGTGTGTGTGTGTGTTTCTGTGTGTGTGTGCGTTTTTGTGTGTTTGTGTTTCTGTGTGTGTGTGTGTGTGTGTGTGTGTGTGTGTGTGTGTGTGTGTGTGTGTGTGTGTGTGTGTGTGTGTGTGTGTGTGTGTGTGTGTGTGTGTGTGTGTGTGTGTGTGTGTGTGTGTGTGTGTGTGTATGTGTGTTTCCATACACAGATCCAGGGGTGTTTGAGGGCCTCTGCGGTGGTGATGCGTTTGCCGGGGTTGATGGTCAACATCTTATTGATCAGGTCTTTGGCATCAGGAGTCACTGTGTCCCACTCTGGGGACGGGAACTATAGACACACATTACACACAATCAGTCAGTCCATCAATCAATCAATACATTCCACCATTCTGTCTATCAATTCATTAATTTCCAACACCAGTGAAGAGACAGAGAGAGACAGAGAGAGAGACAGAGAGAGAGAGAGAGAGAGACAGAGAGAGAGAGAGACAGACAGACAGACAGACAGACAGACAGACAGACAGACAGACAGACAGAATGAGAGAGATAGAGAGAGAGACAGAGAGAGAGAGAGTCAGAGAGAGACAGAGAGAGAGACAGAGAGAGACAGAGAGAGACAGAGAGAGACAGAGAGAGAGACAGAGAGAGACACAGAGAGAGACAGAGAGAGACAGACAGACAGACAGACAGACAGACAGACAGACAGACAGACAGACAGACAGAATGAGAGAGAGAGAGTGAGTCAGACAGATAGAGAGATAGAGGTTGGTAGTTCTCACATCGTAGAGAGTCAGTCAGACAGAGAGATAGATAGAGGTTGGTAGTTCTCCCATCGTAGAGAGTCAGACAGAGAGATAGAGGTTAGTAGTTCTCCTGTCGTAGAGAGGAGAGAGTCAGACAGACAGAGAGATAGATAGAGGTTGGTAGTTCTCACATCGTAGGCCCCAGCCTTGATCTGCTGGTACAGTCTGTGTTGGTCCTCGTCCCAGAAGGGAGGGTAACCGACCAATAGGATGTACAGGATCACCCCTGGCAGGAAGACACACGCTTATCATCACCCACAGATCAAAACAACACAGTCTTGACCCCAAACTGACCCCTTTTTTGAATGGAATTGAGCCAACTTTCAGCAGGGAACAATGATTTAGAAACAATCACATAGAAGTATGTTATTTAGTTCAGTTCTAAAGGTCAAAGGTTAGAGATTAAAAGGTTGTTTGTTTACCACAGGCCCACATGTCCACAGGCTTCCCATATGGGTCTTTTCTCAGAACCTCTGGAGACAGGTAGCCTGGTGTACCAGCAAAACCTGTAGGGGAGGGAGGGAGGGAGGGAGGGAGGGAGGGAGGGAGGGAGGGAGGGAGGGAGGGAGAGAGGGAGGGAGGGAGGGAGAGAGGGAGGGAGGGAGGGAGGGAGGGAGGGAGGGAGGGAGGGAGGGAGGGAGGGAGGGAGGGAGGGAGGGAGGGAGAGAGGGAGGGAGGGAGGGAGGGAGAGAGGGAGGGAGGGAGGGAGGGAGAGAGGGAGGGAGGGAGGGAGAGAGGGAGGGAGGGAGAGAGGGAGGGAGGGAGAGAGGGAGAGAGGGAGGGAGGGAGGGAGAGAGGGAGGGAGGGAGAGAGGGAGGGAGGGAGGGAGGGAGAGAGGGAGGGAGGGAGGGAGGGAGGGAGGGAGGGAGGGAGGGAGAGAGGGAGGGAGGGAGGGAGGGAGGGAGGGAGGGAGGGAGGGAGGGAGGGAGGGAGGGAGGGAGGGAGGGAGGGAGGGAGGGAGGGAGGGAGGGAGGGAGGGAGGGAGGGAGGGAGAGAGAGAGGGAGGGAGGGAGGGAGGGAGGGAGGGAATAAATGGATGAGTGTATCAATAGTTTGATTGATTGATTTGAGTAATTGTTTCAGCAAATAATTAATTGATTACTTGAGTGAGTCATTCATTGATTAAATCGATCAATCAGTACATTTGTTTACATGTTTAGTGATTCTTATCCAGAGCAGGACAAATAAATCAACTGATTTTCACCTAGTCAGCTCAGGGATTTGAACCAGTGACCTTTCTTTTAGGCTAACTACCGCCCTGAAAATGCAAAAGTGGTAAGAGGTTAGGGGTCAATTCTAGGCCAGGTTTGTGTGTCCTCTAATACTCACACTAGTGTGCAGACCCGACCCAACCCGACCCGACCGGAACCGCACTGTGCTAGCTTGCATTATTAATTTTCCCATTAGCCTTTCACTCACAGTACCGGAAACTACAGTGGAGGCTAGTTCAGCTCGGCTTGGTTCAGCTCAGTAGTGTGAAAAAAACACATTTTCTGTCCCGTCCCATAAGAGAGAAGCCACTCCACGATACTCACCAAACCATGCCTGTTGGTCGCCCTGCACCTCGATGGCGAGCCCAAAGTCAGCTAGCTTAACCGCCGCCCCCTTCAGCTTACTGGCCAATAGGAGGTTCTCAGGCTGGAGGGGGGCGGAGTCAAAATGGGTTAGAGGTAACACGACGCTCCTGGTAACCGTTGGCCGTAGACACAGATGTACAATCAGGTTTAGCCTCACGCAAGGTTGTCACTTTCTGGCCAAGCCGCAAAGTTAGAACCAGCTAGGCCAATTGTGCCCCACGGACCTCCCGGTCGCAGCCGGTTACGACAAAGCCTGGGCGCAAACCCAGAGTCTCTGGTGGCACAGCTGGCGCTGCAGTACAGCGCCCTTAACCACTGTGCCACCAGGGATCCCCTCGTCATTTTCTACAATTTATCTCCTTAAAAACCTGTTGTGACTAGGGGGCAGTATTTTCATTTTTGGAAAAATAACGTACCCAAAGTAAACGGGATATTTTGTCAGGACAAGATGCTAGAATATGCATATAATTGACCGCTTAGGATTGACAACACTCTAAAGTTTCCAAAACTGTAAAAATATTGTCTGTGAGTATAACAGAACTGATGTTACAGGCGGAAGCTCCCAGATCTGGGATGGGGAGTATCATCAGTAAAATCAGATTTTTAAATCTACACTTAACAACAATGCTAACCTTATGCTTACCCCTAACTTAAATTAAGACCAAATAACTAAAATATACATTCTATGTTCATACAATTTTAAGATATAGCCAATTTAGAGTTTGCAGCTTGGCCATATAGTGGCAACCACTAGGACTAAACTGAGCTGAGATCAGTGTCTAGGGGCAACTAGTTTGCAGCTTGGCCATATAGTGGTAACCACTAGGACTAAACTGAGCTGAGATCAGTGTCTAGGGGCAACTTGATCCTACAGACACACACACAAAGAGAGACAAAGAGACAACGGTTGAACAGGGACACACTAACACAACAACACACTGGCATAAATACATACAGACACACACACAGACAAAGAAACGCTCACACAAACACACAGACAGACACACACACACACACACCTTCAGATGTACAATGTAAAACCTGGGGTGATGGTGGTGATGATGATTTTGATGGTGGTGATGATGATGATGATGGTGATGGTGGTGATGATGATGGTGATGGTGGTGATGATGGTGATGATGATGATGGTGGTGATGATGGTGGTGATGATGATGGTGGTGATGATGATGGTGATGATGATGGCGATGATGATGGTGGTGATGATGGTGGTGATGGTGATGATGATGATGATGATGATGATGATGGTGGTGATGAAGATGATGATGGTGATGGTGGTGATGATGGTGATGATGATGGTGATGATGATGATGATGATGGTGGTGATGAAGATGGTGGTGATGAAGATGGTGATGATGAAGATGGTGGTGATGATTATGGTGGTGATGGTGGTGATGGTGATGATGATGATGATGATGATGGTGGTGATGATGATGGTGGTGATGGTGGTGATGGTGATGATGATGGTGGTGATGAAGATGATGATGATGATGATGGTGGTGATGAAGATGGTGGTGATGATTATGGTGATGGTCTGACCATACAAACCTTCAGGTCCCTGTGAACGATACCATTGACATGGCAGTGATGAACACTCTCTACAATCTGCTGTATACAGTGACTGAAGGAGGAGAGACAAAAAGGAGAGAGAGAGAAGAGAGAAGAGAGAAATGGACAGGGGAGAAACATCTTATTATATAAACAACGGTGTTTGATAGACACTGACCAAATGTTCAACAATAAAACACAGAAAATACCATATACAGATTACAGAGTTAAACAATACTCTCTCTGTTTGATCAGAGGAAAGTAACAGCCCACTACAGATTACAGAGTTAAACAAACACCAGCTAACAGGGAAACACACCGACAACACAGATGAATCATTCTAGAACTATATACAGTACCTCCTCTCTCCCCATCATGCCTTCCCTCTTACCCCTCCACCCTCTCGCTCTTCCCCCTTCCACCCTCTCGCTCGTCCCCCTTCCACCCTCTCGCTCGTCCCCCTTCCACCCTCTCGCTCGTCTCCCTTCCACCCTCTCGCTCGTCCCCCTTCCACCCTCTCGCTCTTCCCCCTTCCACCCTCTCGCTCTTCCCCCTTCCACCCTCTCGCTCTTCCCCCTTCCACCCTCTCGCTCTTCCCCCTTCCACCCTCTCGTTCTTCCCCCTTCCACCCTCTCGCTCGTCCCCCTTCCACCCTCTCGCTCGTCCCCCTTCCACCCTCTCGCTCGTCCCCCTTCCACCCTCTCGCTCGTCCCCCTTCCACCCTCTCGCTCTTCCCCCTTCCACCCTCTCGCTCGTCCCCCTCCAACCTCTCGCTCATCCCCCTTCCACCCTCTCGCTCTTCCCCCTTCCACCCTCTCGCTCTTCCCCCCTTATCTCTCTCTCCCTCTCTCCTCCTCTCTTTACAGAGGTTGTAATTCAACATAAAGTCTGTAGTGTGAAGTAGGTTCCATATCTATGGATAGGTCCCCAAATTGCACCCTATTCCCTATGTAGTGCACACATTTTGACCAGAGGCCTATGAGTTGCCATGGCGTCCCTAGAAGCCCTGCTAGCAGACTAAGTACATATTGTTTGTTGTTGTTGTTTTTTGAAAATCAGCTCTTTTGTTTTTTTAGATAACATAGAGTTTTTAGTGCATGCAACTGCTGCTTTTCTGAGCCATGGATTTACAGGTTGACTGACAGGGGAACACTCTTTGGCTAGCTAGTGTCATGACTCTCCTGTGAGGATCCAAAGACCGGGTTAAAAAATGGATCAACACCCACAGAGGGGAGGAGGGATTGATGTGGGGGGTTTTATAGCACCTTTTTTATTTTTATTTTTATTTTTATTTCACCTTTATTTAACCAGGTAGGCTAGTTGAGAACACCTTTATTTAACCAGGTAGGCTAGTTGAGAACACCTTTATTTAACCAGGTAGGCCAGTTGAGAACACCTTTATTTAACCAGGTAGGCTAGTTGAGAACACCTTTATTTAACCAGGTAGGCTAGTTGAGAACACCTTTATTTAACCAGGTAGGCTAGTTGAGAACACCTTTATTTAACCAGGTAGGCTAGTTGAGAACACCTTTATTTAACCAGGTAGGCTAGTTGAGAACACCTTTATTTAACCAGGTAGGCTAGTTGAGAACACCTTTATTTAACCAGGTAGGCTAGTTGAAAACACCTTTATTTAACCAGGTAGGCTAGTTGAGAACACCTTTATTTAACCAGGTAGGCTAGTTGAGAACACCTTTATTTAACCAGGTAGGCTAGTTGAGAACACCTTTATTTAACCAGGTAGGCAAGTTGAGAACACCTTTATTTAACCAGGTAGGCTAGTTGAGAACACCTTTATTTAACCAGGTAGGCTAGTTGAGAACACCTTTATTTAACCAGGTAGGCTAGTTGAGAACACCTTTATTTAACCAGGTAGGCTAGTTGAGAACACCTTTATTTAACCAGGTAGGCTAGTTGAGAACACCTTTATTTAACCAGGTAGGCTAGTTGAGAACACCTTTATTTAACCAGGTAGGCTAGTTGAGAACACCTTTATTTAACCAGGTAGGCTAGTTGAGAACACCTTTATTTAACCAGGTAGGCTAGTTGAGAACACCTTTATTTAACCAGGTAGGCTAGTTGAGAACACCTTTATTTAACCAGGTAGGCTAGTTGAGAACACCTTTATTTAACCAGGTAGGCTAGTTGAGAACACCTTTATTTAACCAGGTAGGCTAGTTGAGAACACCTTTATTTAACCAGGTAGGCTAGTTGAGAACACCTTTATTTAACCAGGTAGGCTAGTTGAGAACACCTTTATTTAACCAGGTAGGCTAGTTGAGAACACCTTTATTTAACCAGGTAGGCTAGTTGAGAACACCTTTATTTAACCAGGTAGGCTAGTTGAGAACACCTTTATTTAACCAGGTAGGCTAGTTGAGAACACCTTTATTTAACCAGGTAGGCTAGTTGAGAACACCTTTATTTAACCAGGTAGGCTAGTTGAGAACACCTTTATTTAACCAGGTAGGCTAGTTGAGAACACCTTTATTTAACCAGGTAGGCTAGTTGAGAACACCTTTATTTAACCAGGTAGGCTAGTTGAGAACACCTTTATTTAACCAGGTAGGCAAGTTGAGAACACCTTTATTTAACCAGGTAGGCTAGTTGAGAACACCTTTATTTAACCAGGTAGGCTAGTTGAGAACACCTTTATTTAACCAGGTAGGCTAGTTGAGAACACCTTTATTTAACCAGGTAGGCTAGTTGAGAACACCTTTATTTAACCAGGTAGGCAAGTTGAGAACACCTTTATTTAACCAGGTAGGCTAGTTGAGAACACCTTTATTTAACCAGGTAGGCTAGTTGAGAACACCTTTATTTAACCAGGTAGGCTAGTTGAGAACACCTTTATTTAACCAGGTAGGCTAGTTGAGAACACCTTTATTTAACCAGGTAGGCTAGTTGAGAACACCTTTATTTAACCAGGTAGGCTAGTTGAGAACACCTTTATTTAACCAGGTAGGCTAGTTGAGAACACCTTTATTTAACCAGGTAGGCTAGTTGAGAACACCTTTATTTAACCAGGTAGGCTAGTTGAGAACACCTTTATTTAACCAGGTAGGCTAGTTGAGAACACCTTTATTTAACCAGGTAGGCTAGTTGAGAACACCTTTATTTAACCAGGTAGGCTAGTTGAGAACAAGTTCTCATTTGCAACTGCGACCTGGCCAAGATAAAGCATAGCAGTGTGAGCATACAACAAAGAGTTACACATGGAGTAAACAATTAACAAGTCAATAACACAGTGGAAAACAAAGGGGGAGTCTATATACAATGTGTGCAAAAGGCATGAGGAGGTAGGCAAATAATTACAATTTTGCAGATTAACACTGGAGTGATAAATGATCAGATGGTCATGTACAGGTAGAGATATTGGTGTGCAGAAGAGCAGAAAAGTAAATAAATAAAAACAGTATGGGGATGAGGTAGGTGAAAAGGGTGGGCTATTTACCAATAGACTATGTACAGCTGCAGCGATCGGTTAGCTGCTCAGATAGCTGATGTTTGAAGTTGGTGAGGGAGATAAAAGTCTCCAACTTCAGCGATTTTTGCAATTCGTTCCAGTCACAGGCAGCAGAGTACTGGAACGAAAGGCGGCCAAATGAGGTGTTGGCTTTAGGGATGATCAGTGAGATACACCTGCTGGAGCGCGTGCTACGGATGGGTGTTGCCATCGTGACCAGTGAGCTGAGATAAGGCGGAGCTTTACCTAGCATAGACTTGTAGATGACCTGGAGCCAGTGGGTCTGGCGACGAATATGTAGCGAGGGCCAGCCGACTAGAGCATACAAGTCGCAGTGGTGGGTGGTATAAGGTGCTTTAGTGACAAAACGGATGGCACTGTGATAGACTGCATCCAGTTTGCTGAGTAGAGTGTTGGAAGCCATTTTGTAGATGACATCGCCGAAGTCGAGGATCGGTAGGATAGTCAGTTTTACTAGGGTAAGCTTGGCGGCGTGAGTGAAGGAGGCTTTGTTGCGGAATAGAAAGCCGACTCTTGATTTGATTTTCGATTGGAGATGTTTGATATGAGTCTGGAAGGAGAGTTTGCAGTCTAGCCAGACACCTAGGTACTTATAGACGTCCACATATTCTAGGTCGGAACCATCCAGGGTGGTGATGCTAGTCGGGCATGCAGGTGCAGGCAGCGACCGGTTGAAAAGCATGCATTTGGTTTTACTAGCGTTTAAGAGCAGTTGGAGGCCACGGAAGGAGTGTTGTATGGCATTGAAGCTTGTTTGGAGGTTAGATAGCACAGTGTCCAAAGATGGGCCGAAAGTATATAGAATGGTGTCGTCTGCGTAGAGGTGGATCAGGGAATCGCCCGCAGCAAGAGCAACATCATTGATATACACAGAGAAAAGAGTCGGCCCGAGAATTGAACCCTGTGGCACCCCCATAGAGACTGCCAGAGGACCGGACAGCATGCCCTCCGATTTGACACACTGAACTCTGTCTGCAAAGTAATTGGTGAACCACGTCTGGTCTTAAATTGTAAATCTCTAGGACGGAGGGAGACTTTCTCTCTCTGCACTTTAAAAATTGAGATTGGAATATTTTTGTTACAGAGACGTTTTGCCGCCCAAAAACTCAGTGTTCACTGTCCAACAGTGAACACTGGGACAATATTTTTAGCATCCGAATGAAGGCGTATGATAAGAGAAGAAATATGGGAAATACATTTTTATTTTGTGATGTCATTAAAAATGGTATAAAAATGATAAAACAAAAATATTGCATCATGAAGAGTTTTCAGACTGTATGTCAGGTTTCCATCCTTTACGTTGTATAGGAAATACCAGGGATGAAGAGAATATTTTAGCTAATATAGGAATGTGATTTTAGTATCCTAACGAGATCATAGTTTTGATGATACTTTGCCCAGTAAGTAGCCACGCCCGAGGGAGCTCAGAGAGCGCATCAGCATAACGGAAACACCCCCTTTTTTCCCCCAGAGTGCATAAAGGCTGAGTTGAGAATTAACATACCCACACCAGAAAGACTCTAGCTGCAGCTTAGTTCTCCATTGGTTTCGACCCTGAAAATCAACACGAGGTGAAGACGACAAAGTAGCCTCTTAACAGTCAATGTTCCGGCTAAGTAGCTGTTCTAAGTACTGTACCTAAGAAAGTGAATTGAAGTATGACCATCCGGGTACTCTCTTAAAACCATCGCTGGCTACACTGCGTTCATCATCCCACTGGGGATCATCGACACGGCTGATTAGCTCCACTGGACCACTCTTCCAGAACGAGTGAAATTAAACACGGACAACGAAAAAAGAAGGACACTGTGACCTCTTGTGGACAATCAGAGCCTTACACTTGAGAACTAAGGCCCAGCGGAACCCTTTTCAAAAAGCGGAACCCTTTTCACAAAGCGAAACCCTTTTCACG
>NW_022261984.1:11212821-11215321 GCF_002021735.2 Oncorhynchus kisutch | reverse complement strand
GGAAGCCCTCCTCTGATATGAGAGGTAGAGGTGTACTCACAGATTAAACAGTAGGTAGTGGAAGCCCTCCTCTGATATCAGAGGTAGAGGTGTACTCACAGATCAAAACAGTAGGTAGTGGAAGCCCTCCTCTGATATGAGAGGTAGAGGTGTACTCACAGATCAAACAGTAGGTAGTGGAAGCCCTCCTCTGATATGCTGTCATGAAGCCTCACTGAGAAGACAGGAAGAGAGGGGATAGAGGGGGAAGAGGGGGATAGAGGGGGCAGAGAGGGGGGAAGAGAGGGGATAGAGGGGGTAGGAGAGGGGTGATAGAGGGGGATAAAAGGGGGCAGGAGAGGGGCAATAGAGGGGGGCAGAGAGCGGGGGGGGAAAGAAGGATAGAGGGGGCAGAGAGGGGGAGAGAAGGGATAGAGGGGGGAAGAGAAGGGATAGAGGGGGGAGAGAAGGGATAGAGGGGGGAAGAGAAGGGATAGAGGGGGAAGAGAAGGGATAGAGGGGGGAAGAGAAGGGATAGTGGGGGAAGAGAAGGGATAGAGGGGGAAGAGAAGGGATAGAGGGGGGAAGAGAAGGGATAGAGGGGGGAAAGAGAAGGGATAAGAGGGGGGAAGAGAAGGGATAGAGGGGGAAGAGAAGGGATAGAGGGGGGAAGAGAAGGGATAGAGGGGGAAGAGAGGGATAGAGGGGGGAAGAGAAGGGATAGAGGGGGAAGAGAAGGGATAGAGGGGCGAAGAGAGGGGGGAAGAGAGGGGATAGAGGGGGTAGGAGAGGGGTGATAGAGGGGGATAAAGGGGCAGGAGAGGGCAATAGAGGGGGCAGAGAGCGGGGGGGAAAGAAGGGATAGAGGGGCAGAAGGGGGAGAAAGAAGGATAGAGGGGAAGAGAGGGGGTATAGAGGGGATAGAGGGGATAGAGAGGGGAGAGAAGGGATAGAGGGGGAGAAGGATAGAGGGGGAAGAGAGGATAGAGGGGGAAGAGAAGGGGATAGAGGGGGAAGGAAAGGGATAGTGGGGGGAAGAGAAGGGATAGAGGGGGAAGAGAAGGGATAGAGGGGGAAGAGAAGGGATAGAGGGGGAAGAGAAGGGATAGAGGGGGGAGAGAAGGGATAGAGGGGGAAGAGAAGGGATAGAGGGGAAGAGAAGGGATAGAGGGGGGAAGAGAAGGATAAGGGGGGAAGAGAAGGGATAGAGGGGGAAGAGAAGGGATAGAGGGGCGAAGAGAGGGGGAAGAGAAGGGATAGAGGGGGAAGAGAAGGGATAGAGGGAGAGAGAGAAGGATAGAGGGGGGAAGAGAAGGATAGAGGGGGAAGAGAAGGATAGAGGGGGAAGAGAAGGGATAGAGGGGGAGAAGGGATAGAGGGGGAGAGAAGGGATAGAGGGGGAGAGAAGGGATAGAGGGGGAAGAGAAGGATAGAGGGGGGAAGAGAAGGATAGAGGGGGAAGAGAAGGGATAGAGGGGGGAAGAGAAGGGATAGAGGGGAGAGAAGGGATAGAGGGGGAAGAGAAGGGATAGAGGGGGAAGAGAAGGGATAGAGGGGGAACGAGAAGGGGGGGGAAGAGAAGGGATAGAGGGGAGGGAAGGATAGAGGGGGGAAGAGAGGGATAGAGGGGGGAAGGAGGAAGGGATTAGAGGGGGAAGGGAAGGGATAGGGGGGGAAGAGAAGGGATAGAGGGGGAAGAGAAGGGATAGAGGGGGGAAGAGAAGGGATAGAGGGGGAGAGAAGGAGAGGGGGAGGAGAAGGGATAGAGGGGGAGAGGAGAAGGATAGGGGGGAGAGAAGGGATAGAGGGGAAGGGAAGAGGGGGAAGGGATAGAGGGGGGAGAGAAGGGATAGAGGGGGAAGAGAGGGATAGAGGGGGGAGAGAAGGGATAGGAGGGGGGAGAGAAGGATAGAGGGGGGAAGAGAAGGGTAGAGGGGGAGAGGAAGGGAATAGAGGGGGGAAGAGAAGGGTAGAGGGGGGAGAGAAGGGATAGAGGGGGAAGAGAAGGATAGAGGGGGAAGAGAAGGGATAGAGGGGGGAAGAGAAGGGATAGAGGGGGGGAGAGAAGGGAATAGAGGGGAAGAGAAGGGATAGGGTGGGGAAGAGAAGGGATAGAGGGAAGAGGAAAGGGATAGAGGGGGGAGAGAAGGGATAGAGGGGGGAGAGAGAAGGATAGGGGGGGAGAGAGGGATAGAGGGGGAGAGAAAGGATAGAGGGGGAAGAGAAGGGATAGGAGGGGGGAAGAGAAGGGATAGAGGGGAGAGAAGGGATAGAGGGGGAGAGAAGGGATAGAGGGGGAAGAGAGGGGATAGAGGGGGGAGAGAAGGGATTAGAGGGGGGAAGAGAAGGGATAGAGGGGGGGAGAGAAGGGATAGAGGGGGAAGAGAAGGGATAGAGGGGGAAGAGAAGGGATAGAGGGGAGAGAAGGGATTTAGAGGGGGGAGAGAAAGGATAGAGGGGGGAAGAGAAGGGATAGAGGGGGGAGAGAAGGGATAGAGGGGGAGAGAAGGGATAGAGGGGG
>NW_022261984.1:11185352-11212721 GCF_002021735.2 Oncorhynchus kisutch | reverse complement strand
GGGGGGTACTGGTACAGAGTCAATATGGAGAGACTATACAGGGGGTACTGGTACAGAGTCAATATGGAGACTATATACAGGGGGGTATTGTTCAGAGTCAATGTGGAGACTATATACAGGGGGGTACTGGAACAGAGTCAATGTTGAACTCTATATACAGGGGGTCCTGGTACAGACAATATGGAGACTATATACAGGGGGTACTGTACAGAGTCAATATGGAGACTATATACAGGGGGGTACCGGTACAGATCAACATGGAGACTATATACAAGGGGGTACCGTACATAGTCAATGTGGAGACTATATACAAGGGGTACTGGTACAGAGTCAATGTGGAGACTATATACAGGGGTACTGGTACAGAGTCAATGTGGAGGCTATATACAGGGGGTACCGGTACAGAGTCAATATGGAGACTTATACACGGGGGTACTGGTACAGAGTCAATATGGAGACTATATACAGGGGGGAGGGGGGTACTGGTACAGAGTCAATATGGAGACTATAATAAGGGGGTACTGGTCAGATCATATGGAGACTATATCAGGGGGTACTTGTACAGAGTCAATATGGAGACTATATACAGGGGTTATTGGTACAGAGTCAATGTGGAGGCTATATACAGTGGGGTACTGGTACAGAGTCAATGTGGAGACTATATACAGGGGGGTACTGGTACAGAGTCAATGTGGAGACTATATACAGGGGGTACTGGTACAGAGTCAATGTGGAGACTATATACAGGGGGTACTGGTACAGATCAATGTGGAGTTATATACAGGGGGGTACTGGTACAGAGTCAATGTGGAGACTATATACAGGGGGTACTGGTACAGATTCAATGTGGAGATATATACAGGGGGTACTGGTACATAGTCAATGTGGAGACTATATACAGGGGGGTACTGGTACAGAGTCAATGTGGAGACTATATACAGGGGGGTACTGGTACAGAGTCAATATGGAGACTATATACAGGGGGGTACTGGTACAGAGTCAATATGGAGACTATATACAGGGGGTACTGGTACAGAGTCAATATGGAGACTATATACAGGGGGGTACTGGTACAGAGTCAATGTGAGACTATATACAGGGGGTACTGGTACAGAGTCAATGTGGAGACTATATACAGGGGGTACTGGTACAGAGTCAATATGGAGACTATATACAGGGGTACTGGTACAGAGTCAATTGGAGACTATATACAGGGGGTACTGGTACAGAGTCAATGTGGAGACTATATACAGGGGGTACTGGTACAGAGTCCATGTGGAGACTATATACAGGGGGTACTGGTACAGAGTCAATATGGAGACTATATACAGGGGGTACTGGTACAGAGTCAATGTGGAGACTATATACAGGGGGTACTGGTACAGAGTCAATTGGAGACTATATACAGGGGGGTACTGGTACAGAGTCAATATGGAGACTATATACAGGGGTACTGGTACAGAGTCAATATGGAGACTATATACAGGGGGTACTGGTACAGAGTCAATATGGAGACTATATACAGGGGGGTACTGGTACAGAGTCAATATGGAGACTATATACAGGGGGTACTGGTACAGAGTCAATATGGAGACTATATACAGGGGGGTACTGGTACAGAGTCAATATGGAGACTATATACAGGGGGTACTGGTACAGAGTCAATATGGAGACTATATACAGGGGGTACTGGTACAGAGTCAATGTGAGACTATATACAGGGGGTACTGGTACAGAGTCAATGTGGAGACTATATACAGGGGGTACTGGTACAGAGTCAATGTGGAGCTATATACAGGGGGGTACTGGTACAGAGTCAATGTGGAGACTATATACAGGGGGGTACTGGTACAGAGTCAATGTGGAGACTATATACAGGGGGGTACTGGTACAGAGTCAATGTGGAGACTATATACAGGGGGTACTGGTACAGAGTCAATATGGAGACTATATACAGGGGGTACTGGTACAGAGTCAATGTGGAGACTATATACAGGGGGTACTGGTACAGAGTCAATGTGGAGACTATATACAGGGGGTACTGGTACAGAGTCAATATGGAGACTATATACAGGGGGTACTGGTACAGAGTCAATATGGAGACTATATACAGGGGGTACTGGTACAGAGTCAATATGGAGACTATATACAGGGGGGTACTGGTACAGAGTCAATGTGGAGATTATATACAGGGGGGTACTGGTACAGAGTCAATATGGAGACTATATACAGGGGGTACTGGTACAGAGTCAATATGGAGACTATATACAGGGGGTACTTGTACAGAGTCAATATGGAGACTATATACAGGTGGGTACTGGTACAGAGTCAATGTGGAGACTATATACAGGGGGTACTGGTACAGAGTCAATATGGAGACTATATACAGGGGGGTACTGGTACAGAGTCAATGTGGAGACTATATACAGGGGGGTACTGGTACAGAGTCAATATGGAGACTATATACAGGGGGTACTGGTACAGATTCAATGTGGAGATTATATACAGGGGGGTACTGGTAAAGAGTCAATGTGGAGACTATATACAGGGGGGTACTGGTACAGAGTCAATGTGGAGGCTATATACAGGGGGTACTGGTACAGAGTCAATGTGGAGCTATATACAGGGGGTACTGGTACAGAGTCAATGTGGAGACTATATACAGGGGGGTACTGGTACAGAGTCAATGTGGAGACTATATACAGGGGGGTACTGGTACAGAGTCAATATGGAGACTATATACAGGGGGGTACTGGTACAGAGTCAATATGGAGACTATATACAGGGGGGTACTGGTACAGAGTCAATATGGAGACTATATACAGGGGGGTACTGGTACAGAGTCAATATGGAGACTATATACAGGGGGGTACTGGTACAGAGTCAATATGGAGACTATATACAGGGGGTATTGGTCAGAGTCAATGTGGAGACTATATACAGGGGGGTACTGGTACAGAGTCAATGTGGAGACTATATACAGGGGGTCCTGGTACAGAGTCAATATGGAGACTATATACAGGGGGGTACTGGTACAGAGTCAATATGGAGACTATATACAGGGGGTACTGGTACAGAGTCAATATGGAGACTATATACAGGGGTACTGGTACAGAGTCAATGTGGAGACTATATACAGGGGGTACTGGTACAGAGTCAATGTGGAGACTATATACAGGGGGTACTGGTACAGAGTCAATGTGGAGACTATATACAGGGGGTACCGGTACAGAGTCAATATGGAGACTATATACAGGGGGTACTGGTACAGAGTCAATATGGAGACTATATACAGGGGGGTACTGGTACAGAGTCAATATGGAGACTATATACAGGGGGGTACTGGTACAGAGTCAATATGGAGACTATATACAGGGGGTACTGGTACAGAGTCAATATGGAGACTATATACAGGGGGTATTGGTACAGAGTCAATGTGGAGGCTATATACAGGGGGGTACTGGTACAGAGTCAATATGGAGACTATATACAGGGGGGTACTGGTACAGAGTCAATGTGGAGACTATATACAGGGGGTACTGGTACAGAGTCAATATGGAGACTATATACAGGGGGTACTGGTACAGATTCAATGTGGAGATTATATACAGGGGGGTACTGGTACAGAGTCAATGTGGAGACTATATACAGGGGGGTACTGGTACAGAGTCAATGTGGAGACTATATACAGGGGGTACCGGTACAGAGTCAATGTGGAGACTATATACAGGGGGTACTGGTACAGAGTCAATGTGGAGACTATATACAGGGGGGTACTGGTACAGAGTCAATATGGAGACTATATACAGGGGGGTACTGGTACAGAGTCAATGTGGAGACTATATACAGGGGGGTACTGGTACAGAGTCAATATGGAGACTATATACAGGGGGTACTGGTACAGAGTCAATGTGGAGACTATATACAGGGGGTACCGGTACAGAGTCAATATGGAGACTATATACAGGGGGGTACTGGTACAGAGTCAATATGGAGACTATATACAGGGGGGTACTGGTACAGAGTCAATATGGAGACTATATACAGGGGGTACTGGTACAGAGTCAATGTGGAGACTATATACAGGGGGTACTGGTACAGAGTCAATGTGGAGACTATATACAGGGGGTACTGGTACAGAGTCAATATGGAGACTATATACAGGGGGTACTGGTACAGAGTCAATGTGGAGACTATATACAGGGGGTACTGGTACAGAGTCAATGTGGAGACTATATACAGGGGGTACTGGTACAGAGTCAATGTGGAGACTATATACAGGGGGGTACTGGTACAGAGTCAATGTGGAGACTATATACAGGGGGGTACTGGTACAGAGTCAATATGGAGACTATATACAGGGGGTACTGGTACAGAGTCAATATGGAGACTATATACAGGGGGTACTGGTACAGAGTCAATATGGAGACTATATACAGGGGGTACTGGTACAGAGTCAATATGGAGACTATATACAGGGGGTACTGGTACAGAGTCAATGTGGAGACTATATACAGGGGGTACTGGTACAGAGTCAATGTGGAGACTATATACAGGGGGTACTGGTACAGAGTCAATATGGAGACTATATACAGGGGGTACTGGTACAGAGTCAATATGGAGACTATATACAGGGGGTACTGGTACAGAGTCAATATGGAGACTATATACAGGGGGGTACTGGTACAGAGTCAATGTGGAGACTATATACAGGGGGTACTGGTACAGAGTCAATATGGAGACTATATACAGGGGGTACTGGTACAGAGTCAATATGGAGACTATATACAGGGGGTACTGGTACAGAGTCAATATGGAGACTATATACAGGGGGGTACTGGTACAGAGTCAATGTGGAGCTATATACAGGGGGGTACTGGTACAGAGTCAATGTGGAGACTATATACAGGGGGTACTGGTACAGAGTCAATATGGAGACTATATACAGGGGGTACTGGTACAGAGTCAATGTGGAGACTATATACAGGGGGGTACTGGTACAGAGTCAATATGGAGACTATATACAGGGGGTACTGGTACAGAGTCAATATGGAGACTATATACAGGGGGTACTGGTACAGAGTCAATGTGGAGCTATATACAGGGGGTACTGGTACAGAGTCAATGTGGAGACTATATACAGGGGGTACTGGTACAGAGTCAATATGGAGACTATATACAGGGGGTACTGGTACAGAGTCAATGTGGAGACTATATACAGGGGGGTACTGGTACAGAGTCAATATGGAGACTATATACAGGGGGTACTGGTACAGAGTCAATATGGAGACTATATACAGGGGGTACTGGTACAGAGTCAATATGGAGACTATATACAGGGGGTACCGGTACAGAGTCAATGTGGAGGCTATATACAGGGGGGTACTGGTACAGAGTCAATATGGAGACTATATACAGGGGGGTACTGGTACAGAGTCAATGTGGAGACTATATACAGGGGGGTACTGGTACAGAGTCAATATGGAGACTATATACAGGGGGTACTGGTACAGAGTCAATGTGGAGACTATATACAGGGGGTACTGGTACAGAGTCAATATGGAGACTATATACAGGGGGTACTGGTACAGAGTCAATATGGAGACTATATACAGGGGGGTACTGGTACAGAGTCAATATGGAGACTATATACAGGGGGTACTGGTACAGAGTCAATATGGAGACTATATACAGGGGGGTACTGGTACAGAGTCAATATGGAGACTATATACAGGGGGTACTGGTACAGAGTCAATGTGGAGACTATATACAGGGGGGTACTGGTACAGAGTCAATGTGGAGACTATATACAGGGGGTACTGGTACAGAGTCAATATGGAGACTATATACAGGGGGGTACTGGTACAGAGTCAATGTGGAGACTATATACAGGGGGTACTGGTACAGAGTCAATATGGAGACTATATACAGGGGGTACTGGTACAGAGTCAATATGGAGACTATATACAGGGGGTACTGGTACAGAGTCAATGTGGAGACTATATACAGGGGGGTACTGGTACAGAGTCAATGTGGAGGCTATATACAGGGGGTACTGGTACAGAGTCAATATGGAGACTATATACAGGGGGGTACTGGTACAGAGTCAATGTGGAGACTATATACAGGGGGTACTGGTACAGAGTCAATATGGAGACTATATACAGGGGGTACTGGTACAGAGTCAATGTGGAGACTATATACAGGGGGTACTGGTACAGAGTCAATATGGAGACTATATACAGGGGGTACTGGTACAGAGTCAATGTGGAGACTATATACAGGGGGGTACTGGTACAGAGTCAATATGGAGACTATATACAGGGGGTACTGGTACAGAGTCAATGTGGAGACTATATACAGGGGGTACTGGTACAGAGTCAATGTGGAGACTATATACAGGGGGTACTGGTACAGAGTCAATGTGGAGACTATATACAGGGGGTACTGGTACAGAGTCAATGTGGAGACTATATACAGGGGGTACTGGTACAGAGTCAATGTGGAGACTATATACAGGGGGTACTGGTACAGAGTCAATATGGAGACTATATACAGGGGGGTACTGGTACAGAGTCAATATGGAGACTATATACAGGGGGTACTGGTACAGAGTCAATGTGGAGACTATATACAGGGGGGTACTGGTACAGAGTCAATGTGGAGACTATATACAGGGGGTACTGGTACAGAGTCAATATGGAGACTATATACAGGGGGTACTGGTACAGAGTCAATATGGAGACTATATACAGGGGGGTACTGGTACAGAGTCAATATGGAGACTATATACAGGGGGTACTGGTACAGAGTCAATGTGGAGACTATATACAGGGGGTACTGGTACAGAGTCAATGTGGAGACTATATACAGGGGGTACTGGTACAGAGTCAATGTGGAGACTATATACAGGGGGTACTGGTACAGAGTCAATATGGAGACTATATACAGGGGGTACTGGTACAGAGTCAATATGGAGACTATATACAGGGGGTACTGGTACAGAGTCAATATGGAGACTATATACAGGGGGGTACTGGTACAGAGTCAATGTGGAGACTATATACAGGGGGGTACTGGTACAGAGTCAATATGGAGACTATATACAGGGGGTACTGGTACAGAGTCAATATGGAGACTATATACAGGGGGTACTGGTACAGAGTCAATATGGAGACTATATACAGGGGGTACTGGTACAGAGTCAATGTGGAGACTATATACAGGGGGTACTGGTACAGAGTCAATATGGAGACTATATACAGGGGGTACTGGTACAGAGTCAATGTGGAGACTATATACAGGGGGTACTGGTACAGAGTCAATATGGAGACTATATACAGGGGGTACCGGTACAGAGTCAATGTGGAGACTATATACAGGGGGGTACTGGTACAGAGTCAATGTGGAGACTATATTCAGGGGGTACTGGTACAGAGTCAATGTGGAGGCTATATACAGGGGGGTACTGGTACAGAGTCAATGTGGAGACTATATACAGGGGGGTACTGGTACAGAGTCAATGTGGAGACTATATACAGGGGGTACTGGTACAGAGTCAATATGGAGACTATATACAGGGGGGTACTGGTACAGAGTCAATGTGGAGACTATATACAGGGGGTACTGGTACAGAGTCAATATGGAGACTATATACAGGGGGTACTGGTACAGAGTCAATGTGGAGACTATATACAGGGGGTACTGGTACAGAGTCAATATGGAGACTATATACAGGGGGTACTGGTACAGAGTCAATATGGAGACTATATACAGGGGGTACTGGTACAGAGTCAATATGGAGACTATATACAGGGGGTACTGGTACAGAGTCAATGTGGAGACTATATACAGGGGGTACTGGTACAGAGTCAATGTGGAGACTATATACAGGGGGTACTGGTACAGAGTCAATATGGAGACTATATACAGGGGGTACTGGTACAGAGTCAATGTGGAGACTATATACAGGGGGTACTGGTACAGAGTCAATGTGGAGACTATATACAGGGGGTACTGGTACAGAGTCAATGTGGAGACTATATACAGGGGGGTACTGGTACAGAGTCAATGTGGAGACTATATACAGGGGGTACTGGTACAGAGTCAATATGGAGACTATATACAGGGGGTACTGGTACAGAGTCAATATGGAGACTATATACAGGGGGTACTGGTACAGAGTCAATATGGAGACTATATACAGGGGGGTACTGGTACAGAGTCAATGTGGAGACTATATACAGGGGGTACTGGTACAGAGTCAATGTGGAGACTATATACAGGGGGGTACTGGTACAGAGTCAATGTGGAGACTATATACAGGGGGTACTGGTACAGAGTCAATATGGAGACTATATACAGGGGGTACTGGTACAGAGTCAATATGGAGACTATATACAGGGGGTACTGGTACAGAGTCAATGTGGAGACTATATACAGGGGGTACTGGTACAGAGTCAATATGGAGACTATATACAGGGGGTACTGGTACAGAGTCAATATGGAGACTATATACAGGGGGTACTGGTACAGAGTCAATATGGAGACTATATACAGGGGGTACTGGTACAGAGTCAATGTGGAGACTATATACAGGGGGTACTGGTACAGAGTCAATGTGGAGGCTATATACAGGGGGTACTGGTACAGAGTCAATATGGAGACTATATACAGGGGGTACTGGTACAGAGTCAATGTGGAGACTATATACAGGGGGTACTGGTACAGAGTCAATATGGAGACTATATACAGGGGGTACTGGTACAGAGTCAATATGGAGACTATATACAGGGGGGTACTGGTACAGAGTCAATGTGGAGGCTATATACAGGGGGGTACTGGTACAGAGTCAATGTGGAGGCTATATACAGGGGGGTACTGGTACAGAGTCAATATGGAGACTATATACAGGGGGTACTGGTACAGAGTCAATGTGGAGACTATATACAGGGGGGTACTGGTACAGAGTCAATATGGAGACTATATACAGGGGGTACTGGTACAGAGTCAATATGGAGACTATATACAGGGGGGTACTGGTACAGAGTCAATATGGAGACTATATACAGGGGGTACTGGTACAGAGTCAATGTGGAGACTATATACAGGGGGTACTGGTACAGAGTCAATGTGGAGACTATATACAGGGGGTACTGGTACAGAGTCAATGTGGAGACTATATACAGGGGGTACTGGTACAGAGTCAATGTGGAGACTATATACAGGGGGTACTGGTACAGAGTCAATGTGGAGACTATATACAGGGGGTACTGGTACAGAGTCAATGTGGAGACTATATACAGGGGGGTACTGGTACAGAGTCAATATGGAGACTATATACAGGGGGTACTGGTACAGAGTCAATATGGAGACTATATACAGGGGGTACTGGTACAGAGTCAATGTGGAGACTATATACAGGGGGTACTGGTACAGAGTCAATGTGGAGACTATATACAGGGGGTACTGGTACAGAGTCAATATGGAGACTATATACAGGGGGTACTGGTACAGAGTCAATGTGGAGACTATATACAGGGGGGTACTGGTACAGAGTCAATATGGAGACTATATACAGGGGGTACTGGTACAGAGTCAATGTGGAGACTATATACAGGGGGTACTGGTACAGAGTCAATGTGGAGACTATATACAGGGGGTACTGGTACAGAGTCAATGTGGAGACTATATACAGGGGGTACTGGTACAGAGTCAATATGGAGACTATACACAGGGGGTACTGGTACAGAGTCAATATGGAGACTATATACAGGGGGTACTGGTACAGAGTCAATATGGAGACTATATACAGGGGGTACTGGTACAGAGTCAATGTGGAGACTATATACAGGGGGTACTGGTACAGAGTCAATATGGAGACTATATACAGGGGGTACTGGTACAGAGTCATATGGAGACTATATACAGGGGGTACTGGTACAGAGTCAATATGGAGACTATATACAGGGGGGTACTGGTACAGAGTCAATGTGGAGACTATATACAGGGGGTACTGGTACAGAGTCAATATGGAGACTATATACAGGGGGTACTGGTACAGAGTCAATGTGGAGACTATATACAGGGGGTACTGGTACAGAGTCAATATGGAGACTATATACAGGGGGTACTGGTACAGAGTCAATGTGGAGACTATATACAGGGGGTACTGGTACAGAGTCAATGTGGAGACTATATACAGGGGGGTACTGGTACAGAGTCAATGTGGAGGCTATATACAGGGGGGTACTGGTACAGAGTCAATGTGGAGACTATATACAGGGGGTACTGGTACAGAGTCAATGTGGAGACTATATACAGGGGGGTACTGGTACAGAGTCAATATGGAGACTATATACAGGGGGTACTGGTACAGAGTCAATGTGGAGGCTATATACAGGGGGTACTGGTACAGAGTCAATATGGAGACTATATACAGGGGGGTACTGGTACAGAGTCAATGTGGAGACTATATACAGGGGGTACTGGTACAGAGTCAATGTGGAGACTATATACAGGGGGGTACTGGTACAGAGTCAATATGGAGACTATATACAGGGGGTACTGGTACAGAGTCAATATGGAGACTATATACAGGGGGGTACTGGTACAGAGTCAATGTGGAGACTATATACAGGGGGTACTGGTACAGAGTCAATGTGGAGACTATATACAGGGGGTACTGGTACAGAGTCAATATGGAGACTATATACAGGGGGTACCGGTACAGAGTCAATGTGGAGACTATATACAGGGGGGTACTGGTACAGAGTCAATGTGGAGACTATATACAGGGGGTACTGGTACAGAGTCAATGTGGAGACTATATACAGGGGGGTACTGGTACAGAGTCAATGTGGAGACTATATACAGGGGGTACTGGTACAGAGTCAATATGGAGACTATATACAGGGGGTACTGGTACAGAGTCAATATGGAGACTATATACAGGGGGTACTGGTACAGAGTCAATATGGAGACTATATACAGGGGGGTACTGGTACAGAGTCAATGTGGAGACTATATACAGGGGGTACTGGTACAGAGTCAATGTGGAGACTATATACAGGGGGGTACTGGTACAGAGTCAATGTGGAGACTATATACAGGGGGGTACTGGTACAGAGTCAATATGGAGACTATATACAGGGGGGTACTGGTACAGAGTCAATATGGAGACTATATACAGGGGGTACTGGTACAGAGTCAATGTGGAGACTATATACAGGGGGTACTGGTACAGAGTCAATGTGGAGACTATATACAGGGGGGTACTGGTACAGAGTCAATGTGGAGACTATATACAGGGGGTACTGGTACAGAGTCAATATGGAGACTATATACAGGGGGGTACTGGTACAGAGTCAATGTGGAGACTATATACAGGGGGGTACTGGTACAGAGTCAATGTGGAGACTATATACAGGGGGTACCGGTACAGAGTCAATGTGGAGACTATATACAGGGGGTACTGGTACAGAGTCAATGTGGAGACTATATACAGGGGGGTACTGGTACAGAGTCAATATGGAGACTATATACAGGGGGTACTGGTACAGAGTCAATATGGAGACTATATACAGGGGGGTACTGGTACAGAGTCAATGTGGAGGCTATACACAGGGGGGTATTGGTACAGAGTCAATGTGGAGGCTATATACAGGGGGTACTGGTACAGAGTCAATATGGAGACTATATACAGGGGGTACTGGTACAGAGTCAATGTGGAGACTATATACAGGGGGTACTGGTACAGAGTCAATATGGAGACTATATACAGGGGGTACTGGTACAGAGTCAATATGGAGACTATATACAGGGGGTACTGGTACAGAGTCAATATGGAGACTATATACAGGGGGTACTGGTACAGAGTCAATGTGGAGGCTATATACAGGGGGGTACTGGTACAGAGTCAATATGGAGACTATATACAGGGGGTACTGGTACAGAGTCAATGTGGAGACTATATACAGGGGGTACTGGTACAGAGTCAATATGGAGACTATATACAGGGGGTACTGGTACAGAGTCAATGTGGAGACTATATACAGGGGGGTACTGGTACAGAGTCAATATGGAGACTATATACAGGGGGTACTGGTACAGAGTCAATATGGAGACTATATACAGGGGGTACTGGTACAGAGTCAATATGGAGACTATATACAGGGGGGTACTGGTACAGAGTCAATGTGGAGACTATATACAGGGGGTACACAGAGTCAATATGGAGACTATATACAGGGGGTACTGGTACAGAGTCAATGTGGAGACTATATACAGGGGGTACTGGTACAGAGTCAATATGGAGACTATATACAGGGGGTACTGGTACAGAGTCAATATGGAGACTATATACAGGGGGGTACTGGTACAGAGTCAATATGGAGACTATATACAGGGGGTACCGGTACAGAGTCAATGTGGAGACTATATACAGGGGGTACTGGTACAGAGTCAATGTGGAGACTATATACAGGGGGGTACTGGTACAGAGTCAATGTGGAGACTATATACAGGGGGTACTGGTACAGAGTCAATATGGAGACTATATACAGGGGGTACTGGTACAGAGTCAATGTGGAGACTATATACAGGGGGTACTGGTACAGAGTCAATATGGAGACTATATACAGGGGGGTACTGGTACAGAGTCAATATGGAGACTATATACAGGGGGTACTGGTACAGAGTCAATGTGGAGACTATATACAGGGGGTACTGGTACAGAGTCAATATGGAGACTATATACAGGGGGGTACTGGTACAGAGTCAATATGGAGACTATATACAGGGGGTACTGGTACAGAGTCAATATGGAGACTATATACAGGGGGTACTGGTACAGAGTCAATGTGGAGACTATATACAGGGGGTACTGGTACAGAGTCAATGTGGAGGCTATATACAGGGGGGTACTGGTACAGAGTCAATATGGAGACTATATACAGGGGGTACTGGTACAGAGTCAATGTGGAGACTATATACAGGGGGGTACTGGTACAGAGTCAATATGGAGACTATATACAGGGGGTTACTGGTACAGAGTCAATATGGAGACTATATACAGGGGGGTACTGGTACAGAGTCAATGTGGAGACTATATACAGGGGGGTACTGGTACAGAGTCAATGTGGAGCTATATACAGGGGGGTACTGGTACAGAGTCAATATGGAGACTATATACAGGGGGTACTGGTACAGAGTCAATGTGGAGACTATATACAGGGGGGTACTGGTACAGAGTCAATATGGAGACTATATACAGGGGGTACTGGTACAGAGTCAATGTGGAGACTATATACAGGGGGGTACTGGTACAGAGTCAATATGGAGACTATATACAGGGGGGTACTGGTACAGAGTCAATGTGGAGGCTATATACAGGGGGTACTGGTACAGAGTCAATATGGAGACTATATACAGGGGGTACTGGTACAGAGTCAATGTGGAGACTATATACAGGGGGTACTGGTACAGAGTCAATATGGAGACTATATACAGGGGGTACTGGTACAGAGTCAATGTGGAGACTATATACAGGGGGTACTGGTACAGAGTCAATATGGAGACTATATACAGGGGGGTACTGGTACAGAGTCAATATGGAGACTATATACAGGGGGGTACTGGTACAGAGTCAATATGGAGACTATATACAGGGGGGTACCGGTACAGAGTCAATGTGGAGACTATATACAGGGGGTACTGGTACAGAGTCAATGTGGAGACTATATACAGGGGGTACCGGTACAGAGTCAATGTGGAGACTATATACAGGGGGGTACTGGTACAGAGTCAATGTGGAGACTATATACAGGGGGGTACTGGTACAGAGTCAATGTGGAGACTATATACAGGGGGGTACTGGTACAGAGTCAATATGGAGAGACTATATACAGGGGGGTACTGGTACAGAGTCAATATGGAGACTATATACAGGGGGGTACTGGTACAGAGTCAATGTGGAGACTATATACAGGGGGTACCGGTACAGAGTCAATGTGGAGACTATATACAGGGGGTACTGGTACAGAGTCAATATGGAGACTATATACAGGGGGGTACTGGTACGAAGTCAATATGGAGACTAATATACAGGGGGGTACTGGTACACGAGTCAATGATGGAGACTATATACAAGGGGGGTACCGGTACAGAGTCAAATGTGGGAGACTACTATACAAGGGGTACTGGTACAGAGTCAATGTGGAGACTATATACAGGGGGGTACTGGTCAGAGTCAAATGTGGAGGCTAATATACAGGGGGTACCGGTACATAGTCAATATGGAGACTATATACACGGGGGTAACTGGTACAGAGTCAATATGGAGACTATATACAGGGGGGTACTGGTACAGAGTCAATATGGAGACTATATACAGGGGGGTACTGGTACAGATTCAATGTGGAGATTATATACAGGGGGGTACTGGTAAAGAGTCAATGTGGAGACTATATACAGGGGGTACTGGTACAGAGTCAATGTGGAGGCTATATACAGGGGGCTACTGGTCCAGAGTCAATGTGGAGGCTATATACAGGGGGTACTGGTACAGATTCAATGTGGAGATTATATACAGGGGGTACTGGTACAGAGTCAATATGGAGACTATATACAGGGGGGTACTGGTACAGATTCAATGTGGAGATTAATACAGGGGGGGTACTGGTACATAGTCAATATGGAGACTATATACAGGGGGGTACTGGTACAGAGTCAATGTGGAGACTATATACAGGGGGTACCGGTACAGAGTCAATATGGAGACTATATACAGGGGGGTACTGGGACAGAGTCAATATGGAGACTATATACAGGGGGGTACTGGTACAGAGTCAATATGGAGACTATACTACAGGGGGGTACTGGTACAGAGTCAATGTGGAGGCTATATACAGGGGGTACTGGTACAGAGTCCATGTGGAGACTATATACAGGGGGTACTGGTACAGAGTCAATATGGAGACTATATACAGGGGGTACCGGTACAGAGTCCATGTGGAGACTATATACAGGGGGGTACTGGTACAGAGTCAATATGGAGACTATATACAGGGGGTACTGGTACAGAGTCAATGTGGAGACTATATACAGGGGGTACTGGTACAGAGTCAATATGGAGACTATATACAGGGGGTTACTGGTACAGAGTCAATATGGAGACTATATACAGGGGGGCTACTGGTACAGAGTCAATGTGGAGGCTATACACAGGGGGGTATTGGTACAGAGTGAATGTGGAGGCTATATACAGGGGGGGTACTGGTACAGAGTCAATATGGAGACTATATACAGGGGGGTACTGGTACAGAGTCAATGTGGAGACTATATACAGGGGGTACTGGTACAGAGTCAATATGGAGACTATATACATGGGGGTACTGGTACAGAGTCAATATGGAGACTATATACAGGGGGGTACTGGTACAGAGTCAATATGGAGACTATATACAGGGGGGTGTTGGTACAGAGTCAATGTGGAGGCTATATAAGGGGGGTACTGGTACAGAGTCAATATGGAGACTATATACAGGGGGGTACTGGTACAGAGTCAATGTGGAGACTATATACAGGGGGGGTACTGGTACAGAGTCAATATGGAGACTATATACAGGGGGGTACTGGTACAGATTCAATGTGGAGATTATATACTCGGGGGTACTGGTACAGAGTCAATATGGAGACTATATACAGGGGGGTACTGGTACAGAGTCAATATGGAGACTATATACAGGGGGGTACTGTACAGAGTCAATATGGAGACTATATACAGGGGGTACCGGTACAGAGTCCATGTGGAGACTATATACAGGGGGTACCGGTACAGAGTCAATGTGGAGACTATATACAGGGGGTACCGGTACAGAGTCCATGTGGAGACTATATACAGGGGGGTACTGGTACAGAGTCAATATGGAGAGACTATATACAGGGGGGTACTGGTACAGAGTCAATATGGAGACTATATACAGGGGGGTATTGGTCAGAGTCAATGTGGAGACTATATACAGGGGGGTACTGGAACAGAGTCAATGTGGAGACTATATACAGGGGGGTCCTGGTACAGAGTCAATATGGAGACTATATACAGGGGGGTACTGGTACAGAGTCAATATGGAGACTATATACAGGGGGGTACTGGTACAGAGTCAATATGGAGACTATATACAGGGGTACCGGTACAGAGTCAATGTGGAGACTATATACAAGGGGTACTGGTACAGAGTCAATGTGGAGACTATATACAGGGGGGTACTGGTACAGAGTCAATGTGGAGGCTATATACAGGGGGTACCGGTACATAGTCAATATGGAGACTATATACACGGGGTACTGGTACAGAGTCAATATGGAGACTATATACAGGGGGGTACTGGTACAGAGTCAATATGGAGACTATATACAGGGGGGTACTGGTACAGATTCAATGTGGAGATTATATACAGGGGGGTACTGGTACAGAGTCAATATGGAGACTATATACAGGGGGGTACTGGTACAGAGTCAATATGGAGACTATATACAGGGGGGTACTTGTACAGAGTCAATATGGAGACTATATACAGGGGGGTATTGGTACAGAGTCAATGTGGAGGCTATATACAGGGGGGGTACCGGTACAGAGTCAATATGGAGACTATATACAGGGGGGTACTGGTACAGAGTCAATGTGGAGACTATATACAGGGGGGTACTGGTACAGAGTCAATATGGAGACTATATACAGGGGGTACTGGTACAGATTCATGTGGAGATTATATACAGGGGGGTACTGGTAAAGCGTCAATGTGGAGACTATATACAGGGGGGTACTGGTACAGAGTCAATGTGGAGGCTATATACAGGGGGGTACTGGTACAGAGTCAATGTGGAGGCTATATACAGGGGGGTACTGGTACAGATTCAATGTGGAGATTATATACAGGGGGGTACTGGTACAGAGTCAATATGGAGACTATATACAGGGGGGTACTGGTACAGATTCAATGTGGAGATTATATACAGGGGGGTACTGGTACATAGTCAATATGGAGACTATATACAGGGGGGGTACTGGTACAGAGTCAATGTGGAGACTATATACAGGGGGTACCGGTACAGAGTCAATATGGAGACTATATACAGGGGGGTACTGGGACAGAGTCAATATGGAGACTATATACAGGGGGGTACTGGTACAGAGTCAATATGGAGACTATATACAGGGGGGTACTGGTACAGAGTCAATGTGGAGGCTATATACAGGGGGTACTGGTACAGAGTCCATGTGGAGACTATATACAGGGGGTACTGGTACAGAGTCAATATGGAGACTATATACAGGGGGTACCGGTACAGAGTCCATGTGGAGACTATATACAGGGGGGTACTGGTACAGAGTCAATGTGGAGACTATATACAGGGGGTACTGGTACAGAGTCCATGTGGAGGCTATATACAGGGGGGGTACTGGTACAGAGTCAATGTGGAGACTATATACAGGGGGGTGCTGGTACAGAGTCAATATGGAGACTATATACAGGGGGGTACTGGTACAGAGTCAATATGGAGACTATATACAGGGGGGTACTGGTACAGAGTCAATATGGAGAGACTATATACAGGGGGGTACTGGTACAGAGTCAATATGGAGACTATATACAGGGGGGTATTGGTCAGAGTCAATGTGGAGACTATATACAGGGGGGTACTGGAACAGAGTCAATGTGGAGACTATATACAGGGGGGTCCTGGTACAGAGTCAATATGGAGACTATATACAGGGGGGTACTGGTACAGAGTCAATATGGAGACTATATACAGGGGGGTATTGGTACAGAGTCAATATGGAGACTATATACAGGGGGGTACTGGTACAGAGTCAATGTGGAGACTATATACAGGGGGGTATTGGTACAGAGTCAATATGGAGACTATATACAGGGGGGGTACTGGTACAGAGTCAATATGGAGACTATATACAGGGGGGTACTGGTACAGAGTCAATATGGAGACTTTATACAGGGGGGTACTGGTACAGAGTCAATGTGGAGGCTATACACAGGGGGTATTGGTACAGAGTCAATGTGGAGGCTATATACAGGGGGGTACTGGTACAGAGTCAATATGGAGACTATATACAGGGGGGTACTGGTACAGAGTCAATGTGGAGACTATATACAGGGGGGTACTGGTACAGAGTCAATATGGAGACTATATACGGGGGGTTACTGGTACAGAGTCAATATGGAGACTATATACAGGGGGGTACTGGTACAGAGTCAATGTGGAGGCTATACACAGGGGGGTATTGGTACAGAGTGAATGTGGAGGCTATATACAGGGGGGTACTGGTACAGAGTCAATATGGAGACTATATACAGGGGGGTACTGGTACAGAGTCAATGTGGAGACTATATACAGGGGGGGTACTGGTACAGAGTCAATATGGAGACTATATACAGGGGGTACTGGTACAGAGTCAATATGGAGACTATATACAGGGGGGTACTGGTACAGAGTCAATATGGAGACTATATACAGGGGGGTGTTGGTACAGAGTCAATGTGGAGGCTATATACAGGGGGGTACTGGTACAGAGTCAATATGGAGACTATATACAGGGGGGTACTGGTACAGAGTCAATGTGGAGACTATATACAGGGGGGTACTGGTACAGAGTCAATATGGAGACTATATACAGGGGGGTACTGGTACAGAGTCAATATGGAGACTATATACAGGGGGGGTACTGGTACAGAGTCAATATGGAGACTATATACAGGGGGTACCGGTACAGAGTCAATGTGGAGACTATATACAGGGGGTACCGGTACAGAGTCCATGTGGAGACTATATACAGGGGGTACCGGTACAGAGTCAATGTGGAGACTATATACAGGGGGTACCGGTACAGAGTCCATGTGGAGACTATATACAGGGGGTACCGGTACCGAGTCAATATGGAGACTATATACAGGGGGTACCGGTACAGAGTCAATGTGGAGACTATATACAGGGGGTACCGGTACAGAGTCAATGTGGAGACTATATACAGGGGGTACCGGTACAGAGTCCATGTGGAGACTATATACAGGGGGTACCGGTACAGAGTCAATGTGGAGACTATATACAGGGGGTACCGGTACAGAGTCAATGTGGAGACTATATACAGGGGGGTACTGGTACATAGTCAATGTGGAGGCTATATACAGGGGGTACTGGTACAGAGTCCATGTGGAGACTATATACAGGGGGGTACTGGTACAGAGTCAATATGGAGACTATATACAGGGGGTACCGGTACAGAGTCCATGTGGAGACTATATACAGGGGGTACTGGTACAGAGTCAATGTGGAGACTATATACAGGGGGTACTGGTACAGAGTCCATGTGGAGGCTATATACAGGGGGTACTGGTACAGAGTCCATGTGGAGGCTATATACAGGGGGGTACCGGTTAGTTGAGGTAGTATGTACATGTAGGTAGAGTTATTACAGTGACTATGCTTAGAGGACAACTGAGTAGTAGTGGTGTAAAGAGGGGTGGGGGGGGGCAATGCAAATAGTCTGGGTAGCCATTTGATTAGATATTCAGGAGTCTTATGGCTTCGGGGTAGAAGCTGTTTAGAAGCCTTCTTGTCCTAGACTTGGCGCTCTGGTATCGCTTGCTGTGCGGTAGCAGAGAGAATAGTCTATGACTAGGGTGACGAGTCTTTGATCATTGTTATGGCCCTTCCTCTGACACTGCCTGGTATAGTGGTCCTGGATGACAGGAAGCTTGGCCCCAGTGATGTACTGGGCTGTTCGCACAACTCTCTGTAGTGCCTTGCGGTTGGAGGCCGAGCAGTTGCCATACCAGGCAGTGATGTAACCAGTTCCTGTTTCAGAATGTATTTTCAACCATCAACTATCAGGAATTAACGCATATTTTTTACATTTTTATAGTGTTTGTTTTATCAGCTATTGTTACAATATGATATAAAACAAAGGAAAACTGAATTTTGACTACACTGGCCCTTTAAATAACAATAGCTAGCTGGATCGCTGGCCTTAATATCAAAAACAAAACTGCAGTTTTACACATCAGGATTACACATCCTTCTGTTTCTGTTGTAGAAACGCAATCCTCCACAGATCAGCATACATAAGAATACAATACAATACATTACATTACATTACATTACAGTACATTACATTACATTACAATACATTACATTACATTACAATACATTACATTACAATACATTACATTACATTACATTACAGTACATTACATTACATTACATTACATTACAATACAATACATTACATTACATTACATTACAATACATTACATTACATTACATTACATTACAATACATTACATTACATTACAATACATTACATTACATTACATTACATTACAATACATTACATTACATTACAATACATTACATTACACTACATTACAATACAATATATTACATTACATTACATTACATTACATTACACTACAATATATTACATTATATTACATTACATTACATTACAATACAATACATTACATTACATTACATTACATTACACTACCATATATTACATTACATTACATTACATTACATTACACTACAATATATTACATTACATTACATTACACTACAATATATTACATTACATTACAATACAATATATTACATTACATTACAATATATTACATTACATTACATTACATTACACTACATTACACTACATTACATTACACTACATTACATTACACTACAATATATTACATAAACACACAGAGGGCAATGACTTTCACACGGGCAAAGCCATCGATCACGTTACACCATTCATTTTTATGTGAAGACTCAATAGCACGTTGAAGCCAAATTACATCGGTTAAGGGACTGGATGGGGACAGGGACTGGGATGGGACAGTGGCTGGATGGGGACAGGGGCTGGGTTGGGACAGTGGCTGGGTGGGGACAGTGGCTGGGTGGGGACAGGGACTGGATGGGGACAGGGACTGGATGGGGGCAGGGGCTGGGTTGGGACAGTGGCTGGGTGGGGACAGGGGCTGGGTTGGGACAGGGGCTGGATGGGGACAGGGACTGGGTTGGGACAGTGGCTGGATGGGGACAGGGACTGGGTGGGGACAGGGACTGGATGGGGACAGGGGCTGGATGGGGACAGGGACTGGGTTGGGACAGGGGATGGGTTGGGGACAGTGGCTGGATGGGGACAGGGACTGGGTGGGGACAGGGACTGGATAGGGACAGGGACCTGGTGGGGACAGTGGCTGGATGGGGACAGTGGCTGGGTTGGGACAGGGACTGGATGGGGACAGTGGCTGGATGGGGACAGTGGCTGGATGGGGACAGGGGCTGGATGGGGACAGTGGCTGGATGGGGACAGTGGCTGGGTTGGGACAGGGACTGGATGGGGACAGCGGCTGGATGGGGACAGGGACTGGGTGGGGACAGTGGCTGGGTGGGGACAGGGGCTGGGTTGGGACAGGGACTGGATGGGGACAGTGGCTGGATGGGGACAGGGACTGGGTTGGGACAGTGGCTGGGTGGGGACAGTGGCTGGGTTGGGACAGGGACTGGATGGGGACAGTGGCTGGATGGGGACAGGGACTGGGTGGGGACAGGGACTGGATAGGGACAGGGACCTGGTGGGGACAGTGGCAGGGTTGGGACAGTGGCTGGATGGGGACAGGGGCTGGGTTGGGACAGGGGAAGAGTTGGCACAGTGCCTGGGTAGGGACAGGGACTGGATGGGGACAGGGACCTGGTGGGGACAGTGGCTGGGTTGGGACAGTGGCTGGATGGGGACAGGGACTGGGTGGGGACAGTGGCTGGGTGGGGACAGGGTCTGGGTTGGGACAGTGGCTGGGTGGAGACAGTGGCTGGGTTGGGACAGGGGATGGATGGGGACAGGGGCTGGGGCAGGGGCTAGGTTGGGACAGGGAATGGGTTGGGACAGGGAAAGGGTTGGGACAGGATAAGGTTGGAACAGGGTATGGGACAGGGAATAGGTTGGGACAGGAACTGGGTTGGGACAGTGGATGGGTTGGGACAGGGGCTGGGTGGGGACAGGGACTGGATGGGGACAGGGGCTGGATGGGGACAGGGGCTGGATGGGGACAGGGACTGGGTTGGGACAGGGGATGGGTTGGGACAGGGGCTGGGACAGGGGGCTGGGTTGGGACAGGTTCTGGATGGGGACAGGGACTGGGTGGGGACAAGGGCTGGGAGGAGGACATGGGCTGGGAGGGAACGGGGGCTGGGAGGGAACGGGGGCTGGGTGGTGGAGAGTATACAGTACCAGTTTGGACACACCTACTCATTCAAGGTTTTTTTGTCACGCCTGCTCCCCCCCCCCCCTCCCCAGAGCTCGATGGCGACACGCTCCTCAGCATTACGCACTCCTGCCACCATCAGTACGCCCCCCCCCCCATTACCTCCTCTATATTAGTCAGTTCTCTGTTCCCGCTGCTGCAGTGATTGTCGAATGTCGTTGTGTATCCGTGTGGCGACGCTGTGCCTGTCTGTTCCTTATGAAATGTTGACTAACCTGTGTCACGTTCTGACCATAGTTCTGTTATTTTTTTCTGTGTTTTAGTATGGTCAGGGCGTGAGTTGGGGTGGGCAGTCTATGTTTGTTTTTCTAGGTTGGTTTTTGAGTTCGGCCTAGTATGGTTCTCAATCAGAGGCAGCTGTCAATTGTTGTCCCTGATTGAGAATCATACTTAGGTAGCCTGGGTTTCACTTTTGGTTTGTGGGTGTTTGGGCCACACGGTACTGTTTCGGTTTTAGTTTGAGGGTGTTTGTTTCCGTGTGAGTGTTTGGGACACACGGTCTGTTTCGGTTTTGTATATTTCCCCTTTATTATTTTGTTCCAGTGTTCAGTTGTGTTTTTTGAATAAATCAATATTGACACTTACCACGCTGCACTTTGGTCCTCCTCTCTTTCTCCCGAAGACGTCCGTTACAAACTGCTTCTCATCTCCAACGTCGGTCCTCGCACTTTGATTTATTTTACTATTTTCTACATTGTAGAATAATAGTGAAGACATCAAAACTATGAAATAACACATATGGAATCATGTAGTAACCAGAACAGTGTTAAACAACTCAAAATATATTTCAGATTTTAGATTCTTCAAAGTAGCCACCCTTTGCCTTGGTGACAGCTTTGCACACTCTTGGCAACAGTCTTGAAGGAGTTCCCACATATGCTGAGCACTTGTTGGCTGATTTTCCTTCACTCTGTGGCCAACTCATATCAAACCATATCAATTGGGTTGAGGTCAGGTGATTGTGGAGGCCAGGTCATCTGATGCAGCATTCCATCACTCTCCTTGGTCAAATAGCCCTTACAAAGCCGGGAGGTGTGTTGGGTCATTGTCCTGTTGAAAACCAAATGATAGTCCCACTAAGCACAAACCAGATGGGATGGCGTATCACTGCAGAATGCAGTGGTAACCATGCAGGATAAGTGTGCCTTGAATTCTAAATAAATCACTGACAGTGTCACCAGCAAAGCACCCCCACACCTCCTCCTCCATGCTTCATGGTGGGAACCACACATGCAGAGATCATCCGTTCACCTACTCTGCATCTCACAAAGACACAGCGGTTGGAACCAAACATTTCCAATTTGGACTCATAGACCAAAGGACTAGTTTACACCGGTCTAATGTCCATTGCTTGTGTTTCTTAGAACATGCAAGTCTCTTCTTCTTATTGGTGTCCTTAAGTAGTGGTTTCTTTGCAGCAATTCGACCATGAAGGCCTGATTCACACAGTCTCCTCTGAACAGATGATGTTGAGATGTGGAGATGTGAACAGGACAGGGCTGAAGGGTTAGAACAGGACAGGACAGGGGTGAATGGTTAGATTAGAACAGGACAGGGGTGAATGGTTAGATTAGAACAGGACAGGGGTAAAGGGTTAGATTAGAACAGGACAGGTACTGATGTGTTCTCACAGAACTGGAATTAGTTTCCATAGAACTGCCACAGAATGTACCTACACACCAACCTCACCCCATCAAGTCATTGGAAATTACCTGAGGGCACACAGATGATTACGTTTTCATCCCTTAACTGATCATCAGGTAAATTACACAATAAGAGGTGCTTCCCATTGAAAAAACACATTCCAGTTAGAGTCAAGATTTCATCAGCTTTGACAGTAACAGGTAGGTCTCCTATATACAGTAACAGGTGGGTATCCTATTTACAGTAAAAGGTAGGTCTCCTATTTACAGTAACAGGTAGGTCTCCTATTTACAGTAAAAGGTGGATCTCCTATTTACAGTAACAGGCGGGTCTCCTATTTACAGTAACAGGTGGGTCTCCTATATACAGTAACAGGTGGGTATCCTATTTACAGTAACAGGTAGGTCTCCTATTTACAGTAACAGGTAGGTCTCCTATTTACAGTAAAAGGTGGATCTCCTATTTACAGTAACAGGCGGGTCTCCTATTTACAGTAACAGGTGGGTCTCCTATTTACAGTAACAGGTGTGTCTCCTATTTACAGTAACAGGTGGGTCTCCTATTTACAGTAACAGGTGGGTCTCCTATTTACAGTAACAGGTGGGTCTCCTATTTACAGTAACAGGTGGGTCTCCTATTTACAGTAACAGGTGGGTCTCCTATTTACAGTAACAGGTTGGTCTCCTATTTACAGTAACAGGTGGGTCTCGTATTTACAGTAACAGGTGGGTCGCCTATTTGCAGTTACGGGGGGGGGGGGCGTGGAGGAAGGATAGCAAGAGAGATTGGAAAGAGAAAGAAGGGGGCAGCAAAGGGAACAGGGGATGGGAGAAGAAAGCAGAAAACGAGCATTGGGAAGGTGGTACGGTAAAGGGGGAGAAAGAGAGATGCACACAAAGGGGAGAAATTAGGATTGTTTTTTTTTGGTTCCAAACTTTATGTAAAAATCTACCTTAACTGAAGACAAATGCCACATAAATACCACTAAATACTGTGAGTAATGTGGAGTAACATCTTCTATCATGATCTTCTGAATCCATCTATCAACATGGGCCCTTTACATACTGGTCACCAATTACAAGCTATGGCTATATCCTCTACCTCTCTGGGACAATAACAGACACACGGACTAGTTCATAAACTCTGAGATAACAGACACATGGACTAGCTTCATAAACTCTGAGACAATAACAGACACATGGACTAGCTTCATAAACTCTGAGACAATAACAGACATATGGACTAGCTTCATAAACTCTGAGATAACAGACACATGGACTAGCTTCATAAACTCAGAGACAATAACAGACATATGGACTAGCTTCATAAACTCTGAGACAATAACAGACACATGGACTAGCTTCATAAACTCTGAGACAATAACAGACATATGGACTAGCTTCACAAACTCTGAGATAACAGACATATGGACTAGCTTCATAAACTCTGAGACAATAACAGACACACGGACTAGCTTCATAAACTCGGAGATAACAGACATATGGACTAGCTTCATAAACTCTGAGACAATAACAGACACACGGACTAGCTTCATAAACTCGGAGATAACAGACATATGGACTAGCTTCATAAACTCTGAGACAATAACAGACATATGGACTAGCTTCATAAACTCTGAGATAACAGACATATGGACTAGCTTCATAAACTCTGAGATGACAGACATATGGACTAGCTTCATAAACTCTGAGATAACAGACATATGGACTAGTTTCATAAACTCGGAGATAACAGACATATGGACTAGCTTCATAAACTCTGAGACAATAACAGACACACGGACTAGCTTCATAAACTCGGAGATAACAGACATATGGACTAGCTTCATAAACTCTGAGACAATAACAGACACACGGACTAGCTTCATAAACTCGGAGATAACAGACATATGGACTAGCTTCATAAACTCTGAGACAATAACAGACATATGGACTAGCTTCATAAACTCTGAGATAACAGACATATGGACTAGCTTCATAAACTCTGAGATGACAGACATATGGACTAGCTTCATAAACTCTGAGATAACAGACATATGGACTAGTTTCATAAACTCGGAGATAACAGACATAGGGACTAGCTTCATAAACTCTGAGACAATAACAGACATATGGACTAGCTTCATAATCTCTGAGATAACAGACATATGGACTAGCTTCATAAACTCTGAGATAACAGACATATGGACTAGCTTCATAAACTCGGAGATAACAGACATATGGACTAGCTTCATAAACTCTGAGACAATAACAGACATATGGACTAGCTTCATAATCTCTGAGATAACAGACATATGGACTAGCTTCATAAACTCTGAGACAATAACAGACATATGGACTAGCTTCGTAATCTCTGAGATAACAGACATATGGACTAGCTTCATAATCTCTGAGATAACAGACATATGGACTAGCTTCATAAACTCTGAGATAACAGACATATGGACTAGCTTCATAAACTCTGAGACAATAACAGACATATGGACTAGCTTCGTAATCTCTGAGATAACAGACATATGGACTAGCTTCATAAACTCTGAGATAACAGACATATGGACTAGCTTCATAACTCTGAGACAATAACAGACATATGGACTAGCTTCGTAATCTCTGAGATAACAGACATATGGACTAGCTTCATAAACTCTGAGATAACAGACATATGGACTAGCTTCATAAACTCTGAGATAACAGACATATGGACTAGCTTCATAAACTCTGAGACAATAACAGACACATGGACTAGCTTCGTAAACTCTGAGATAACAGACATATGGACTAGCTTCATAATCTCTGAGATAACAGACATATGGACTAGCTTCATAAACTCTGAGACAATAACAGACACATGGACTAGCTTCATAAACTCTGAGACAATAACAGACACATGGACTAGCTTCATAAACTCGGAGATAACAGACATATGGACTAGCTTCATAAACTCTGAGACAATAACAGACACATGGACTAGCTTCATAAACTCTGAGACAATAACAGACACATGGACTAGCTTCATAAACTCTGAGACAATAACAGACACATGGACTAGCTTCATAAACTGCCGAACAACACAGTGGAGTGTTGGGGATACATTTTTATTTTAAATGAAATTGAACCTTATTTAACTTAAATTAATCTTAAATAAAGAATGACTGATGTTGTCTCTAGACTGTCATACTGCTGTGTGTTTCCCCACTAACATTAAGGTTATATCTGTTTCTAATATGTACCATTGAAGTCTGAATGGTATTTTTCATGCTTCCATTTTCAGTATGAATCTAATTGGAATCCACCTAAATGCCCTGAGAGTTCCCTGCTCCATGTCTCCTATAGTGTAGCTCTGTCTCTCGACCAGACAAGAGGTCTTT
>NW_022261984.1:11145046-11185252 GCF_002021735.2 Oncorhynchus kisutch | reverse complement strand
TTTTTATCCGGTGTACAAATGACAGGAAAATCGGAACTTTACATAAATACTCTGTATAGGGTTCTATGGTGTAATGGTTACACTCATGACCTGAATCCTGTGATCCGAGTTCAAATCTTGGTAGGACCTACCTTGATTTTGCAGTGACACACTCCTCCCCGTGTCAACTTTAAATAGTTGCGTGAAAGAAACAAGTGGGTGGGAGTCGATAAGCACTCTTGTTACGCACGAATGGCTAGCCTACGGTAACGCATACTATGAGTGCCTGGTAGTTGACACACAGAACCGTTTCCGTTCTCTGGCCAGGAAAAAGAGTATTGACTACAGGGTCTATGCTGTAAAGGTTATCACTCAGGACTCTGAATCCTAAATCCGAGTTTAAATCTTGGACGATACTACCATGTCAATTAATTTGCCTCGTGGAAATAGAATATAGAGCTGTCCAAATATTGTGTCAGTTGAAAGTATTGCAGCACGTGAAGGAACGACAGTCCGCTGTTGCTATTTACCAATCAGATTTTTTTTTTCAATTTCCATGTGGATTTAGAATATGGTTCTATGGTTAATGGTTAGCACTCTGGACTTTGAATCCAGTGATCCGAGTTCAAATCTCGGTAGAACCTTCCTATTTTTGGTGCTGAATTTATTCACATGGCCAACCAAAAACCTCATAATCTGATGTTTATCCGGTGTACAAATGACAGGAAAATCGGAACTCTACAATAAATACTCTGTATAGGGTTCTATGGTGTAATGGTTAGCACTCAGGACTCTGAATCCTGTGATCCTCGTTCAAATCTTGGTAGGACCTACCTTGATTTTGCAGTGACACACTCCTCCCCTGTCAACTTAAAATAGTTGCGTGAAAAAACAAGTGGTGGGAGTCGATAAGCACTCTTGTTACGCACGAATGGCTAGCCTACGGTAAACGCATACTATGAGTGCCTGGTAGTTGACACACCGTTTCTCTGTCTGGCCAGGAAAAAGAGTATTGACTACAGGGTTCTATGCTGTAAAGGTTATCACTCAGGACTCTGAATCCACAATCCGAGTTTAAATCTTGGACGATACTACCATGTCAATTAATTTGCCTCGTGGAAATAGAATATAGCTGTCCAAATATTGTTGTCATTTGAAAGTATTTGCAGCACGTGAAGGAACGACAGTCCGCTGTTGCTAATTACAGGCAGATTTTTTTTTTTCAATTTCCATGTGGATTTAGAAATATGGTTCTATGGTGTAATGGTTAGCACTCTGGACTTTGAATCCAGTGATCCGAGTTCAAATCTCGGTAGAACCTTCCTATTTTTGGTGCTGAATTATTCACATGGCCAACCAAAACCCTCATAATCTGATGTTTATATATTATCCGGTGTAACAAAATGACAGGAAAATCGAACTCTACAATAAATACTCTGTATAGGGTTCTATGGTGTAATGGTTAGCACTCAGGACTCTGAATCCTGCGATCCGAGTTCAAATCTCGGTAGGACCTACCTACCTTGATTTTGCAGTGACACACTCCTCCCCTGTCAACTTTAAATAGTTGCGTGAAAGAAACAAGTGGTGTGGGAGTCGATAAGCACTCTTGTTACGCACGAATGGCTAGCCTACGGTAAACGCATACTATGAGTGCCTGCTAGTTGACACCGTTTTCTGGCCAGGAAACAGAGTATTGACTACGACAGGGTTCTATGCTGTAAAGGTTATCACTCAGGACTCTGAATCCTACAATCCGAGTTTAAATCTTGGACGATACTACCATGTCAATTAATTTGCCTCGTGGAAATAGAATATAGCTGTCCAAATATTGTTGTCAGTTGAAAGTATTTGCAGCACGTGAAGGAACGACAGTCCGCTGTTGCTATTTACAGGCAGATTTTTTTTTTTCAAATTTCCATGTGGATTTAGAATATGGTTCTAGGTGTAATGGTTAGCACTCTGGACTTTGAATCCAGTGATCCGAGTTCAAATCTCGGTAGAACCTTCCTATTTTTTGGTGCTGAATTATTCACATGGCCAACCAAAACCTCATAATCTGATGTTTATATCCGGTGTACAAATGACAGGAAATCGGAACTCTACAATAAATACTCTGTATAGGGTTCTATGGTGTATGGTTAGCACTCAGGACTCTGAATCCTGCGATCCGAGTTCAAATCTCGGTAGGACCTACCTTGATTTTGCAGTGACACACTCCTCCCCTGTCAACTTTAAAATAGTTGCGTGAAGAACAAGTGGGTGGGAGTCGATATAGCACTCTTGTTACGCACGAATGGCCTAGCCTACGGTAAACGCATACTATGAGTGCCTGGTAGTTGAAAACCTGTTTCTGGCCAGAAACAGAGTATTGACTACAGGGTTCTATGCTGTAAAGTTTATCACTCAGGACTCTGAATCCTACAATCCGAGTTTAAATCTTGGACGATACTACCATGTCAATTAATTTGCCTCGTGGAAAAGAATATAGCTGTCCAAATATTGTTGTCAGTTGAAAGTATTTGCAGCACGTGAAGGAACGACAGTCCGCTGTTGCTAATTACAGGCAGATTTTTTTTTTTTCCAATTTCCATTTGGATTTAGAAATATGGTTCTAATGGTGTAATGGTTAGCACTCTGGACTTTGAATCCAGTGATCCGAGTTCAAATCTCGGTAGAACCTTCCTATTTGTGGGTGCTGAACTATTCACATGGCCACCAAAAACTCATAATCTGATGTTTATCCGGTGTACAATGACAGGAAAATCGGAACTCTACAATAAATACTCTGTATAGGGTTCTATGGTGTAATGGTTACCACCATGACTCTGAATCCTGTATCCTAGTTCAAATCTTGGTAGGACCTACCTTGATTTTGCAGTGACACACTCCTCCCCTGTCAACTTTAAATAGTTGCGTGAAGAAACAAGTGGGTGGGAGTCGATAAGCACTCTTTGTTACCACGAATGGCTAGCCTACGGTAAACGCATACTATGAGTGCCTGGTAGTTGACACCGTTTCTGGCCAGGAAAAGAGTATTGACTACAGGGTTCTAGTGCTGTAAAGGTTATCACTCAGGACTCTGAATCCTACAATCCGAGTTAAATCTTGGACGATACTACCATGTCAATTAATTTGCCTCGTGGAAATAGAATATAGCTGTCCAAATATTGTTGTCAGTTGAAAGTATTTGCAGCACGTGAAGGAACGACAGTCCGCTGTTGCTAATTACAGGCAGATTTTTTTTTTCAATTTCCATTTGGATTTAGAAATATGGTTCTATGGTGTAATGGTTAGCACTCTGGACTTTGAATCCAGTGATTCCGAGTTCAAATCTCGGTAGAACCTTCCTATTTTTGGTGCTGAATTATTCACATGGCCAACCAAAAACCTCATAATCTGATGTTAGCGGTGTACAAATGACAGGAAAATCGGAACTCTACATAAATACTCTGTATAGGGTTCTATGGTGTAATGGTTAGCACTCAGGACTCTGAATCCTGTGATCCTAGTTCAAATCTTGGTAGGACCCTACCTTGATTTTGCAGTGACACACTCCTCCCCTGTCAACTTTAAAATAGTTGCGTGAAAGAAACAAGTGGGTGGGAGTCGATAAGCACTCTTGTTACGCACGAATGGCTAGCCTACGGTAAACGCATACTATGAGTGCCTGGTAGTTGACACCGTTTCTGGCCAGGAAACAGAGTATTGACTACAGGGTTCTATGCTGTAAAGGTTATCACTCAGGACTCTGAATCCCTACAATCCGAGTTTAAAATCTTGGACGATACTACCATGTCAATTAATTTGCCTCGTGGAAATAGAATATAGCTGTCCAAATATTGTTGTCAGTTGAAAGTATTTGCAGCACGTGAAGGAACGACAGTCCGCTGTTGCTAATTACAGGCAGATTTTTTTTTTTCAATTTCCATTTGGATTTAGAAATATGGTTCTATGGTGTAATGGTTAGCACTCTGGACTTTGAATCCAGTGATCCGAGTTCAAATCTCGTAGAACCTTCCTATTTTGGTGCTGAACTATTCACATGGCCAACCAAAAACCTCATAATCTGATGTTTATCCGGTGTACAAATGACAGGAAAATCGGAACTCTACAATAAATACTCTGTATAGGGTTCTATGGTGTAATGGTTACCACTCATGACTCTGAATCCTGTGATCCTAGTTCAAATCTTGGTAGGACCTACCTTGATTTTGCAGTGACACACTCCTCCCCTGTCAACTTTAAAATAGTTGCGTGAAAGAAACAAGTGGGTGGGAGTCGATAAGCACTCTTGTTACGCACGAATGGCTAGCCTACGGTAAACGCATACTATGAGTGCCTGGTAGTTGACACCGTTTCTGGCCAGGAAAAAGAGTATTGACTACAGGGTTCTATGCTGTAAAGGTTATCACTCAGGACTCTGAATCCTACAATCCGAGTTTAAATCTTGGACGATACTACCATGTCAATTAATTTGCCTCGTGGAAATAGAATATAGCTGTCCAAATATTGTTGTCAGTTGAAAGTATTTGCAGCACGTGAAGGAACGACAGTCCGCTGTTGCTAATTACAGGCAGATTTTTTTTTTTCAATTTCCATTTGGATTTAGAAATATGGTTCTATGGTGTAATGGTTAGCACTCTGGACTTTGAATCCAGTGATCCGAGTTCAAATCTCGGTAGAACCTTCCTATTTTTGGTGCTGAATTATTCACATGGCCAACCAAAAACCTCATAATCTGATGTTTAGCCGGTGTACAAATGACAGGAAAATCGGAACTCTACAATAAATACTCTGTATAGGGTTCTATGGTGTAATGGTTAGCACTCAGGACTCTGAATCCTGTGATCCTAGTTCAAATCTTGGTAGGACCTACCTTGATTTTGCAGTGACACACTCCTCCCCTGTCAACTTTAAAATAGTTGCGTGAAAGAAACAAGTGGGTGGGAGTCGATAAGCACTCTTGTTACGCACGAATGGCTAGCCTACGGTAAACGCATACTATGAGTGCCTGGTAGTTGACACCGTTTTCTGGCCAGGAAACAGAGTATTGACTACAGGGTTCTATGCTGTAAAGGTTATCACTCAGGACTCTGAATCCTACAATCCGAGTTTAAATCTTGGACGATACTACCATGTCAATTAATTGCCTCGTGGAAATAGAATATAGCTGTCCAAATATTGTTGTCAGTTGAAAGTATTTGCAGCACGTGAAGGAACGACAGTCCGCTGTTGCTAATTACAGGCAGATTTTTTTTTTCAATTTCCATTTGGATTTAGAAATATGGTTCTATGGTGTAATGGTTAGCACTCTGGACTTGAATCCAGTGATCCGAGTTCAAATCTCGGTAGAACCTTCCTATTTTGGTGCTGAATTATTCACATGGCCAACCAAAAACCTCATAATCTGATGTTTATCCGGTGTACAAATGACAGGAAAATCGGAACTCTACAATAAATACTCTGTATAGGGTTCTATGGTGTAATGGTTAGCACTCAGGACTCTGAATCCTGTGATCCTAGTTCAAATCTTGGTAGGACCTACCTTGTTTTGCAGTGACACACTCCTCCCCTGTCAACTTTAAATAGTTGCGTGAAAGAAACAAGTGGGTGGGAGTCGATAAGCACTCTTGTTACGCACGAATGGCTAGCCTACGGTAAACGCATACTATGAGTGCCTGGTAGTTGACACCGTTTCTGGCCAGGAAACAGAGTATTGACTACAGGGTTCTATGCTGTAAAGGTTATCACTCAGGACTCTGAATCCTACAATCCGAGTTTAAATCTTGGACGATACTACCATGTCAATTAATTTGCCTCGTGGAAATAGAATATAGCTGTCCAAATATTGTTGTCAGTTGAAAGTATTTGCAGCACGTGAAGGAACGACAGTCCGCTGTTGCTAATTACAGGCAGATTTTTTTTTTTCAATTTCCATTTGGATTTAGAAATATGGTTCTATGGTGTAATGGTTAGCACTCTGGACTTTGAATCCAGTGATCCGAGTTCAAATCTCGGTAGAACCTTCCTATTTTTGGTGCTGAATTATTCACATGGCCAACCAAAAACCTCATAATCTGATGTTTATCCGGTGTACAAATGACAGGAAAATCGGAACTCTACAATAAATACTCTGTATAGGGTTCTATGGTGTAATGGTTAGCACTCAGGACTCTGAATCCTGCGATCCGAGTTCAAATCTCGGTAGGACCTACCTTGATTTTGCAGTGACACACTCCTCCCCTGTCAACTTTAAAATAGTTGCGTGAAAGAAACAAGTGGGTGGGAGTCGATAAGCACTCTTGTTACGCACGAATGGCTAGCCTACGGTAAACGCATACTATGAGTGCCTGGTAGTTGACACCGTTTCTGGCCAGGAAACAGAGTATTGACTACAGGGTTCTATGCTGTAAAGGTTATCACTCAGGACTCTGAATCCTACAATCCGAGTTTAAATCTTGGACGATACTACCATGTCAATTAATTTGCCTCGTGGAAATAGAATATAGCTGTCCAAATATTGTTGTCAGTTGAAAGTATTTGCAGCACGTGAAGGAACGACAGTCCGCTGTTGCTAATTACAGGCAGATTTTTTTTTTTCAATTTCCATTTGGATTTAGAAATATGGTTCTATGGTGTAATGGTTAGCACTCTGGACTTTGAATCCAGTGATCCGAGTTCAAATCTCGGTAGAACCTTCCTATTTTGGTGCTGAATTATTCACATGGCCAACCAAAAACCTCATAATCTGATGTTTATCCGGTGTACAAATGACAGGAAAATCGGAACTCTACAATAAATACTCTGTATAGGGTTCTATGGTGTAATGGTTAGCACTCAGGACTCTGAATCCTGTGATCCTAGTTCAAATCTTGGTAGGACCTACCTTGTTTTTGCAGTGACACACTCCTCCCCTGTCAACTTTAAAATAGTTGCGTGAAAGAAACAAGTGGGTGGGAGTCGATAAGCACTCTTGTTACGCACGAATGGCTAGCCTACGGTAAACGCATACTATGAGTGCCTGGTAGTTGACACCGTTTCTGGCCAGGAAACAGAGTATTGACTACAGGGTTCTATGCTGTAAAGGTTATCACTCAGGACTCTGAATCCTACAATCCGAGTTTAAATCTTGGACGATACTACCATGTCAATTAATTTGCCTCGTGGAAATAGAATATAGCTGTCCAAATATTGTTGTCAGTTGAAAGTATTTGCAGCACGTGAAGGAACGACAGTCCGCTGTTGCTAATTACAGGCAGATTTTTTTTTTTCAATTTCCATTTGGATTTAGAAATATGGTTCTATGGTGTAATGGTTAGCACTCTGGACTTTGAATCCAGTGATCCGAGTTCAAATCTCGGTAGAACCTTCCTATTTTTGGTGCTGAATTATTCACATGGCCAACCAAAAACCTCATAATCTGATGTTTATCCGGTGTACAAATGACAGGAAAATCGGAACTCTACAATAAATACTCTGTATAGGGTTCTATGGTGTAATGGTTAGCACTCAGGACTCTGAATCCTGTGATCCTAGTTCAAATCTTGGTAGGACCTACCTTGATTTTGCAGTGACACACTCCTCCCCTGTCAACTTTAAAATAGTTGCGTGAAAGAAACAAGTGGGTGGGAGTCGATAAGCACTCTTGTTACGCACGAATGGCTAGCCTACGGTAAACGCATACTATGAGTGCCTGGTAGTTGACACCGTTTCTGGCCAGGAAAAAGAGTATTGACTACAGGGTTCTATGCTGTAAAGGTTATCACTCAGGACTCTGAATCCTACAATCCGAGTTTAAATCTTGGACGATACTACCATGTCAATTAATTTGCCTCGTGGAAATAGAATATAGCTGTCCAAATATTGTTGTCAGTTGAAAGTATTTGCAGCACGTGAAGGAACGACAGTCCGCTGTTGCTAATTACAGGCAGATTTTTTTTTTTCAATTTCCATTTGGATTTAGAAATATGGTTGTATGGTGTAATGGTTAGCACTCTGGACTTTGAATCCAGTGATCCGAGTTCAAATCTCGGTAGAACCTTCCTATTTTTGGTGCTGAATTATTCACATGGCCAACCAAAAACCTCATAATCTGATGTTTATCCGGTGTACAAATGACAGGAAAATCGGAACTCTACAATAAATACTCTGTTTAGGGTTCTATGGTGTAATGGTTAGCACTCAGGACTCTGAATCCTGTGATCCTATTTCAAATCTTGGTAGGACCTACCTTGTTTTTGCAGTGACACACTCCTCCCCTGTCAACTTTAAAATAGTTGCGTGAAAGAAACAAGTGGGTGGGAGTCGATAAGCACTCTTGTTACGCACGAATGGCTAGCCTACGGTAAACGCATACTATGAGTGCCTGGTAGTTGACACCGTTTCTGGCCAGGAAACAGAGTATTGACTACAGGGTTCTATGCTGTAAAGGTTATCACTCAGGACTCTGAATCCTACAATCCGAGTTTAAATCTTGGACGATACTACCATGTCAATTAATTTGCCTCGTGGAAATAGAATATAGCTGTCCAAATATTGTTGTCAGTTGAAAGTATTTGCAGCACGTGAAGGAACGACAGTCCGCTGTTGCTAATTACAGGCAGATTTTTTTTTTTCAATTTCCATTTGGATTTAGAAATATGGTTCTATGGTGTAATGGTTAGCACTCTGGACTTTGAATCCAGTGATCCGAGTTCAAATCTCGGTAGAACCTTCCTATTTTTGGTGCTGAATTATTCACATGGCCAACCAAAAACCTCATAATCTGATGTTTATCCGGTGTACAAATGACAGGAAAATCGGAACTCTACAATAAATACTCTGTATAGGGTTCTATGGTGTAATGGTTAGCACTCAGGACTCTGAATCCTGTGATCCTAGTTCAAATCTTGGTAGGACCTACCTTGATTTTGCAGTGACACACTCCTCCCCTGTCAACTTTAAAATAGTTGCGTGAAAGAAACAAGTGGGTGGGAGTCGATAAGCACTCTTGTTACGCACGAATGGCTAGCCTACGGTAAACGCATACTATGAGTGCCTGGTAGTTGACACCGTTTCTGGCCAGGAAAAAGAGTATTGACTACAGGGTTCTATGCTGTAAAGGTTATCACTCAGGACTCTGAATCCTACAATCCGAGTTTAAATCTTGGACGATACTACCATGTCAATTAATTTGCCTCGTGGAAATAGAATATAGCTGTCCAAATATTGTTGTCAGTTGAAAGTATTTGCAGCACGTGAAGGAACGACAGTCCGCTGTTGCTATTTACAGGCAGATTTTTTTTTTTCAATTTCCATGTGGATTTAGAATATGGTTCTATGGTGTAATGGTTAGCACTCTGGACTTTGAATCCAGTGATCCGAGTTCAAATCTCGGTAGAACCTTCCTATTTTTGGTGCTGAATTATTCACATGGCCAACCAAAAACCTCATAATCTGATGTTTATCCGGTGTACAAATGACAGGAAAATCGGAACTCTACAATAAATACTCTGTATAGGGTTCTATGGTGTAATGGTTAGCACTCAGGACTCTGAATCCTGCGATCCGAGTTCAAATCTCGGTAGGACCTACCTTGATTTTGCAGTGACACACTCCTCCCCTGTCAACTTTAAAATAGTTGCGTGAAAGAAACAAGTGGGTGGGAGTCGATAAGCACTCTTGTTACGCACGAATGGCTAGCCTACGGTAAACGCATACTATGAGTGCCTGGTAGTTGACACCGTTTCTGGCCAGGAAACAGAGTATTGACTACAGGGTTCTATGCTGTAAAGGTTATCACTCAGGACTCTGAATCCTACAATCCGAGTTTAAATCTTGGACGATACTACCATGTCAATTAATTTGCCTCGTGGAAATAGAATATAGCTGTCCAAATATTGTTGTCAGTTGAAAGTATTTGCAGCACGTGAAGGAACGACAGTCCGCTGTTGCTAATTACAGGCAGATTTTTTTTTTTCAATTTCCATTTGGATTTAGAAATATGGTTCTATGGTGTAATGGTTAGCACTCTGGACTTTGAATCCAGTGATCCGAGTTCAAATCTCGGTAGAACCTTCCTATTTTTGGTGCTGAATTATTCACATGGCCAACCAAAAACCTCATAATCTGATGTTTATCCGGTGTACAAATGACAGGAAAATCGGAACTCTACAATAAATACTCTGTATAGGGTTCTATGGTGTAATGGTTAGCACTCAGGACTCTGAATCCTGTGATCCTAGTTCAAATCTTGGTAGGACCTACCTTGTTTTTGCAGTGACACACTCCTCCCCTGTCAACTTTAAAATAGTTGCGTGAAAGAAACAAGTGGGTGGGAGTCGATAAGCACTCTTGTTACGCACGAATGGCTAGCCTACGGTAAACGCATACTATGAGTGCCTGGTAGTTGACACCGTTTCTGGCCAGGAAAAAGAGTATTGACTACAGGGTTCTATGCTGTAAAGGTTATCACTCAGGACTCTGAATCCTACAATCCGAGTTTAAATCTTGTACGATACTACCATGTCAATTAATTTGCCTCGTGGAAATAGAATATGGCTGTCCAAATATTGTTGTCAGTTGAAAGTATTTGCAGCACGTGAAGGAACGACAGTCCGCTGTTGCTATTTACAGGCAGATTTTTTTTTTTCAATTTCCATGTGGATTTAGAATATGGTTCTATGGTGTAATGGTTAGCACTCTGGACTTTGAATCCAGTGATCCGAGTTCAAATCTCGGTAGAACCTTCCTATTTTTGGTGCTGAATTATTCACATGGCCAACCAAAAACCTCATAATCTGATGTTTATCCGGTGTACAAATGACAGGAAAATCGGAACTCTACAATAAATACTCTGTATAGGGTTCTATGGTGTAATGGTTAGCACTCAGGACTCTGAATCCTGCGATCCGAGTTCAAATCTCGGTAGGACCTACCTTGATTTTGCAGTGACACACTCCTCCCCTGTCAACTTTTAAATAGTTGAGTGAAAGAAACAAGTGGGTGGGAGTCGATAAACACTCTTGTTACGCACGAATGGCTAGCCTACGGTAAACGCATACTATGAGTGCCTGGTAGTTGACACTGTTTCTGGCCAGGAAACAGAGTATTGACTACAGGGTTCTATGCTGTAAAGGTTATCACTCAGGACTCTGAATCCTGTGATCCGAGTTCTAATCTCGGTAGGACCTACCTTGATTTTGCAGTGACACACTCCTCCCCTGTCAACATTAAAATAGTTGCGTGAAAGAAACAAGTGGGTGGGAGTCAATAAGCACTCTTGTTACGCACGAATGGCTAGCCTACGGTAAACGCATACTATGAGTGCCTGGTAGTTGACACCGTTTCTGACCAGAAAACAGAGTATTGACTACAGGGTTCTATGCTGTAAAGGTTATCACTCAGGACTCTGAATCCTACAATTTGAGTTTAAATCTTGGACGATCCTACCATGTCAATTAATTTGCTTCGTGGAAATAGAATATAGCTGTCCAAATATTGTTGTCAGTTGAAAGTATTTGCAGCACGTGAAGGAACGACAGTCCGCTGTTGCTAATTAAACGCATAATTAATTTTTTTCAATTTCCATGTGGATTTAGAATATGGTTCTATGGTGTAATGGTTAGCACTCTGGACTTTGAATCCAGTGATCCGAGTTCAAATCTCGGTAGAACCTTCAAATTTTTTGTGCTGAATTATTCACATGGCCAACCAATAACCTCATAATCTGATGTTTATCCGGTGTACAAATGACAGGAAAATCGGAACTCTACTCAATTCAACGGCTCAGACACAAGAGGTATGTGGCAGGGTCTACAGTCAATCACGGACTACAGGAAGAAAACCAGCATCGTCACGGACCAGGATGTCTTGCTCCCAGGCAGACTAAATCACTTTTTTGCCCGCTTTGAGGACAATACAGTGCCACTGACACTGCCCGCAACTAAAACATGCGGACTCTCCTTCACTGCAGCCGACGTGAGGAAAACATTTAAACGTGTCAACCCTCGCAAGGCTGCAGGGCCAGACGGCATCCCCAGCCGCGCCCTCAGAGCATGCGCAGACCAGCTGGCTGGTGTGTTTACTGACATATTCAATCAATCCCTATCCCAGTCTGTTGTTCCCACAGGCTTCAAGGGGGCCACCATTGTTCCTGTTCCCAAGAAAGCTAAGGTAACTGAGCTAAACGACTACCGCCCCGTAGCACTCACTTCTGTCGTCATGAAGTGCTTTGAGAGACTAGTCAAGGACCATATCACCTCCACCCTACCTGACACCCTAGACCCACTCCAATTTGCTTACCGCCCAAATAGGTCCACAGACGATGCAATCTCAAACACACTGCACACTGCCCTAACCCATCTGGACAAGAGGAATACCTATGTGAGAATGCTGTTCATCGACTACAGCTCGGCATTTAACACCATAGTGCCCTCCAAGCTCGTCATCAAGCTCAAGACCCTGGGTCTCGACCCCGCCCTGTGCAACTGGGTACTGGACTTCCTGACGGGCCGCCCCCAGGTGGTGAGGGTAGGCAACAACATCTCCACCCCGCTGATCCTCAACACTGGGGCCCCACAAGGGTGCGTTCTGAGCCCTCTCCTGTACTCCCTGTTCACCCACGACTGCGTGGCCACGCACGCCTCCAACGCAATCATCAAGTTTGCGAACGACACAACAGTAGTAGGCTTGATTACCAACAACGACGAGACGGCCTACAGGGAGGAGGTGAGGGCCCTCGGAGTGTGGTGTCAGGAAAATAACCTCACACTCAACGTCAACAAAACTAAGGAGATGATTGTGGACTTCAGGAAACAGCAGAGGGAACACCCCCCTATCCACATCGATGGAACAGTAGTGGAGAGGGTAGTAAGTTTTAAGTTCCTCGGCGTACACATCACAGACAAACTGAATTGGTCCACCCACACAGACAGCATCGTGAAGAAGGCGCAGCAGCGCCTCTTCAACCTCAGGAGGCTGAAGAAATTTGGCTTGTCACCAAAAGCACTCACAAACTTCTACAGATGCACAATCGAGAGCATCCTGTCGGGCTGTATCACCGCCTGGTACGGTAACTGCTCCGCCCACAACCGTAAGGCTCTCCAGAGGGTAGTGAGGTCTGCACAACGCATCACCGGGGGCAAACTACCTGCCCTCCAGGACACCTACACCACTCGATGTCACAGGAAGGCCATAAAGATCATCAAGGACAACAACCACCCGAGCCACTGCCTGTTCACCCCGCTATCATCCAGAAGGCGAGGTCAGTACAGGTGCATCAAAGCTGGGACCGAGAGACTGAAAAACAGCTTCTATCTCAAGGCCATCAGACTGTTAAACAGCCACCACTAACATTGAGTGGCTGCTGCCAACACACTGACTCAACTCCAGCCACTTTAATAATGGGAATTGATGGGAAATGATGTAAAATATATCACTAGCAACTTTAAACAATGCTACCTAATATAATTCAGACCTTACATTATTCATCTCATATGTATACGTTAAACTGTACTCTATATCATCGACTGCATCCTTATGTAATACATGTATCACTAGCCACTTTAACTATGCCACTTTGTTTACATACTCATCTCATATGTATATACTGCACTCAATACCATCTACTGTATCTTGCCTATGCTGCTCTGTTCCATCACTCATTCATATATCTTTATGTACATATTCTTTATCCCCTTACACTTGTGTTTATAAGGTAGTAGTTTTGGAATTGTTAGCTAGATTACTTGTTGGTTATTACTGCATTGTCGGAACTAGAAGCACAAGCATTTCGCTACACTCGCACTAACATCTGCTAACCATGTGTATGTGACAAATACAATTTGATTTGATTTGATTTAGAATATGGTTCAATGGTGTAATGGTTAGCACTCTGGACATTGAATCCAGCCTCCAAGTTGTGCGTGAAAGAAACAAGTGGGTGGGAGTCGATAAGCAGTCTTTGGTACTCACGAATTGCAGCATTCAGGAAATGCTTAGTACTACATTACACCATCGAACCATAATCTAAATTAATTTGGGAAGTGTACAGAACAAAAATTCTGCATTGTAATTAGCAAAGTACAAAGTGCTAACCAGAACACCTGGAAGACGATTGACCGAAGTCAAGGCGTTAATAAGTTGTTAGTGCTATGTGGTACTGTGTGGTTCTATGGTGTAATGGTTAGCACTCAGGACTCTGAATCCTGCGATCCGAGTTCAAATCTCGGTAGGACCTGTCTGGTTTTTGCAATTAACTTGAGTCTTCTGCGAGGGTCATTCCTTCCATCTTTTTAACCTATTGAGCCCGTTTCGGAACGACATTACCCTTTTTCTGACAAGAGCTTTCATACCAAGGGTGTGGTGAAAGCGTGGTAGAGACTGAAATAATACGAACCCACAAGAAATTCCTATTATGAAGGTAATATGGTAAGTTAATAGTAGTCCGCTACTCGCTACTCCAAAAAAGAGTCAAACATACGTTTAAAAACATTTCATCCAGCATCGTTAATTGCGTTGGAAAGGTGTAAATGTTCATACATTACCAAGGCCGGTTAGCTCAGTTGGTTAGAGCGTCGTGCTAATAACGCGAAGGTCGCGGGTTCGATACCCGTACTGGCCAATATACGTTTTTTTTCTCGAGTTGTACCATGAGCATTCAAAACACGTGTCTCCTGTAAACTGGCGTCCTTCAACACGGAATCTCAACTCAAGCATTGGACTATGAGCATTCATAACATGTGTCTCTTGTAAACTGGCGTCCTTCAACACGGATTCTCAACTCAAACATGTCAAATTCGGAGCGCTTTTCCTCCTCTAAAATCGTGAGGTTCATATCGTTTATATATGTATGTATTCATATCATTTAAAATGTAATTTCAGTCCGTACTGTCACAACAGGTTCTATGGTGTAATGGTTAGCACTCAGGACTCTGAATCCTGCGATCCGAGTTCAAATCTCGGTAGGACCTACCTGTCTTTTGCGGTTGAACGCACACTGTCTTACTTGGAAGGTTGATTCGGTATCATTCAATCTGTTGTTAATGTTATTGTATTCCTAAACATTTAACACAAAATATTCAGTCTTCACAAACATTTTTCCATAAATTTTAGTTAAATCTGCCTTTTATAGTGTAACTCACTCCTAGAGCCTCCTTTGTTATCTGCCACATCAAATAAAACTCATATACACATATTTTACATTGTCTCCATTTTGTTTACAGTGTAAAAAGGTATTTATAAACTGTGTGGTTCAAGCCATGAATACTGATTGGATGACACATTTGTTTTTCCTGCTCTAATTAAGCTGGTAACCAGTTTTTAATAGCAATAAGGCACCTCAGGGGTTTGTGGCCAATATACCACAGCTAATAGCTGTATTTGGGCACTCCACAATGAATATAGCCTCCACATTGACTCTGTACCAGTACCCCCTGAATATAGCCTCCACATTGACTCTGTACCAGTACCCCCTGTATATAGCCTCCACATTGACTCTGTACCAGTACCCCTGTATATAGCCTCCACATTGACTCTGTACCGGTACCCCCTGTATATAGCCTCCACATTGACTCTGTACCAGTACCCCTGTATATAGCCTCCACAATGTCTCTGTACCGGTACCCCCTGTATATAGCCTCCACATTGACTCTGTACCAGTACCCCCTGTATATAGCCTCCACATTGACTCTGTACCAGTACCCCTGTATATAGCCTCCACATTGACTCTGTACCAGTACCCCCTGTATATAGCCTCCACATTGACTCTGTACCAGTACCCCCTGTATATAGCCTCCACATTGACTCTGTACCAGTACCCCTGTATATAGCCTCCACATTGACTCTGTACCAGTACCCCCTGTATATAACCTCCACATTGACTCTGTACCAGTACCCCTGTATATAGCTTCCACATTGACTCTGTACCAGTACCCCCTGTATATAGCCTCCACATTGACTCTGTACCGGTACCCCCTGAATATAGCCTCCACATTGACTCTGTACCAGTACCCCTGTATATAGCCTCCACATTGACTCTGTACCAGTACCCCCTGTATATAGCCTCCACATTGACTCTGTACCGGTACCCCCTGTATATAGCCTCCACATTGACTCTGTACCGGTACCCCCTGAATATAGCCTCCACATTGACTCTGTACCAGTACCCCTGTATATAGCCTCCACATTGACTCTGTACCGGTACCCCCTGTATATAGCCTCCACATTGACTCTGTACCAGTACCCCTGTATATAGCCTCCACATTGACTCTGTACCGGTACCCCCTGTATATAGCCTCCACATTGACTCTGTACCAGTACCCCCTGTATATAGCCTTCACAATGTCTCTGTACCGGTACCCCCTGTATATAGCCTCCACATTGACTCTGTACCAGTACCCCCTGTATAAAGCCTCCACATTGACTCTGTACCAGTACCCCCTGTATATAGCCTCCACTATGCATCTGTACCAGTACCCCCTGTATATAGCCTCCACTATGCATCTGTACCGGTACCCCCTGTATATAGCCTCCACAATGTCTCTGTACCGGTACCCCCTGTATATAGCCTCCACAATGTCTCTGTACCGGTACCCCCTGAATATAGCCTCCACATTGACTCTGTACCGGTACCCCCTGAATATAGCCTCCACATTGACTCTGTACCGGTACCCCCTGTATATAGCCTGCACAATGTCTCTGTACCGGTACCCCCTGTATATAGCCTCCACATTGTCTCTGTACCGGTACCCCCTGTATATAGCCTCCACATTGTCTCTGTTCCGGTACCCTCTGAATATAGCCTCCACTATGCATCTGTACCAGTACCCCCTGTATATAGCCTCCACAATGTCTCTGTACCGGTACTCCCTGTATATAGCCTCCACATTGTCTCTGTACCGGTACCCCCTGAATATAGCCTCCACATTGACTCTGTACCGGTACCCCCTGAATATAGCCTCCACATTGTCTCTGTACCGGTACCCCCTGTATATAGCCTCCACTATGCATCTGTACCAGTACCCCCTGTATATAGCCTCCACAATGTCTCTGTACCGGTACCCCCTGTATATAGCCTCCACATTGTCTCTGTACCGGTACCCCCTGAATATAGCCTCCACATTGACTCTGTACCGGTACCCCCTGAATATAGCCTCCACATTGACTCTGTACCGGTACCCCCTGAATATAGCCTCCACATTGACTCTGTACCAGTACCCCCTGTATATAGCCTCCACTATGCATCTGTACCAGTACCCCCTGTATATAGCCTCCACTATGCATCTGTACCAGTACCCCCTGTATATAGCCTCCACATTGACTCTGTACCAGTACCCCCTGTATATAGCCTCCACTATGCATCTGTACCAGTACCCCCTGTATATAGCCTCCACTATGCATCTGTACCAGTACCCCCTGTATATAGCCTCCACATTGACTCTGTACCAGTACCCCTGTATATAGCCTCCACATTGACTCTGTACCAGTACCCCCTGTATATAGCCTCCACATTGACTCTGTACCGGTACCCCCTGTATATAGCCTTCACAATGTCTCTGTACCGGTACCCCCTGTATATAGCCTCCACATTGACTCTGTACCAGTACCCCCTGTATAAAGCCTCCACATTGACTCTGTACCAGTACCCCCTGTATATAGCCTCCACTATGCATCTGTACCAGTACCCCCTGTATATAGCCTCCACTATGCATCTGTACCGGTACCCCCTGTATATAGCCTCCACAATGTCTCTGTACCGGTACCCCCTGTATATAGCCTCCACAATGTCTCTGTACCGGTACCCCCTGAATATAGCCTCCACATTGACTCTGTACCGGTACCCCCTGAATATAGCCTCCACATTGACTCTGTACCGGTACCCCCTGTATATAGCCTGCACAATGTCTCTGTACCGGTACCCCCTGTATATAGCCTCCACATTGTCTCTGTACCGGTACCCCCTGTATATAGCCTCCACATTGTCTCTGTTCCGGTACCCTCTGAATATAGCCTCCACTATGCATCTGTACCAGTACCCCCTGTATATAGCCTCCACAATGTCTCTGTACCGGTACTCCCTGTATATAGCCTCCACATTGTCTCTGTACCGGTACCCCCTGAATATAGCCTCCACATTGACTCTGTACCGGTACCCCCTGAATATAGCCTCCACATTGTCTCTGTACCAGTACCCCCTGTATATAGCCTCCACTATGCATCTGTACCAGTACCCCCTGTATATAGCCTCCACAATGTCTCTGTACCGGTACCCCCTGTATATAGCCTCCACATTGTCTCTGTACCGGTACCCCCTGAATATAGCCTCCACATTGACTCTGTACCGGTACCCCCTGAATATAGCCTCCACATTGACTCTGTACCGGTACCCCCTGAATATAGCCTCCACATTGACTCTGTACCAGTACCCCCTGTATATAGCCTCCACTATGCATCTGTACCAGTACCCCCTGTATATAGCCTCCACTATGCATCTGTACCAGTACCCCCTGTATATAGCCTCCACATTGACTCTGTACCAGTACCCCCTGTATATAGCCTCCACTATGCATCTGTACCAGTACCCCCTGTATATAGCCTCCACTATGCATCTGTACCAGTACCCCCTGTATATAGCCTCCACAATGTCTCTGTACCGGTACCCCTTGTATAAAGCCTCCACATTGACTCTGTACCAGTACCCCCTGTATATAGCCTTCACTATGCATCTGTACCAGTACCCCCTGTATATAGCCTCCACATTGACTCTGTACCGGTACCCCCTGTATATAGCCTCCACATTGACTCTGTAACGGTACCCCATGTATATAGCCTCCACATTGACTCTGTACCAGTACCCCCTGTATATAGCCTCCACATTGACTCTGTAACGGTACCCCCTGTATATAGCCTCCACATTGACTCTGTACCGGTACCCCCTGTATATAGCCTCCACATTGACTCTGTAACGGTACCCCATGTATATAGCCTCCACATTGACTCTGTACCAGTACCCCTGTATATAGCCTCCACATTGACTCTGTACCAGTACCCCCTGTATATAGCCTCCACATTGACTCTGTACCGGTACCCCCTGTATATAGCCTCCACATTGACTCTGTACCAGTACCCCTCTATATAGCCTCTACATTGACTCTGTACCAGTACCCCTGTATATAGCCTCCACATTGACTCTGTACCAGTACCCCCTGTATATAGCCTCCACTATGCATCTGTACCAGTACCCCCTGTATATAGCCTCCACTATGCATCTGTACCAGTACCCCCTGTATATAGCCTCCACAATGTCTCTGTACCGGTACCCCCTGTATATAGCCTCCACAATGTCTCTGTACCGGTACCCCCTGAATATAGCCTCCACATTGACTCTGTACCGGTACCCCCTGAATATAGCCTCCACATTGACTCTGTACCGGTACCCCCTGTATATAGCCTGCACAATGTCTCTGTACCGGTACCCCCTGTATATAGCCTCCACATTGTCTCTGTACCGGTACCCCCTGTATATAGCCTCCACATTGTCTCTGTTCCGGTACCCTCTGAATATAGCCTCCACTATGCATCTGTACCAGTACCCCCTGTATATAGCCTCCACAATGTCTCTGTACCGGTACTCCCTGTATATAGCCTCCACATTGTCTCTGTACCGGTACCCCCTGAATATAGCCTCCACATTGACTCTGTACCGGTACCCCCTGAATATAGCCTCCACATTGTCTCTGTACCAGTACCCCCTGTATATAGCCTCCACTATGCATCTGTACCAGTACCCCCTGTATATAGCCTCCACAATGTCTCTGTACCGGTACCCCCTGTATATAGCCTCCACATTGTCTCTGTACCGGTACCCCCTGAATATAGCCTCCACATTGACTCTGTACCGGTACCCCCTGAATATAGCCTCCACATTGACTCTGTACCGGTACCCCCTGAATATAGCCTCCACATTGACTCTGTACCAGTACCCCCTGTATATAGCCTCCACTATGCATCTGTACCAGTACCCCCTGTATATAGCCTCCACTATGCATCTGTACCAGTACCCCCTGTATATAGCCTCCACATTGACTCTGTACCAGTACCCCCTGTATATAGCCTCCACTATGCATCTGTACCAGTACCCCCTGTATATAGCCTCCACTATGCATCTGTACCAGTACCCCCTGTATATAGCCTCCACAATGTCTCTGTACCGGTACCCCTTGTATAAAGCCTCCACATTGACTCTGTACCAGTACCCCCTGTATATAGCCTTCACTATGCATCTGTACCAGTACCCCCCTGTATATAGCCTCCACATTGACTCTGTACCGGTACCCCCTGTATATAGCCTCCACATTGACTCTGTAACGGTACCCCATGTATATAGCCTCCACATTGACTCTGTACCAGTACCCCCTGTATATAGCCTCCACATTGACTCTGTAACGGTACCCCCTGTATATAGCCTCCACATTGACTCTGTACCGGTACCCCCTGTATATAGCCTCCACATTGACTCTGTAACGGTACCCCATGTATATAGCCTCCACATTGACTCTGTACCAGTACCCCTGTATATAGCCTCCACATTGACTCTGTACCAGTACCCCCTGTATATAGCCTCCACATTGACTCTGTACCGGTATCCCCTGTATATAGCCTCCACATTGACTCTGTACCAGTACCCCTCTATATAGCCTCTACATTGACTCTGTACCAGTACCCCTGTATATAGCCTCCACATTGACTCTGTACCAGTACCCCCTGTATATAGCCTCCACTATGCATCTGTACCAGTACCCCCTGTATATAGCCTCCACTATGCATCTGTACCAGTACCCCCTGTATATAGCCTCCACAATGTCTCTGTACCGGTACCCCCTGTATATAGCCTCCACAATGTCTCTGTACCGGTACCCCCTGAATATAGCCTCCACATTGACTCTGTACCGGTACCCCCTGAATATAGCCTCCACATTGACTCTGTACCGGTACCCCCTGTATATAGCCTGCACAATGTCTCTGTACCGGTACCCCCTGTATATAGCCTCCACATTGTCTCTGTACCGGTACCCCCTGTATATAGCCTCCACATTGTCTCTGTTCCGGTACCCTCTGAATATAGCCTCCACTATGCATCTGTACCAGTACCCCCTGTATATAGCCTCCACAATGTCTCTGTACCGGTACTCCCTGTATATAGCCTCCACATTGTCTCTGTACCGGTACCCCCTGAATATAGCCTCCACATTGACTCTGTACCGGTACCCCCTGAATATAGCCTCCACATTGTCTCTGTACCAGTACCCCCTGTATATAGCCTCCACTATGCATCTGTACCAGTACCCCCTGTATATAGCCTCCACAATGTCTCTGTACCGGTACCCCCTGTATATAGCCTCCACATTGTCTCTGTACCGGTACCCCCTGAATATAGCCTCCACATTGACTCTGTACCGGTACCCCCTGAATATAGCCTCCACATTGACTCTGTACCGGTACCCCCTGAATATAGCCTCCACATTGACTCTGTACCAGTACCCCCTGTATATAGCCTCCACTATGCATCTGTACCAGTACCCCCTGTATATAGCCTCCACTATGCATCTGTACCAGTACCCCCTGTATATAGCCTCCACATTGACTCTGTACCAGTACCCCCTGTATATAGCCTCCACTATGCATCTGTACCAGTACCCCCTGTATATAGCCTCCACTATGCATCTGTACCAGTACCCCCTGTATATAGCCTCCACAATGTCTCTGTACCGGTACCCCTTGTATAAAGCCTCCACATTGACTCTGTACCAGTACCCCCTGTATATAGCCTTCACTATGCATCTGTACCAGTACCCCCTGTATATAGCCTCCACATTGACTCTGTACCGGTACCCCCTGTATATAGCCTCCACATTGACTCTGTAACGGTACCCCATGTATATAGCCTCCACATTGACTCTGTACCAGTACCCCCTGTATATAGCCTCCACATTGACTCTGTAACGGTACCCCCTGTATATAGCCTCCACATTGACTCTGTACCGGTACCCCCTGTATATAGCCTCCACATTGACTCTGTAACGGTACCCCATGTATATAGCCTCCACATTGACTCTGTACCAGTACCCCTGTATATAGCCTCCACATTGACTCTGTACCAGTACCCCCTGTATATAGCCTCCACATTGACTCTGTACCGGTATCCCCTGTATATAGCCTCCACATTGACTCTGTACCAGTACCCCTCTATATAGCCTCTACATTGACTCTGTACCAGTACCCCTGTATATAGCCTCCACATTGACTCTGTACCAGTACCCCCTGTATATAGCCTCCACTATGCATCTGTACCAGTACCCCCTGTATATAGCCTCCACTATGCATCTGTACCAGTACCCCCTGTATATAGCCTCCACATTGACTCTGTACCAGTACCCCTCTATATAGCCTCTACATTGACTCTGTACCAGTACCCCTGTATATAGCCTCCACATTGACTCTGTACCAGTACCCCTGTATATAGCCTCCACATTGACTCTGTACCGGTACCCCCTGTATATAGCCTCCACATTGACTCTGTACCGGTACCCCCTGTATATAGCCTCCACATTGACTCTGTAACGGTACCCCATGTATATAGCCTCCACATTGACTCTGTACCAGTACCCCCTGTATATAGCCTCCACATTGACTCTGTACCGGTACCCCCTGTATATAGCCTCCACATTGACTCTGTACCGGTACCCCCTGTATATAGCCTCCACATTGACTCTGTAACGGTACCCCATGTATATAGCCTCCACATTGACTCTGTACCAGTACCCCTGTATATAACCTCCACATTGACTCTGTACCGGTACCCCCTGTATATAGCCTCCACAATGTCTCTGTACCAGTACCCCCTGAATATACCCTTGTTTATTGTTATAAACAATACATCTACTGTATGCTTCAGGTGGTTCCTAATAAACAATACATCTACTGCATGCTTCAGGTGATGCCTAATAAACAATACATTTACTGCAAGGTTCCCCAACTGGCTGAATTTGGCCCGCGGGTGGTTTTATTGGGCCCCTCATTTTCTGAACAAAAAAATATATATATATTTTTTCATTGTTGGAGACAGACTGTAAAAAGACCAGGAAAACATCTTAGAAATTATTTTAATTTAGGAAATCTGTTCCCAAGTTTTCTCACACATAACAGAGAGACAACTGTTTGTATTACAAATGTAAGCATGGTTTGAAATGATTGTTTTAGTCATATATTTTGTGGCTTCTTGTGGTCAATTTCCAGTCTACTATTTATTTGTTCCATCCGCTGAAGAAGAAAAAAACATATTTCACTTCCTCTTCTTCTGCTGCTGCTTAGAGGCTACTGCCCCCTCTTCTTCTTCTTCTTCTGCTTGGAGGCTCCTTCTTCTTCTTCTTCTTCTTCTTCTTCTTCTTCTTCTTCTTCTTCTTCTTCTTCTTCTTCTTCTTCTTCTGCTGCTGCTGCTGCTGCTTGGAGGCTACTGCCCCCTCTTCTTCTTCTTCTTCTTCTTCTGCTGCTGCTTGGAGGCTACTGCCCCCTGTTGGTTAGAGCTGGAGGCCTTCTCCCTGAGAGAGAACAAAGTCGGGTACATTTCGTCCTCAAAGTAAGCACAACTTCACTTGTAAAAAGGTTATTGTTTTCATGATTATAATAATGTATAATATACACATGAAATGAGCATCACTATATCTGGTTCTCAGTAGATCAGAAGGATGTTCTGTTGTTTTTTTTAAGAAAGAACCCAAACTTACATTACAACTTGAATGGTTTGCATTTACAACAGCAATGAGACGATGTGTTTGTGGGTGTAACCCCCCCAAAAAAATCCATCTGAAAGTGAAGGTGTCATTTCTATGGTACTTGTGTGGTGTGTATTTGGTGTGTAATCTGTATAAAACGCCTAGACCCCTTTCCAGTACACAACACACTGACGTCACGGACAGATGCACACGACTCTCGTCTGCAGCAAGAAAATGATCACCATCTGCACCCATTCAACAGTCTAAGACTTGTGCTTTTATTACTTCTAAACAAAAAATATTTTTTGGGGGGGTTTATCATATGCTTACAATGATGTTTTGATTCTCGCTTGAACAGATTATATTTGGTTGTGATCTTTGCATCAAACAAAAAAACTATTTTCTATGCAGCAGTTGACAGCTAGAATGCTAACCCTCATTGACATAGGCTGTAGCAAAAGCTATCCAAAGAGCCATTTTACTGGTTGAAGTGTGTTTTTTTTAAAGAATAATGCAGTTGATTTGCGATGATGACACAAACTTTATATTAAGAAGGACATACGTACAAGCCGTAAAATCCAATTATAATAGACATGTACTGTCAAATCCACTCATAAGCAACATGTAAACAGAGGGATTTTTGGGGGCTGCCGTTCTAGAAGAACTCCCTGGTGTTCTGCCACCAACTGGCTGCCATTCTAGAACTCCCTGGTGTTCTGCCACCAACTTTCTGCCGTTCTAGAAGAACTCCCTGGTGTTCTGCCACCAACTTGCTGCTGTTCTAGAAGAACTCCCTGGTGTTCTGCCACCAACTTGTGCACGTCGCCCTCGTAAGGCAATGCTTGGGAGACACAGAAAGGGGTTCTATAGAACCCAGAAGAAAACTAATTCTAAAAGTGTCACTTACTTTGTTGTTACCTGGTTCAAGATGACAACATCCTCCTCCTCGCTGTCACTGTCTGAGATGACCACCACGTCACCTAGGAAATACAATCACACAATAAGATGAGGTGTACTTTGTGGATCGTTAAACTTAAAGAACAGAAAAGTGCCTTTATGCTCACAAACCAACACTCCCCACTCCAGAGGGGCTGGAGGCAATGGGTCAGGCGTAGAGGGGTGTCACCCGGGTGGTGAGTGAGGGATGGGTCAGGCGTAGAGGGGTGTCACCCGGGTGGTGAGTGAGGGATGGGTCAGGTATAGAGGGGTGTTACCCGGGTGGTGAGTGAGGGATGGGTCAGGCGTAGAGGGGTGTCACCCGGGTGGTGAGTGAGGGATGGGTCAGGCATAGAGGGGTGTTACCCGGGTGGTGAGTGAGGGATGGGTCAGGCGTAGAGGGGTGTCACCCGGGTGGTGAGTGAGGGATGGGTCAGGTGTAGAGGGGTGTCACCCGGGTGGTGAGTGAGGGATGGGTCAGGCGTAGAGGGGTGTTACCCGGGTGGTGAGTTAGGGATGGGTCAGGCGTAGAGGGGTGTTCCCCAGGTGGTGAGTTAGGGATGGGTCAGGCGTAGAGGGGTGTCACCCGGGTGGTGAGTTAGGGATGGGTCAGGCGTAGAGGGGTGTTCCCCGGGTGGTGAGTGAGGGATGGGTCAGGCGTAGAGGGGTGTTCCCCGGGTGGTGAGTGAGGGATGGGTCAGGCATAGAGGGGTGTTCCCCGGGTGGTGAGTGAGGGATGGGTCAGGCGTAGAGGGGTGTTACCAGGTGGTGAGTGAGGGATGGGTCAGGCGTAGAGGGGTGTTCCCCGGGTGGTGAGTGAGGGATGGGTCAGGCGTAGAGGGGTGTCACCCGGGTGGTGAGTGAGGGATGGGTCAGGCGTAGCTCAGCGCCCCTGGAGGGATTTGATTCATTTTTGTAGCCTGGTTCCAGATCATTCTGTGCTGTCTTACCAACTATGACCATAGAAGACAGCACAAACAGATCTGGGACCAGACGAGTCAGTTTCACTCACCCAAGGAAAACAAAACTTAGGCAAATAGTTACCCTTCCCCTTCTCCTCATGTCCCTCTTCCAACTCCATCTTCAACTCCACTGTCTCATCTTCCTCCTCCTCCTCCTCCTCCAGACCCCAGGAGTTCTCTAGCCCCTCCCCCACCTGGCCTGTACCTGGGGCAGTTAACACTGGAGAGGGAACGCTGTCCCGCGGTTGGTTAAGGACTAGAGTCTAGAGTAAACCGTGGATCAGTAGCATTGAGAAAACAGAGTACAGGCACACCAAGTCACTCGCCCACAAACAATGACCTTCCCCCTTGGAGAAAATAGAGTCTTCTACTACACATGTATTCAGAGTAACTTCAAGACTTTCTTTGAAAGGATACGTTTGGGGTGGGACCTCAGCTCTCTGGACGATCTCATTGGCCTTCTCCTTGACGTCACTCATTTCCACATGTGACACGTCTGTTTTCAGCGCTGTGATTCGCTCCTGGGGCAACGACTCTGCGAAGCCAAACTTACCCCCAGTTTTTCTGAAATAACCGATATTCAAAAAGAGAACTTTATTGGAATCCAGAAATGAAATGACGCCAAAGTAGCAACACCAGAGTCACGGAGGTTTAAATAAACGGGTTTCCACTCGATAGCACAGCCACAAAGTCAAAATGAACGTTAACGAGACCAAGTTGCTGTGACCCACCTGGCTTTCTTGTCGTTCTCCAAGGCTTTGTTGATTAGCTCTGTGATCTCTGACACTTTGACACTAGCGATCTTACTGCACCTGAGGACCTGTACAAACACAGCATGCTTTAGAGATACAATTCACAGTGAAGTAGCTAGAGTATGCTCGTATCCATCCTGAATATTATCAGCCCCCTGGCCTACCAAAGCCATGGTTATGCGATCTAGACAAGTGTTTAGCATGCTGATTTGAGCGTAGAAAGTGTTGTTGTGGTCGTGGGTTGGCATCCCGGGTCTGCCCGTACAGGGACAAGGATCCAGAGTTGCATTAACTCCCCAGTACCCGCCTGGTCTTTGAGCAGCTGACTATCTCTATGGCCCCCCAGTACCCGCCTGGTCTTTGAGCAGCTGACGGTATCTCTATGGCTCCCCAGTACCCGCCTGGTCTTTGAGCAGCTGACTATCTCTATGGCTCCCCAGTACCCGCCTGGTCTTTGAGCAGCTGACTATCTCTATGGCTCCCCAGTACCCGCCTGGTCTTTTGAGCAGCTGACTATCTCTATGGCTCCCCAGTACCCGCCTGGTCTTTTGAGCAGCTGACTATCTCTATGGCTCCCCAGTACCCGCCTGGTCTTTTGAGCAGCTGACTATCTCTATGGCTCCCCAGTACCCGCCTGGTCTTTTGAGCAGCTGACTATCTCTATGGCTCCCCAGTACCCGCCTGGTCTTTTGAGCAGCTGACTATCTCTATGGCTCCCCAGTACCCGCCTGGTCTTTGAGCAGCATGATGCCTCCACTAGACTGGATGGAGCAGATCTCTCTGTGTTTGTTCATGGCTATCATCAGCAGGCCGTCCATCACACGCTCCTCACGCTCACACGGGTCAACCAACAGGTAGGTCCTGGAGCAGAGAGAGAGGGGTAGGAGAGGGGATATGAGATAGGACATAGAGAGTAGTGGAGAGAAGGACAACAGGAGAGGAGAGAAGGAGAACAGGAGAGGAAAGGGAAGGGAAGAGAGGAGAGAAGGAGAACAGGAGAGGAAAGGGAAGAGAGGCAGTGAGAGATCTGCAATGGCAGCCATCACTGTCTGATAGTGATATCAAACATACAGGTGATCTTATATAACATGGACCTACCCTTGTTGGAAGAAGGAGAAACTGACACAGATGGGCATGTGGTAGATGCTGAGGGGAATGGGGTCTCTCTCCTCTGTACTGTACTGTGGAACAGACACATGAAGGGTTAAATCATTATAAATTGGGGTTGTGTTCATTAGGGCATGCAACAGATGACATTTTTAAAACCTTTTGCAACGTGTGACAAAAATGAGTGTGTCTTATTAGACAAATCCAGGTGGTCCTTCCCTGTTTGTCAGTGTGGTTCCTAATTAACACTACCCAGGGGTGTAATCAATGTCAAAGATTGTTGCCATGGCATTAGTTGTCAATAGCATCACCCCTCACCCTTCCATCCTCACCACAGTGACTTCTTCTCCCTGGATGCCCACATCGGGCCGTCTGAAGTGACAGAGTCCCGCGATGGCAGCAATGCTGGCAGCGTCCATTAGGTTACCATCGTGGTTCAGCAAGTGGACGTCCACCCTAATCTGCCACACCTAGAGATACACTGACACACTAATTACACAGACATTGATCTGTACCACATCTGGAGAGATAAACAGGTAGACAGATGGGCATTATACCTTGGAAGACCAGTAGATATACACTGAGTATACAAAACATTAAAAACACCTTCCAAATATTGAGTTCCTGTCAATTCAGGAATTAAATTGAAATAACAATTATCTTCAATGCTTTTCAATGGAGAACATTTCAAATTGGAATTTGGTTTACTTCCTGAATTGACTGGAATTGAAACCCAATTTGGGGACTTTCGTTCACAGCCTTCATGCCAAACTTCAGGTGTGTGTTTGTGTGTACCTTCTCTCCAGACACCACACACAGAGACTCTGTGTCTATACACTTGGAGTTCCTGAGGCATCTCTCCAGCTGTCTGTTCAGCTTCACCAACAGCTCTGACTGCCTAGAGATAGAGAGAGAGAGATCAAGAAGGGGGAAGGACAACCACGCAGATAAAACATTTTCAGTGATCGTTTTTCAGATGCAATTTACACTATAGCCTTATGAAGCAAAACATAGTAGGACTCTTACCTGCCCATCTCAAATGCTGGAGAAGCCATGGGAGACAGCTCAATGTTGAAGAAAATGAGTCCTTCATTTGGTCGGTTCTCTTTCGGAGTAATGAGCTCACAGGACACTTGGGCCATGATCCTGGAGGTTAGGAACACACCATTTTTTTAATTTAACCAGACAAGTCGGTTAAGAACAAATTCTTATTTACAATGACGGCCTACCCCGGCCAGATACAGCCTGGATTCAAACCAGGGACTGTAGTGACGCCTCTTGCACTGAGATGCAGTGCGTTTGACTGCTGCGCCACTCAGGAGCCCAAACATACAAAGTTAATCTCAAACCGCCCCTAGCACTGTCACCTAGCCCCTAGCACTGTCACCTAACCCCTACCACTGTCACCTAGCCCCTACCACTGTCACCTAGCCCCTACCACTGTCACCTAGCCCCTACCCCCTACAACCTAGCCCCTACCACTGTCACCTAGCCCCTACCACTGTGTCACCTAGCCCCTACCAGTGTCACCTAGCCCCTACCAGTGTCACCTAGCCCCTACCACTGTCACCTAGCCCCTACCACTGTCACCTAGCCCCTACCACTGTCACCTAGCCCCTAACCCCTACCAGTGTCACCTAGCCCCTACCAGTGTCACCTAGCCCCTACCAGTGTCACCTAGCCCCTACCACTGTCACCTAGCCCCTACCACTGTCACCTAGCCCCTACCACTGTCACCTAGCCCCTACCACTGTCACCTAGCCCCTACCACTGTCACCTAGCCCCTACCAGTGTCACCTAGCCCCTACCAGTGTCACCTAGCCCCTACCACTGTCACCTAGCCCCTACCACTGTCACCTAGCCCCTACCACTGTCACCTAGCCCCTACCACTGTCACCTAGCCCCTAACCCCTACCACTGTCACCTAGCCCCTACCAGTGTCACCTAGCCCCTACCAGTGTCACCTAGCCCCTACCACTGTCACCTAGCCCCTACCACTGTCACCTAGCCCCTACCACTGTCACCTAGCCCCTACCACTGTCACCTAGCCCCTACCACTGTCACCTAGCCCCTACCACTGTCACCTAGCCCCTACCCCCTACAACCTAGCCCTTACCACTGTCACCTAGCCCCTACCACTGTCACCTAGCCCCTACCACTGTGTCACCTAGCCCCTACCAGTGTCACCTAGCCCCTACCAGTGTCACCTGGCCCCTACCACTGCCACCTAGCCCCTACCACTGTCACCTAGCCCCTACCACTGTCACCTAGCCCCTACCACTGTCACCTAGCCCCTACCACTGTCACCTAGCCCCTACCACTGTCACCTAGCCCCTACCACTGTCACCTAGCCCCTACCACTGTCACCTAGCCCCTACCCCCTACAACCTAGCCCTTACCACTGTCACCTAGCCCCTACCACTGTCACCTAGCCCCTACCACTGTGTCACCTAGCCCCTACCAGTGTCACCTAGCCCCTACCAGTGTCACCTGGCCCCTACCACTGTCACCTAGCCCTACCACTGTCACCTAGCCCCTACCACTGTCACCTAGCCCCTACCACTGTCACCTAGCCCCTACCACTGTCACCTAGCCCCTACCACTGTCACCTAGCCCCTACCACTGCCACCTAGCCCCTACCACTGTCACCTAGCCCCTACCACTGTCACCTAGCCCCTACCACTGTCACCTAGCCCCTACCACTGTCACCTAGCCCCTACCACTGTCACCTAGCCCCTACCACTGTCACCTAGCCCCTACCACTGTCACCTAGCCCTAGCACCGTCACCTATGCTGCTTTATAGATCTGAAAGGATGGATATATGGCAAAACAATTCTGCCAATCCAATCAGATAGCAAGGTACAGCTAATGCCATACTTGTATCCAGTCCTTTCAGATGTATGAAAACGTAGTGCAAAAGCCTGCAATGTTAGTAACAAGAAAGCCAACTCCACTAAGAATGGCTGTCAACCATTTTCGGTTACTGTGCAACCAAGTGCATTTGGCTTTGCCTGGTGCACCCGTCATCTACGTTTTTAGCAGTAAGCCTTGGGTCTTCTCAACGATCCGCTTTAGATAGGCCAGTAGCTTTGGTTGAGAGTCACTGCTCAACTGTCATTTCTTTGCCTTCAAAGGCAGGAACACTCGCCTCGTCTTCCCCAGGTCAACAAAGCAGCATCCATAATCTGTCCCAAACGAGATCTTGATGCTCCTGTAGTCATAGGTCTGTCTCCCATCCAAGCGCTGCGGGTACACATTATTGAGCGAGATTATGTATCGTAAATATTTATAGCTAGTATAACAATGATGCATCGAAAGATAATTAGCTAGCTAGGTAGCTCAAGTTTACAACAGGTTATGTACAGTGACCCAGAACTCTAACAAACTCTGTAACGTTGGTAGATAGAGATAGACACTGTACAATATTTTAGTTTGGATTCCCACATCTAAATTGGCCATTTATGTCAGCTAACTAGCATATCTGGCTATCTCAGCTAGCACGTTTCATTCACATGGAAAAATACACAAATTGCATCAGCTACCTTTGTTTCTTGAATAGCTTTGAGTAAAAAGTCCCGCTCGCAGTTTGATAACGGCGTATCTCTCATGTTGGCTGTCTATGAATTGTATATTGCTATGCCGGTGTGGTTTTTTGTTAACATGTGTTCACGTTTCAACAATCATCAACATTCATGAACTCTGCTCCGGAAGAGCAACAAAGAAGTTATCACAATAAAAGTAATCAAAATTAGGTATATTTGCTCAAATGTATTACACAATTTTTCAAATGGTAGCAACCATCCACAATGTATTTCTAAAAGTCATAATTATTTAAATAAAATAAGAATTAAAATAATAATACATGTTGGATGTTTATCCAATAACTTGCATTAATTGTCTACTTTTGGACAAATCTGTTTCTGCATGGATTTATCTCACAAGATAACGGACACAAGCTAATTATTTCACAACATTTAAATGACAAATATCTAAACTGTTATGCATTGAGGGGGAGGGGGGGGGGGTGTACATAGAAAGATAGATCGAAAATGAGTTTGTTATTTACAAGGCAGAGCACTTTTATTTTGAAATGGGCACCCCAATGGCGTTCTCTGGTTCAGGCATGCGCAGTGAGCAGAAGTCTCTTCCCGTCATCACCGTTCGAGGGTCTCCACGGTGATCCGTCCATCCCGCTCCTCCAGGCCTCGGTACCCGCGGTTTTACTCCAACTGGGTCGAACGCAGTGAAAATAAAGTTGTTTGAGGTAATTGACGTAGAAAACATCACAAAACTTGGAATATTATTATTTTTCTCCCCCCCCCCCCAACTGCACAAGGTTTGTTTGCTTAATATTTATCTAGTTAGCTACACTCATTCATTCTTCCCTGACAACTGCAACACAACATGTTGTTAGTTTAGCATAGCCATTAGCTGGCTAAACTTAGCTTTCTAACGTAGTGCATTTTTCTCAGACAGGCACGTTTTCTCAAAATGTGAATATGTTTACATTTGACACATTAGGCTTTATGAATATGTCTGAAATGTCGCTGCATTTAGTAACCACATAGCTAGCTATTGATAACGCTCTGCTAGCCCGCTAATTCGCGCCACACGGACCGGGGTTGATAACAAGGGACGTCCGGTGAACTGTCGCGAAAAACGTTGGTTAACTGACGTTACCTAGTTCGTTATTTAGCTTTGCTTGTGCAGTAACGTTAGCTAATGCCAAATATAGCCGACATTCCACATAACTTATATATATATATATATATGAAATAACTTGCTTCCTATAAAAAAAGACGTGATAGAAATATGATGAAAGACAGTTTGCTGATGTCTTGATAATGCGCGTAGCCTGACTTGACAGTTCTAGTAGTAGCTGCAGTAGTCCTAGCTAACAATCCTGGCTCTGTGGAGTTTTGTGGACACTTCTGGTCGGCAGCTGTAGGTTCATTTTGTTGCTCTCTCTCTCGGGGCATATGGGCATCCCCTAGGGAACTGTAGTTTGGCCTGAGGGACAGTGGCTCCTTGCTTTTGTTGGCGACCCACATCCACCTCCCCCAGACGCTCCGTCAATCAGCTCGACGTTATGTTTACTCCAACCCCGAGGGACATTGATTTCGAAAATACTGTATCAAGCCATATTCAACCTTTACTCAATTGTTGCTGGCAATCGTATTGATTCAATATGATGAAATGCGTGTCGAGGTATAATCTGAAAAGTGTCCTGGTCGGCGACGAGTGGATATTTTGCAAGTCATTGAAATGCAGAGAACCATTTTTGCATGGATTCATGAGTCATCTTTGAAACCTGATTTAGGGGGTCTGTTTTTTTTAAATTCAGAAATATATTTTTATTGGAAAAAGCAGAGCCATGTATAATATTTCTCTGGTGAAAGCCATCCATTTCCTTGCATATGGCCAAATTGTAGTACAGTGACAAAACCTTCATTTGTTTTTAGAAAATATTTGTAGATGGAAAGATAGTTTCTGGAAAAGTGCTTTTGAAATCAGAAGTGTATTAACCTTATTCCTGACCTCTTTCTTTGCTTTTCTCTCTCTCTTGGTCCCTCTTCCTCAAATCCTCCATTTCCACCCTTACTTCACATGCTCTCCATCCCCACTGTCACCTCACTCCCTCCTTCTCCCTCTCTCAACCCCCCCCCCCCCACCCACTCCCTTCCCCCCTCCTCTCACATTGTCCGTCCCAACCCCTCACCTCTCCCACCTCCTTTCCCACTCTCTCCTCCCTTCCCCCTACCGTCCATCCCCACTGTCACGTCACTCCCTCTCAACCCCCCCACCCACTCCCTTCCCCCCTCCTCTCACATTGTCTGTCCCAACCCCTCTCCTTTCCCACTCTCTCCTCCCTTCCCCCTACCGTCCATCCCCACTGTCACGTCACTCCCTCCTTCTCCCTCTCCTCAACCCCCCCCCCACCGTCTTCATTCCCCCCTCCTCTCACATTGTCCGTCCCAACCCCTCTCCTTTCCCACTCTCTCCTCCCTTCCCCCCCTCCTCTCACATTGTCCGTCCCAACTCCTTTCCCACTCTCTCCTCCCTTCCCCCTACCGTCTCTCTCCAGATGAAGCTGTGGGGCTGGACGTGTGTGCTGCTCCTCTCCCTCCTGGCTCTCTCTGAGTCCCAGGCTGAAGCTCAGGGTGACCTAGACCTGGAGATGGAGGATGAAATGGAGGAAGCTATGGTGGAAGACATGGTAGAAGATAGGGAAGACTCAGCAGAGATAGAGGCGGAGATGGAAGGGGAGGCGGAAGAAGAGAAGGGAACCGATGCCAACGTCTCCTTCCAGGTCAGTAAAGGGTCAAACGTCACCCAATAGGAAGTAGGATGAACTAGGTGGGGACATTTGAGATGGCACCCTTCTCCCTATGTAGTGTACCACATGTGTGGGGCCTGGTCAGAAGTCGTGCAATCTCTTGGAAATAGGGTGCCATTTTGGATGCATGCCTGGTGTGTGTTTTTTTACGCCCTCCAAGTGTCTCTCTACCCTTTTGAGTTTGAAACCCTCATCATTTGCCTATTCTTTTTGTGTTCCCTTAGCTAGCTAAAAACCTAACTACAACCTCACTGTCATAACCCCAATTTTAGCCGGGGGCCTTCAGGAAATCATGTCAGTAAATGTGTACTAGGCCGAGTCCCGATTCTCCACGGTTCTGGGTTTTATAATGATGATGAAAAATCCCCCCAGACATCTCATTTAAATCCACAACGGGTAGTGTGCAAGTGTACACTTCTGGGAAAAGGGTGAAGAATCTGGAGCCCTACATTATATATCCCTCAGTTTGTTTTCCATTTCACACACAAAGTAATCCCTCCGCCCCATTGGCTGAAACACACAGGTGACCTACAAGACTCCTGTTCCCATCGGAGAAGTGTACTTCTCAGAGACCTTTGATGACGGCTCACTGGACAGGTGGCAGGTGTCAAAGACCATGAAGGAAGACGCAGACGATGAAATTGCTAAATATGATGGTAAGAACCAGACCATTCTTGCCCCCCCCCCTCTACACTCTCCACTTGTGTGTGTTTTATGGGCCCTCACACGTGTCTTTTTGCCAGTGTGTCAGTGAGAGACGACCCTGTTTCTTCAACCACCACTGTTAAGGTCACGTATCCCTGTATTTCTGTTATTACGGCGCTGTCACCCTGTTATTAGTACTGCTGGGCAGTAGTCTCTCTGTTGATGGACCTGGCCCGAGTGCAATGGCACACATGTATTGTGGAAATGCAGTTTAGTTAACGTTGTTAAACTGGAACCTAGTCGTTGTGTCAGTTTGAGTTCACCACCGGACCCCTCTCTCCTCTCCTGACCCCTCTCTCCCCTCCTGAACCCTCTCTCCTCTCCTAACCCCTCTCTCCTCTCCTGACCCCTCTCTCCCCACCGGACCCCTCTCTCCTCTCCTGACCCCTCTCCCCCCTCCTGACCCCTCTCTCCTCTCCTAACCCCTCTCTCCTCTCCTGACCCCTCTCTCCCCACCTGACCCCTCTCTCCTCTCCTGACCCCTCTCTCCCCTCCTGACCCCTCTCTCCTCTCCTAACTCCTCTCTCCCCTCCTAACCCCTCTCTCCCCTCCTGACCCCTCTCTCCCCTCCTGACCCCTCTCTCCTCTCCTGGCCCCTCTCTCCCCTCCTGACCCCTCTCTCCCCTCCTGGCCCCTCTCTCCCCTCCTGACCCCTCTCTCCTCTCCTGACCCCTCTCTCCCCTCCTGGCCCCTCTCTCCCCTCCTGACCCCTCTCTCCTCTCCTGACCCTCTCTCCCCTCCTGACCCCTCTCTCCCCTCCTGGCCCCTCTCTCCCTCCTGACCCCTCTCTCCTCTCCTGACCCCTCTCTCCTCTCCAGGTAAGTGGTCTGTGGAGCAGCTGAAGGAGAATAAAGTACCAGGAGACATGGGTCTGGTTCTGAAGTCCCGGGCCAAACATCACGCCATCGCCTCCCTGTTGGACAGACCCTTCCTCTTCCGGGACGATGCCCTAGTCGTACAGTGAGTTTGACCTTTAACCTCTCACGTTTGACCTCTTGCCCTTTTTTTTGTTTTGTGTATAAAAGTGCATTTTCAAAATGAGCCTTTGAGTTGACTTGAAGCTAATTCATATTAACTGCTGAACGTTTAGAGAAACCTGTGTGCGTTTATCTTAGGTATGAGGTGAACTTCCAGGATGGTATTGACTGTGGTGGAGCCTACATCAAACTGCTGTCAGACGAAGAGGACCTGGATCTGGTACGTTGTTGTTATTACTATAATCTGATCTATGTTGTTGATTAGTCTCAGATCCCAGATCTGTTGGTGTTATTACTATAATCTGATCTATGTTGTTGGTTAGTCCCAGATCTGTTGGTGTTGTTACTATAATCTGATCTATGTTGTTGGTTAGTCCCAGATCTGTTGGTGTTGTTACTATAATCTGATCTATGTTGTTGGTTAGTCTAGTCCCAGATCCCAGATCTGTTGGTGTTATTACTATAATCTGATCTATGTTGTTTGGTTAGTCTAGTCCCAGATCCCAGATCTGTTGGTGTTGCTACTATAATCTGATCTGTGATGTTGGTTAGTCCCAGATCTGTTGGTGTTGTTACTATAATCTGATCTATGATGTTGGTTAGTCCCAGATCTGTTGGTGTTATTACTATAATCTGATCTGTGATGTTGGTTAGTCCCAGATCTGTTGGTGTTGCTACTATAATCTGATCTGTGATGTTGGTTTAGTCCCAGATCTGTTGGTGTTATTACTATAATCTGATCTGTGATGTTGGTTAGTCCCAGATCTGTTGGTGTTATTACTGTAATCTGATCTATGATGTTGGTTAGTCCCAGATCTGTTGATGTTATTACTATAATCTGATCTATGATGTTGGTTAGTCTAGTCCCAGATCCCAGATCTGTTGGTGTTGCTACTATAATCTGATCTATGATGTTGGTTAGTCTAGTCCCAGATCCCAGATCTGTTGGTGTTGTTACTATAATCTGATCTGTGATGTTGGTTAGTCCCAGATCTGTTGATGTTATTACTATAATCTGATCTATGATGTTGGTTAGTCTAGTCCCAGATCCCAGATCTGTTGGTGTTGTTACTATATCTGATCTATGATGTTGGTTAGTCCCAGATCTGTTGGTGTTATTACTATAATCTGATCTGTGATGTTGGTTAGTCCCAGATCTGTTGGTGCTTGACCTTTGACCTGGCTCCCACTTCTAAAGTTAACTCTCTATTTATATGCCTCCGTAATGCTGTACTTGGCTGGTCGACCCACCCAAGGTGGCCTCGTATCGTCTCTGTATCGCTGACTGTAAACCCCGTACCTTACGTTGTGCTGTTCTAGGATCAGTTTAATGACCGTACCTCCTACACCATCATGTTTGTGCCTGATAAGTGTGTAACCCTGTACCTTACTGTTGTGCTGTTTAGGATCAGTTTAATGACAGTACCTCCTACACCATCATGTTTGGTCCTGATAAGTGTGTAACCCTGTACCTTACTGTTGTGCTGTTCTAGGATCAGTTTTATGACCGTACCTCCTACACCATCATGTTTGGGCCTGATAAGTGGTGGAGAGGACTACAGCTGCACTTCATCTTCCGCCACAGGAGCCTCTGACAAAGACCTGGACGAGAAACACGCCAAGAGGCCCGACGTCGACTAAGAAGTTCTACACAGACAAGAAGACTCATCTCTACACACGGGTAGAGGGGGGGGGGGGGGGAAGAGGGAAGAGAAGAGAGAGGAGGGGGGAAGGAGAGAGAGAGGAGGGGGGGAGGAGAGAGAGAGGAGGGGGGACGAGGTGAGAGAGGAGGAGGGGTGGGGGAGGGAGAGAGAGGGGGGGGGGGGGAGAGAGAAGAGGGGGGGAGAGAGAAGGGTGGGGGGAGAGAGAAGAGGAGGGGGTGGTTGGGAGAGAGAAGAGGAGGGGGTGGGGGGAGGAGAGAAGAGGGGGGGGTGGGGGGGATTGAGAGAAGACGGAGGGGTGGGGGGAGAGAGAAGAGGGGGGGGGTGGGGGCGGAGAGAGAAGAGGAGGGGGTGGGGGGAGAGAGAAGAGGAGGGGGTGGGGGAGAGGGGGGGGCTGAATGCTGATTGGCTGACAGCCGTGGTATATCAGACCGTATACAACGGGTTATGACAAAACATTTACTGCTCAAATTACGCTGGTAACCAGTTTATAATAGCAATAAGGCACCTCGGGGGGTGTGGTATATGACCAATATACCACACCCCCTCTGGCCTTATTGCTGAATGACACAGTGGTGTGACTGACAGTACTGACAGTATTGAGAGAACAGAGATGTTTACTACCTGAGGGAGATGACAGCATTGTAGAGACAGAGATGTTACTGACAGTATTGTAGAGACAGAATGTTACTACCTGAGGGAGACTGACAGTATGTAGCGACAGATGTTACTACTGAGGAGACTGACAGTATTGTAGAGACAGATGTTACTACCTGAGGGAGACTGACAGTATTGTAGAGACAGATGTTACTACCTGAGGGAGACTGACAGTATTGTAGAGACAGAGATGTTACTACCTGAGGGAGACTGACAGTATTGTAGAGACAGATGTTACTACCTGAGGGAGACTGACAGCATTGTAGAGACAGATGTTACTACCTGAGGGAGACTGACAGCATTGTAGAGACAGATGTTACTACCTGAGGGAGACTGACAGTATTGTAGAGACAGATGTTACTACCTGAGGGAGACTGACAGTATTGTAGAGACAGATGTTACTACCTGAGGGAGACTGACAGTATTGTAGAGACAGAGATGTTACTACCTGAGGGAGACTGACAGTATTGTAGAGACAGATGTTACTACCTGAGGGAGACTGACAGCATTGTAGAGACAGATGTTACTACCTGAGGGAGACTGACAGTATTGTAGAGACAGAGATGTTACTACCTGAGGGAGACTGACAGCATTGTAGAGACAGATGTTACTACCTGAGGGAGACTGACAGTATTGTAGAGACAGATGTTACTACCTGAGGGAGACTGACAGTATTGTAGAGACAGATGTTACTACCTGAGGGAGACTGACAGTATTGTAGAGACAGATGTTACTACCTGAGGGAGACTGACAGTATTGTAGAGACAGATGTTACTACCTGAGGGAGACTGACAGTATTGTAGAGACAGATGTTACTACCTGAGGGAGACTGACAGTATTGTAGAGACAGATGTTACTACCTGAGGGAGACTGACAGTAGTGTAGAGACAAATGTTACTTCCTGAGAGAGACTGACAGTATTGTAGAGACAGATGTTACTACCTGAGGGAGACTGACAGTATTGTAGAGACAGATGTTACTACCTGAGGGAGACTGACAGTATTGTAGAGACAGATGTTACTACCTGAGGGAAACTGACAGTATTGTAGAGACAGATGTTACTACCTGAGGGAGACTGACAGTATTGTAGAGACAGATGTTACTACCTGAGGGAGACTGACAGTATTGTAGAGACAGATGTTACTACCTGAGGGAGACTGACAGTATTGTAGAGACAGATGTTACTACCTGAGGGAGACTGACTCATGTAACTGTCTGTTTCTCCCCCTCTCTCCCTCCCTCCTTTCTCCCCCCTCTCTCTCCCTCCCTCCTTCCTCTCCCCCCTCCCTCTCTCTCCCCCATCCAGTCCTGAACCCAGACAACAGCTATGAGATCCTGGTAGACCAGAGCAGTGTCAGTCGTGGCTCTCTGCTTCATGATGTGGTTCCTCCTGTTAACCCCACCAAGGAGATAGACGATCCCACTGACTCTAAACCTGAAGACTGGGACGAGAGGCCAAGATACCAGACCCAGAGGCTGTCAAACCTGACAACTGGTGGGTTCAACTTCAACACCACTTTTTTGTGATTTTTTTTTTGGGGGGGGGGGGTCGTGACGAAAAGAAAACCAGGTGTTGGCAGGCATGACTGAGGAAGAGTGTCTAGTTCTGAAGGATTTGTGCTTATATTTTTAAACGTAACTTCTTTAAGGACTGTAGATATAACGCGTCTATTAAAGCTGTATCACATAGCTCTGTAGGCCACCTGACCAAATTCACATAGAAATGTGAGTTTTACACTCCGTGGTCAGTTTATTAGGTACACCACCCCATTCAAGACAACGAGTCACACGTGGTGTGGCTGGTTTTCCTGGCACACGTTCGGTCCCCCTGATTACAATTGAGCAATGGTTTCAACGCCCGAAGAATTCAGGCTGTTCTGGAGGCAAAGGGACCCAGTATTAGATGGGTGTACCTAATAAACTGTCCACTGAGTGTATATCTATCATTGGAAGTCTGATGAAGGGTAGATATGTTCTATATGTGCCATTTCTATGCTTCCCGCCCATAAGTTGAGTTTTTAAAACTTTGTATTTTTTGTCCACCAGCTGTCACAGAGGTTTAGATGGTACAATGATTCTCTACATTTGTTTTGTCACAAACTGAAAATGATGCAAAACTATTGTGATTTTTTTTTTTGCAGCCATGTGATGGTGTTTGTGATTTCTACATATTGTGCCTAATGTTGAGCAACGTGCTTGGTTTTAATGCCAAACCATTTGGCATCTTGTGTTCCAGGGATGAGGAGGCTCCGGCTACGATCCAGGACCCTGATGCTGTGAAGCCAGAGGGATGGCTGGACGACGAGCCGGAGTTTTGTAGCCGACCCGCCGCCGACAAACCAGACGACTGGTAACACACTGAACACACACATCAATAAA
>NW_022261984.1:11142361-11144946 GCF_002021735.2 Oncorhynchus kisutch | reverse complement strand
CACACACCCATATGCATACACACACACACTGACTATCAATGACTCCATTATTTATTGAAGTGCTATTATATAAATCTGTAGGCTAAACGCTAGACTGATTGACAGATTTTGTCTGATTGACAGACAAAACATTACAAACAGCTAGCAGCAAGGTAGATTGGTCACGAAAGTCAGAAAAGCAATCAAATGAATCGCTTACCCTTTGAATGATCTTTGTATGTTTGTACTCATGAGACTCCCCAGTTACACAATAAATGTTTGTTTGTCAATAAAGATTGTCTTATATCCAAAATTCCTCATTTGGTGGTGGCCTTTTGTTTAGTAATCCAACAGCTAAATGTTAGGCCTGACTGACAGATTAGCAGGCTAAAGACACAAACTCACATAAAAACTGGATCTCCCAGTCAGATATAAAACTGGATCTCCAAATCAGATATAAAACTGGGATCTCCCAGTCAGATATAAAAACGATATCGGATATCCCAGTCAGATATAAAACTGGATCTCCCAGTCAGATATAAAACTGGATCTCCAGTCGATATAAAACTTTGGATCTCCCATCGATATAAAACTGGATCCTCCAGTCAGATATAAAACTGGATCTCCCAGTCAGATATAAAACTGGATCTCCTAGTCAGATAAAAAACTGGATCTCCCAGTCAGATATAAAAACTGGATCTCCTAGTCAGATATAAAACTGGATCTCCCAGTCAGATATAAAACTGGATCTCCCAGTCAATATAACACTGGATCTCCTAGTCAGATATAAAACTGAATCTCCCAGTCAGATATAAACTGGATCTCCAAGTCAGATATAAAACTGGATCTCCCAGTCAGATATAAAACTGGATCTCCCAGTCCAGATATAAAACTGGATCTCCCAGTCAGATAATAAAACTGGATCTCCCAGTCAGATATAAAACTGGATCTCCTAGTCAGATATAAAACTGGAACTCCCAGTTAGATATAAGTGAAAACTCTCTCTCTCTCTCTCTCTCTCTCTCTCTCTCTCTCTCTCTCTCTCTCTCTCTCTCTCTCTTCTCTTCTCCCTCTCTCTCTCTTCTCTCTCTCTCTCTCTCTCTCTCTCTCTGTCTCTCTCTCTCTCTCTCTCTCTCTCTCTCTCTCTCTCTCTCTCTCTCTCTCTCTCTCTCTCTCTCTCTCTCTCTCTCTCTCTCTCTCTCTCTCTTCCTCTGTCTCTCTCTCTCTTTCTCTCTCTTTCTCTCTCTCTGTCTCTCTCTCCTGTCTCTCTCTCTCTCTCTCTCTCTCTCTGTGTCTCTCTCTCTCTTCCTCTGTCTCTCTCTCTCTTTCTCTCTCTTTCTCCTCTCTCTCTCTCTCTCTGTGTCTCTCTCTCTCTTCCTCTGTCTCTCTCTCTCTTTCTCTCTCTTTCTCTCTCTTTCTCTCTCTCTCTGTCTCTCTCTCTGTCTCTCTCTCTCTCTCTCTCTCTCTCTCTCTCTGTGTCTCTCTCTCTCTTCCTCTGTCTCTCTCTCTCTTTCTCTCTCTTTCTCTCTCTTTCTCTCTCTCTCTGTCTCTCTCTCTGTCTCTCTCTCTCTCTCTCTCTCTCTCCCTCACTCTCTCTCTGTGTGTGTGTGTGTGTGTGTGTGTGTGTGTGCGTATATGTGTGTGCATTTCTGTTAGAAATAAAGTGACAGATAACGTCAGGGATCTGGTGTTCTGAGCTCATCAGAGAGACGATCAATACACACACAGCAGCTTCAAAAGACTCACTTCAAAGAGGAGCCATATGCTCTATACCAACGTGTGTGTGTGTGCGCATGTGTGTGTGTGCGTGTGTATGTATGCATGTGTGTGTGTGTGTGTGTGTGCACGTGTGCTTAAGGCCCTAATGATTAAAGAATCGACTAGAGAATTGACTGTTTTAAAGTTCTGTAGCTCTCGTTTTAGATTGTTATATCACACACTCACACGCACATGCATGCTCACACACACACTCACACACACACACACACACACACACAGAGAGAGAGGGAGAGAGAGAGAGAGTGAGAGAGAGAGACAGAGAGAGAGGAAGAGAGAGAGAGACAGAGAGAGAGAGAGAGAGAGAGAGAGAGGAGAGAGAGAGAGACAGAGAGAGAGAGAAGAGAGAGAGAGACAGAGAGAGAGACAGAGAGAGAGGAAGAGAGAGAGAGACAGAGCGAGAGACAGAGAGAGAGAGAGGAAGAGGAAGAGAGAATAGTAGACTCGTGAAGATTCTGAATAAGATGCTGACCAGTGCTTTTTGTCTGGTCTAAACACTGCATGTGTTTAGTTGGATCATCAAACACTTCAAAAAGATAAATACTTGACACATTGGAAAGAGCAAACTAGACGTAGGCAGACATGGCTCTCAAGAGAAGTCAGGCTATGTGCTCACTGCCCACAAAATGAGGTGGAAACTGAGCTGCACTTCCTAACCTCCTGCCCAATGTATGACCATATTAGAGAGACATATTTCCCTCAGATTACACAGATCCACAAAGAATTCGAAAACAAATCCAATTTTGATAAACTCCCATATCTACGGTGAAATTCCACAGTGTGCCATCACAGCAGCAAGATTTGTGACCTGTTGCCACGAGAAAAGGGCA
>NW_022261984.1:11114861-11129861 GCF_002021735.2 Oncorhynchus kisutch | reverse complement strand
ATTTCACTCATATTACACAGATCCACAAAGAATTAAAAAACAAACCCAATTTTGATAAACTCCCATATCTACTGGGTGAAATTCCACAGTGTGCATCACAGCAGCAAGATGTGTGACCTGTTGCCACTAGAAAAGGTCAACCAGTGAAGAACAAACACCATTGTAAATACAACCCATATTTATGCTTATTTATTTTCCCTTGTGTTCTTTAACCATTTGTACATTGTTAAAACACTGTATATATACAGTGCCTTGCGAAAGTATTCGGCCCCCTTGAACTTTGCGACCTTTTGCCACATTTCAGGCTTCAAACATAAAGATATAAAACTGTATTTGTTTGTGAAGAATCAACAACAAGTGGGACACAATCATGAAGTGGAACGACATTTATTGGATATTTCAAACTTTTTGAACAAATCAAAAACTGAAAAATTGGACGTGCAAAATTATTCAGCCCCTTTACTTTCAGTGCAGCAAACTCTCTCCAGAAGTTCAGTGAGGATCTCTGAATGATCCAATGTTGACCTAAATGACAAATGATGATAAATACAATCCACCTGTGTGTAATCAAGTCTCCGTATAAATGCACCTGCACTGTGATAGTCTCAGAGGTCCGTTAAAAGCGCAGAGAGCATCATGAAGAACAAGGAACACACCAGGCAGGTTCGAGATACTGTTGTGAAGAAGTTTAAAGCCAGATTTGGATACAAAAAGATTTCCCAAGCTTTAAACATCCCAAGGAGCACTGTGCAAGCGATAATATTGAAATGGAAGGAGTATCAGACCACTGCAAATCTACCAAGACCTGGCCGTCCCTCTAAACTTTCAGTTCATACAAGGAGAAGACTGATCAGAGATGCAGCCAAGAGGCCCATGATCACTCTGGATGAACTGCAGAGATCTACAGCTGAGGTGGGAGACTCTGTCCATAGGACAACAATCAGTCGTATATTGCACAAATCTGGCCTTTATGAAAGAGTGGCAAGAAGAAAGCCATTTCTTAAAGATATCCATAAAAAGTGTAGTTTAAAGTTTGCCACAAGCCACCTGGGAGACACACCAAACATGTGGAAGAAGGTGCTCTGGTCAGATGAAACCAAAATTGAACTTTTTGGCAACAATGCAAAAATTGATGGCAAGATGGATGGAGCCAAATACAGGACCATTCTGGAAGAAAACCTGATGGAGTCTGCAAAAGACCTGAGACTGGGACGGAGATTTGTCTTCCAACAAGACAATGATCCAAAACATAAAGCAAAATCTACAATGGAATGGTTCAAAAATAAACATATCCAGGTGTTAGAATGGCCAAGTCAAAGTCCAGACCTGAATCCAATCGAGAATCTGTGGAAAGAACTGAAAACTGCTGTTCACAAATGCTCTCCATCCAACCTCACTGAGCTCGAGCTGTTTTGCAAGGAGGAATGGGAAAAAATTTCAGTCTCTCAATGTGCAAAACTGATAGAGACATACCCCAAGCGACTTACAGCTGTAATCGCAGCAAAAGGTGGCGCTACAAAGTATTAACTTAAGGGGGCTGAATAATTTTGCACGCCCAATTTTTCAGTTTTTGATTTGTTAAAAAAGTTTGAAATATCCAATAAATGTCGTTCCACTTCATGATTGTGTCCCACTTGTTGTTGATTCTTCACAAAAAAATACAGTTTTATATCTTTATGTTTGAAGCCTGAAATGTGGCAAAAGGTCGCAAAGTTCAAGGGGGCCGAATACTTTCGCAAGGCACTGTATATATAATATGACATTTGTAATGTCTTTACTGTTTTGAAACTTCTGTATGTGTAATGTTTACTGTTAATTTTTATTGTTTATTTCACTTTATATATTCACTTTATATATTATCTACCTCACTTGCTTTGGCAATGTTAACACATGTTTCCCATGTCAATAAAGCCCTTGAATTGAATTGAATTGAGAGAGAGAGATAGAGAGACAGAGAGAGAGACAGAGAGAGAGAGAGAGAGAGAGAGAGAGAGGAGAGAGAGAGACAGAGAGAGAGACAGAGAGAGAGAGAGAGACAGAGAGAGAGAGAGAGAGAGAGAGAGAGAGAGACAGAGAGAGAGAGAGAGAGAGAGAGAGACAGAGAGAGAGAGGAGAGAGAGAGAGAGAGAGAGAGAGAGAGAGAGGAGGAGGTACAGAGAAGGGCTGAATGATTATGTGTGCAATACCAATATCGCTCCACACAACAAACACTAGACTACGGTACCTCCTCCAATGAGGTTGGTCAGACAATACTGACCAATCACAAGCGGCCTCTCACTCTCTGCATGGCATGCAAATACTGGCCAATCACAAGCGTCCCTTCAGTTACATGCTGGTGAGGAGAAAAAGGTCTTCACCTCCCTGACCCTTACCCTAACCATAACCCTGACCCTAACCCTAACCATAACCCTGACCCTAACCGTAACCCTAACCCTGACCCTAACCGTAACCCTAACCCTGACCCTAACCGTAACCCTAACCCTGACCCTAACCGTAACCCTGACCCTAACCCTGACCCTGAACCTAACCCTGAACCTGACACTGACCCTAACCCTAACCCTAACCCTGAACCTAACCCTGACCCTGAACCTAACCCTGACCCTGACTCTGAACCTGACCCTAACCCTGAACCTGACACTGACCCTAACTCTGACCCTAACCCCAACCCCAACCCTGACCCTGACCCTGACACTGACCCTAACATTTCTAGTCCAATAGTTTGTCAATGTAGAGTTGACTTAGATATTAGCCTGATAGGTGACCTTGGTGTCTCTAGTCTCCTAGAGAGAGGACTTAGATATGAGACTGATAGCTGACCTTGGTGTTTCTAGTCTCCTAGAGAGAGGACTTAGATATGAGACTGATAGGTGACCTTGGTGTCTCTAGTCTCCTAGAGAGATGACTTAGATATGAGACTGATAGGTGACCTTGGTGTTTCTAGTCTCCTAGAGAGAGTACTTAGATGTGAGACTGATAGGTGACCTTGGTGTCTCTAGTCTCCTAGAGAGAGGACTTAGATATGAGACTGATAGGTGACCTTGGTGTTTCTAGTCTCCTAGAGAGATGACTTAGATATGAGACTGATAGTGCTTTCCTTTCTTACTACTGATGGCTCATTTATTATCATTAGGCATACGCACACACACACACACACACACACACACACACACACACACACACACACACACACACACACACACACACACACACACACACACACACACACACACACACACACACACACACACACACAGAAGCAGAGGACTTAGATATGAGACTGATAGTGACCTTGGTGTTTCTAGTCTCCTAGAGAGAGGACTTAGATATGAGACTGATAGTGACAGGTGACCTTGGTGTCTCTAGTCTCCTAGAGAGATGACTTAGATATGAGACTGATAGCTGACCTTGGTGTTTCTAGTCTCCTAGAGGGATGACTTAGATATGAGACTGATAGTGACCTTGGTGTTTCTAGTCTCCTAGAGAGAGGACTTAGATATGAGACTGATAGGTGACCTTGGTGTTTCTTGTCTCCTAGAGAGAGGACTTAGATATGAGACTGATAGGTGACCTTGGTATCTCTAGTCTCCTAGAGAGATGACTTAGATATGAGACTGACAGGTGACCTTGGTGTTTCTAGTCTCCTAGAGAGAGTACTTAGATGTGAGACTGATAGGTGACCTTGGTGTCTCTAGTCTCCTAGAGAGAGTACTTAGATGTGAGACTGATAGGTGACCTTGGTGTCTCTAGTCTCCTAGAGAGAGGACTTAGATATGAGACTGATAGGTGACCTTGGTGTTTCTAGTCTCCTAGAGAGATGACTTAGATATGAGACTGATAGTGCTTTCCTTTCTCACTACTGATGGCTCATTTATTATCATTAGGCATACGCACACACACACACACACACACACACACACACACACACACACACACACACACCACACACACACACACACACACACACACACACACCACACACACACACACACACACACACACACACACACACACACACACAGACACACACACAGACACAGAAGCACAGCATGCACACACACTCTTTCGCTCTGTCATGAGGTCCTTTGTTTGAGTGTGTGTGTGTGTGTGTGTGTGTGTGTGTGTGTGTGTGTGTGTGTGTGTGTGTGTGTGTGTGTGTGTGTGTGTGTGTGTGTGTGTGTGTGTGTGTGTGTGTGTGTGTGTGTGTGTGATGATAACACCCTTGTAGTAATGATTTGCGGTGCAGACTGGAATTACTCAAGCATTAGAAACGCCCCTGTCGTTACCATAGTGATTGATTGACTGGTGATGTAATAGCCGAAGACTTCCAATCAACATGAAATACTACTACAAATCAATCAGGATGCGTGTCCTTTTCTAACTGACCAAGTGTTAGAATGTGTATTGTGTTTGTCTATTGCGGTGGATGTGCCGTACCCGCCCACCCACTTACTCATTATCCTAATTTATGAGGTGTCATTCATTTATTCTAAGGGTTGCTGGTGAGACCATCCCACCTTCCCAGCCTCCCTCTATCCCTCCCACCCTGCATCCCACACACCCTCCCTCCCTCCCTGCATCCCACCCTCCCTCCCTCCATCCCACCCTCCCTCCCTCCCTCCATCCCACCCTCGCTCCCTCCCTGCATCCCACCCTCCCTCCCTCCCTCCCTCCATCCCTCCCTCCCTCCTCCCTCCCTCCCTCCCTCCCTCCCTCCCTCCCTCCCTCCCTCCCTCCCTCCCTCCCTCCCTCCCTCCCTCCCTCCCTCCCTCCCTCCCTCCCTCCATCCCACCCTCCCTCCCTCCCTGCATCCCAGCCTCCCTCCCTCCCTCCCTCCCTCCCTCCCTCCCTCCCTCCCTCCCTCCCTCCCTCCATCCCACCCTCCCTCCCACCATCCCACCCTCCCTCCCTCCCTCCATCCCACCCTCCCTCCCTGCATCCCAGCCTCCCTCCCTGCATCCCACCCTCCCTCCCTGCATCCCACCCTCCCTCCCTGCATCCCACCCTCCCTCCATCCCACCCTCCTCCCTCCCTCCATCCCACCCACCCTCCCAGGCTCCCTCCCTGCATCCCACCCTCCCTCCCTCCCTTCCTCCATCCCACCCTCCCTCCCTCCATCCCACCCTCCCAGCCTCCCTCCCTCCCTCCCTCCATCCCACCCTCCATCCCACCCTCCCACCCTCCCTCCCTCCCAGCCTCCCTCCCTCCCAGCCTCCCCTCATTGTTCTCCCTCATCTTTACCTCTCCTTCAGGTCTCTATCTCCTCCCCTCATTGTTCTCTCTCATCTTTACCTCTCCTTCAGGTTTCTATCTCCTCCCCTCATTGTTCTCTCTCATCTTTACCTCTCCTTCAGGTTTCTATCTCCTCCCCTCATTGTTCTCTCTCAACTTTACCTCTCCTTCAGGTCTCTATCTCCTCCCCTCATTGTTCTCTCTCATCTTTACCTCTCCTTCAGGTCTCTATCTCCTCCCCTCATTGTTCTCTCTCATCTTTACCTCTCCTTCAGGTTTCTATCTCCTCCCCTCATTGTTCTCTCTCATCTTTACCTCTCCTTCAGGTTTCTATCTCCTCCCCTCATTGTTCTCTCTCAACTTTACCTCTCCTTCAGGTCTCTATCTCCTCCCCTCATTGTTCTCTCTCATCTTTACCTCTCCTTCAGGTCTCTATCTCCTCCCCTCATTGTTCTCTCTCATCTTTACCTCTCCTTCAGGTTTCTATCTCCTCCCCTCATTGTTCTCTCTCAACTTTACCTCTCCTTCAGGTTTTTATCTCCTCCCCTCATTGTTCTCTCTCATCTTTACCTCTCCTTCAGGTCTCTATCTCCTCTCCTCATTGTTCTCTCTCATCTTTACCTCTCCTTCAGGTCTCTATCTCCTCCCCTCATTGCTCTCTCTCATCTTTACCTCTCCTTCAGGTCTCTATCTCCTCCCCTCATTGTTCTCTCTCATCTTTACCTCTCCTTCAGGTTTCTATCTCCTCCCCTCATTGTTCTCTCTCATCTTTACCTCTCCTTCAGGTTTCTATCTCCTCCCCTCATTGTTCTCTCTCATCTTTACCTCTCCTTCAGGTCTCTATCTCCTCCCCTCATTGTTCTCTCTCATCTTTACCTCTCCTTCAGGTTTCTATCTCCTCCCCTCATTGTTCTCTCTCAACTTTACCTCTCCCTCCATCCTCCATCCTCCTCTTCCCTCCCCTCCCATCCTTTCTTCTGCCAACTCTCCTACTTTCCCTTATTTTTCTTCTCCTCCTCTCTCATCCTTTCCTCTCCCCCTCAATCCTCCTTTCCTTTCCTTTCCTCTCCTCCTGTCTTCTACCTTTCCTCTCCTCCTGTCTCCTACATTTCCTCTCCCCCTCTCTCCTCATTTCCTCTCTTCCTGTCTCCTACCTTTCCTCTCCTCCTGTCTCCTACATTTCCTCTCCTCCTGTCTCCTACCTTTCCTCTCCTCCTGTCTCCTACATTTCCTCTCCTCCTGTCTCCTACCTTTCCACTCCTGTCTCCTACCTTTCCTCTCCTCCTGTCTCCTACCTTTCCTCTCCTGTCTCCTACCTTTTCTCTCCTCCTGTATCCTACCTTTCCTCTCCTCCTGTCTCCTACCTTCCTCTCCCCCTGTCTCCTACATTTCCTCTCCTCCTGTCTCCTACCTTTCCTCTCCTCCTGTCTCCTACATTTCCTCTCCTCCTGTCTCCTACCTTTCCTCTCCTGTTTCCTACCTTTCCTCTCCTCCTGTCTCCTACCTTTCCTCTCCTCCTGTCTCCTACCTTTCCTCTCCTGTTTCCTACCTTTCCTCTCCTCCTGTCTCCTACCTTTCCTCTCCTCCTGTCTCCTACCTTTCCTCTCCTCCTGTCTCCTACATTTCCTCTCCTCCTGTCTCCTACCTTTCCTCTCCTCCTGTCTCCTACATTTCCTCTCCTCCTGTCTCCTACATTTCCTCTCCTCCTGTCTCCTACCTTTCCTCTCCTGTCTCCTACCTTTCCTCTCTCCTACTTGTCCTCGTCCTCCTGTCTCATACCTTTCCTCTCCTGTCTCCTACCTTTCCTCTCCTGTCTCCTACCTTTCCTCTCCTCCTGTCTCCTACCTTTCCTCTCCTGTCTCCTACCTTTTCTCTCCTCCTGTCTCCTACCTTTCCTCTCTCCTACTTGTCCTCTCCTCCTGTCTCATACCTTTCCTCTCCTCCTGTCTCCTACATTTCCTCTCCTCCTGTCTCCTACCATTCCTCTCCTCCTGTCTCCTACCATTCTTCTCCTCCTGTCTCCTACCTTTCCTCTCCTGTCTCCTACCTTTCCTCTCTCCTACTTGTCCTCTCCTCCTGTCTCATACCTTTCCTCTCTTCCTGTCTCCTACCTTTCCTCTCTCCTACTTTTCCTCTCCTGTCTCCTACCATTCCTCTCCTCCTGTCTCCTACATTTCCTCTCCTCCTGTCTCCTACCATTCCTCTCCTCCTATCTCCTATCTTTCCTCTCCTCCTGTCTCCTTCCATTCCTCTCCTCCTGTCTCCTACATTTCCTCTCCTCCTGTCTCCTACCATTCCTCTCCTCCTGTCTCCTACCTTTCCTCTCCTCCTGTCTCCTACCATTCCTCTCCTCCTGTCTCCTACAATTCCTCTCCTCCTGTCTCCTACTTTTCCTCTCCTCCTGTCTCCTACATACCCTCTCCTCCTGTCTTCTACCATTCCTCTCCTCCTGTCTCCTACTTTTCCTCTCCTCCTGTCTCCTCTCCTCCTTGTGCTGAGTGTAAATTTAGAACAGAAGGCATCAGGGGCCGCTGTGTGTGTGTGTGTGTGTGTGTGTGTGTGTGTGTGTGTGTGTGTGTGTGTGTGTGTGTGTGTGTGTGTGTGTGTGTGTGTGTGTGTGTGTGTGTGTGTGTATCCCAAACACAGATGAATACCAAGGCTTTTGGTTTTTAATCAGCCCCATCTGAGCGCTGTATGGGACTTAGAAAATCTTTCATGTGTTCTCTCTCTCTCTCTCTCTCTCTCTCTCTCTCTCTCACACACACACACACACAAACACACACACACACAGATATGTAGCTACAGTACTGAAATGTACTCAAGGTGATTCTTCCTGGTCCCTGGTGGAAAAAGTCGTAAAGAAAGAAAAGAGAGAGAGAAAGGAGAGAGAGAGAGAGAGAGAAAGAGAGAGAGAAAGAGGGAAAGAGAGAGAGGGAGAGGGAGAGGGAGAGAGAGGGAGAGGGAGAGGGAGAGGGAGAGGGAGAGGGAGAGGGAGAGGGAGAGAGAGAGAGAGAGAGAAAATAGAGAGAGATAGAGAGAGAGAGAGAGAGAGAGAGAGAGAGAGAGAGAGAGAGAGAGAGAGAAAAGGGAGAGAGAGAGAGAGAGAGAGAGAGAGAGAAAAGGGAGAGAGACAGAGAGAGAGAGAGAGAGAGAGAGAGAGAGAGAGAGAGAGAGAGAGAGAGAGAGAGAGAGAGAGAGAGAGAGAGAGAGAGAGAGAGAGAGAGAGAGAAAGAAAGATAAAGAGAGAGTGAGAAAGAGAGACAAGGGTCTGGGTAGAGAGCATCACCTCAAACATGAGATCATATGAATGAATACATACTGCTCTAACTGAATACATACTGCTCTGAATACATACTGCTCTAACTGAATACATACTGCTCTGACTGAATACATACTGCTCTGAATACACACTGTGCTAACTGAATACATACTGCTCTAACTGAATACATACTGCTCTAACTGAATACATACTGCTCTAACTGAATACATACTGCTCTGAATACATACTGCTCTAACTGAATACATACTGCTCTAACTGAATACATACTGCTCTAACTGAATACATACTGCTCTAACTGAATACATACTGCTCTAACTGAATACATACTGCTCTGAATACATACTGCACTGAATACATACTGTGCTAACTGAATACATACCGTGCTAACTGAATACATACTGTGCTAACTGAATACATACTGTGCTAACTGAATACATACTGCTCTAACTGAATACATACTGCTCTGAATACACACTGTGCTAACTGAATACATACTGCTCTAACTGAATACATACTGCTCTAACTGAATACATACTGCTCTAACTGAATACATACTGCTCTGAATACATACTGCACTGAATACATACTGTGCTAACTGAATACATACTGTGCTAACTGAATACATTTTGTGCTAACTGAATACATACTGTGCTAACTGAATACATACTGCTCTAACTGAATACATACTGCTCTGAATACACACTGTGCTAACTGAATACATACTGCTCTAACTGAATACATACTGCTCTAACTGAATACATACTGCTCTAACTGAATACATACTGCTCTAACTGAATACATACTGCTCTAACTGAATACATACTGCTCTGAATACATACTGTGCTAACTGAATACATACTGCTCTAACTGAATACATACTGCTCTAACTGAATACATACTGCTCTAACTGAATACATACTGCTCTAACTGAATACATACTGCTCTGAATACATACTGCTCTAACTGAATACATACTGCTCTGACTGAATACATACTGCTCTAACTGAATACATACTGCTCTGAATACATACTGTTCTAACTGAATACATACTGCTCTAACTGAATACATACTGCTCTAACTGAATACATACTGCTCTAACTGAATACATACTGCTCTAACTGAATACATACTGTGCTAACTGAATACATACTGCTCTAACTGAATACATACTGCTCTAACTGAATACATACTGCTCTGAATACATACTGTGCTAACTGAATACATACTGCTCTAACTGAATACACAACTAAATCAAACTACATTGTTATACTGATAATATATTTTATTTATTTATTTTATTAATTCGTTATTTTACCAGGTAAGTTGACTGAGAACAACCTTCTCATTTGCAGCAACGACCTGGGGAATAGTTACAGGGGAGAGGAGGGGGATGAATGAGCCAATTGTGAACTGGGGATGATTAGGGGACCGTGATGGTTTGAGGGCCAAATTGGGAATTTAGCCAGGACACCGGGGTTAACACCCCTACTCTTACGATAAGTGCCATGGGATCTTTAATGACCTCAGAGAGCCAGGACACCGGGGTTAACACCCCTACTCTTACGATAAGTGCCATGGGATCTTTAATGACCGCAGAGAGTCAGGACACCCGTTTAACGTCCCATCCGAAAGACGGATGAGACGGATATAAAGGATTATTGCATCAACATTTTAACAAACATTCATTTTTAACATGGTCATCAAAATATAATGTGCTATAAGCGCAGCACTTATTCATTAATTTATGAATAACATGAGTGTATATTTCCTGTTTAACAATTATGAGTTCTTAAACAACCTAAGTTAATGATGTATTCAGGCAGCCATAGGCTGCAGATGGAATAGGAAGCTGAATGTTGTGTATGTAGGTGTTTCATTAACACCAGCAGCACTCAGGTTTCTGACATTCTGAGGTGAAGATATTTCTGTCCTCACCAGCATCTAACTGAGGTGAAGACCTTTCTCTCCTCACCAGCATCTAACTGAGGTGAAGATCTTTCCGTCCTCACCAGCATCTAACTGAGGTGAAGATCTTTCTGTTCTCACCAGCATCTAACTGAGGTGAAGATCTTTCTGTCCTCACCAGCATCTAACTGAGATGAAGACCTTTCTCTCCTCACCAGCATCTAACTGAGATGAAGACCTTTCTATCCTCACCAGCATCTAACTGAGGTGAAGATCTTTCTGTCCTCACCAGCATATAACTGAGATGAAGACCTATCTGTCCTCACCAGCATCTAACTGAGGTGAAGACCTTTCTCTCCTCACCAGCATCTAACTGAGGTGAAGATCTTTCCGTCCTCACCAGCATCTAACTGAGGTGAAGATCTTTCTGTCCTCACCAGCATCTAACTGAGGTGAAGACCTGTCTGTCCTCACCAGCATCTAACTGAGGGTTAGGGTCAGGGTCAGGGTCAGGGTTAGGGTCAGGTTAGGGTCAGGGTTAAGGTCAGGGTTAGGGTCAGGGTTAGGGTCAGGGTTAAGGTCAGGGTTAGGGTCAGGGTTAGGGTCAGGGTTAGGGTTAAGGTCAGGGTTAAGGTCAGGGTTAGGGTCAGGGTTAGGGTCAGGGTTAAGGTCAGGGTTAGGGTCAGGGTTAGGGTCAGGGTTAGGGTTAAGGTCAGGGTTAAGGTCAGGGTTAGGGTTAGGGTCAGGGTTAGGGTCAGGGTTAGGGTCAGGGTCAGGGTTAGGTCAGGGTTAGGGTTAGGGTTAAGGTCAGGGTTAAGGTCAGGGTTAGGGTCAGGGTCAGGGTTAGGTCAGGGTTAGGGTCAGGGTTAAGGTCAGGGTCAGGGTTAGGGTCAGGGTTAGGGTTAGGGTTAAGGTCAGGGTCAGGGTTAGGGTCAGGGTTAGGGTTAGGGTTAAGGTCAGGGTTAAGGTCAGGGTTAGGGTCAGGGTTAAGGTCAGGGTTAAGGTCAGGGTCAGGGTTAGGGTCAGGGTTAGGGTTAAGGTCAGGGTTAAGGTCAGGGTTAGGGTCAGGGTCAGGGTCAGGGTTAAGGTCAGGGTTAAGGTCAGGGTTAGGGTCAGGGTCAGGGTTAGGGTTAGGGTTAAGGTCAGGGTTAAGGTCAGGGTTAGGGTCAGGGTCAGGGTTAGGTCACCTCACGTATCACTATCGGTCTCATATCGCTATATGCTATAATAATAAAAGCTACTATCTAACTGGAGACCAGTCAGAAAGATACAGAGAGAGAGAGAGAGACAATAACCAAAGACTACATCCTACAAGGTCAAAACCTCAACATTATATCCCTCTTTGTGACATCACTACAGAGAGATTACAGCTGAGTGTGATGATACCATTTACTTCACCTTATCCCAACAACATCTCTTCTAATAGTCATCCCCCTCTCTCCCTAGCTGTGGGGAATATCCCTCCCTCCTTCCAAAGAAAGAGACAGACAGACAGACAGACAGACAGACAGACAGACAGACAGACAGACAGACAGACAGACAGACAGACAGACAGACAGACAGACAGACAGATAGAATGAGAGTTCAATGCAAGTGTGTGCGCACAAGAGCGTTGGAACATAACTGACGAAATAGCGGTTAACAGTTAACGAAGATGTATGCTTAGTCCAATATAACCTAATGTATTATTTATTATACAAGAGACGAAATTCACAAATTCCACCGCACAACGGCAGAGTCATGTCTTCAGCGTGCTAACAATGACTCAATAATTCATGCCTTCTGGGAGTGTTATAACTCCAAAAGTTAAGGGTTAGAAAACCTGTCTGTCAGAAGCATTACAACGTCAGTTTACTGTTAATCCATCTGTCATATTTCATATGAGGGTGCCGTGAGATACCTGACAGGTTGGACAAAATTCATTCTGTCGCTTATATTGAAGAAGCTATTATTTAAATACTGGAAGTCAAATGATACCCTGTGGGTTTAAGAAAATGGAAGAATTAAACTGTATTATTTGTTAAATATTGAAGACAATCTGACTGAAACAACCATCTGAAGCCCTATGAGGCAGAGTCGTATACGCATTGTAAACAATCAATGGCTGAAACCAATGGCTATTGATTATGATAATAAATAGGAAACAATATCATAAATTAAACTGAACATTGAACAAATATTGAGGAGGACTGGTAGGATGACAACATGTGGGTCTGATGTGGAATAGAAGGACTGGTAGGATGACAACATGTGGGTCTGATGTGGAATAGAAGGACTGGTAGGATGACAACATGTGGGTCTGATGTGGAATAGAAGGACTGGTAGGATGACAACATGTGGGTCTGCGTGATGTGGAATAGAAGGACTGGTAGGATGACAACATGTGGGTCTGATGTGGAATAGAAGGACTGGTAGGATGACAACATGTGGGTCTGATGTGGAATAGAAGGACTGGTAGGATGACAACATGTGGGTCTGATGTGGAATAGAAGGACTGGTAGGATGGCAACATGTGGGTCTGAGTGATGTGGAATAGGAGGACTGGTAGGATGACAACATGTGGGTCTGAGTGATGTGGAATAGAAGGACTGGTAGGATGACAACATGTGGGTCTGAGTGATGTGGAATAGAAGGACTGGTAGGATGGCAACATGTGGGTCTGATGTGGAATAGAAGGACTGGTAGGATGGCAACATGTGGGTCTGAGTGAAGTGGAATAGAAGGACTGGTAGGATAACAACATGTGGGTCTGAGTGATGTGGAATAGAAGGACTGGTAGGATGGCAACATGTGGGTCTGAGTGATGTGGAATAGAAGGACTGGTAGGATGGCAACAGGTGGGTCTGAGTGATGTGGAATAGAAGGACTGGTAGGATGACAACATGTGGGTCTGAGTGATGTGGAATAGAAGGACTGGTAGGATAACAACATGTGGGTCTGAGTGATGTGGAATAGAAGGACTGGTAGGATGCCAAATGAAGGTCTGAGTGATGTGGAATAGAAGGACTGGTAGGATGACAACATACAGATCTGAGTGATGTGGAATAGAAGGACTGGTAGGATGGCAATATGTGGGTCTGAGTGATGTGGAATAGAACGACTGGTAGGATGGCAACATGTGGGTCTGAGTGATGTGGAATAGAAGGACTGGTAGAATGGCAACATGTGGGTCTGAGTGATGTGGAACAGAAGGACTGGTAGGATGACAACATGTGGGTCTGAGTGATGTGGAATAGAAGGACTGGTAGGATGGCAACATGTGGGTCTGAGTGATGTGGAATAGAAGGACTGATAGGATGTCAACATGTGGGTCTGAGTGATGTGGAATAGAATGACTGGTAGGATGGCAACATGTGGGTCTGAGTGATGTGGAATAGAAGGATTGGTACGGTGGCAACATGTGGGTCTGATGTGGAATAGAAGGACTGGTAGGATGGCAACATGTGGGTCTGAGTGATGTGGAATAGAAGGACTGGTAGGATGGCAACATGTGGGTCTGAGTGATGTGGAATAGAAGGACTGGTAGGATGGCAACATGTGGGTCTGAGTGATGTGGAATAGAAGGACTGATATGTTGGCAACATGTGGGTCTGAGTGATGTGGAATAGAAGGACTGGTAGGATGGCAACATGTGGGTCTGAGTGATGTGGAATAGAAGGACTGGTAGGATGACAACATCTGGGTCTGAGTGATGTGGAATAGAAGGACTGGTAGGATAACAACATGTGGGTCTGAGTGATGTGGAATAGAAGGACTGGTAGGATGGCAACATGTGGGTCTGAGTGATGTGGAATAGAAGGACTGGTAGGATGGCTACATGTGGGTCTGAGTGATGTGGAATAGAAGGACTGGTAGGATGACAACATGAGGGTCTGAGTGATGTGGAATTGAAGGACTGGTAGGATGACAACATGTGGGTCTGATGTGGAATAGAATGACTGGTAGGATGACAACATGTGGGTCTGAGTGATGTCAGAGTTTCATGTATTTTTTTTCTTCACTTGCCTGTTTCTGTTTTGACTGTTGTGCAATATGCTCACCGGACAGTTTATTAGGTACACCACCCTGTTCACTAAAATGGAACACTCCTACAGACAGGAAGTCAACTGGCCGGGGCCTGCTATAAAAACCAGGCAGACAGGCATCGAGGCATTTAGTTACTGTTTGATTGGACATGAGAATGGACAAAAACGAGTGACCTAAGCGACTTGAGTGTGGAATGGTCGTCGGTGCCAGCCGTCGCCAGATCCACTACCTCAGAATCGGACGCTCTCCTGGGCTTTTCACACACAACTGTGTCTAGGGTTTACCAAGAACGGTGCAACAAACAAAAGACATCCAGTCAGCAGCAGTCCTGTGGGTAAAAAACAGCTTGTTGATGAGAGAGGTCCAAGGAGAATGGCAGGAATGGTTCGAGCTAACAGGAGGGCCACAAACAGACAAATGGAGGCACTACAACCAACAGTGGGTTGAGCTAACAGGAGGGCCACAAACAGACAAATGGAGGCACTACAACCAACAGTGGTTCGAGCTAACAGGAGGGCCACAAACAGACAAATGGAGGCGCTACAACCAACAGTGGGTT
>NW_022261984.1:11102361-11107361 GCF_002021735.2 Oncorhynchus kisutch | reverse complement strand
TGTATTGTATTGTATTTTATTGTTTTGTATTGTATTGTATTGTATTGTATTGTATTGTATTTTATTGTTTTGTATTGTATTGTATTGTATTGTATTTTATTGTTTTGTATTGTATTGTATTGTTTTGTATTTTATTGTTTTGTATTGTATTGTATTGTATTGTATTGTATTGTATTTTATTGTTTTGTATTGTATTGTATTGTTTTGTATTTTATTGTTTTGTATTTTATTATATTGTATTGTATTGTATTTCAATATATTGTATTGTATTGTATTTTACTGTATTGAATTGCATTGTAATGTATTGCATTATATTGTATTGTATTGTATCATATTGTATTGTATTTTTTGTATTGTATTATATTGTAGTGCATTGTATTTTAAGATATTGTATTGTATTGCATTGTATTGTATTGCAATATATTGTACTGTAATATATTGTATTGTATTACATTGTATTGTATTGTATTGCAAATTATTGTACTATAATATGTTGTATTGTACTGTATTGTATTTTATTATATTGTATTTTATTGTATTGTATTGAATTGTATTGCAATATATTGTATTGTATTTTCTTGTATTGTATTGAATTGCATTGTGGTGTATAGTATTGTATTGTATTGTGTTGTTTGCTTTACTTTATGCCTCTGTCTGTAGGTTATGTTAAAAGGCTACTGTACTGCCGTGTCAATCTGTGCTCTCCAGCACTGATGGTTCCACTCTGTGATATTGTTACTCTGTTACATTCTACTGAGATGGATCAGTTAGCGCCAGTGTCTAAAGCGTTCCTCTCCTGCTTCACTCCCTCCCTCTCTCCCTCCCCCATCCTCACTCCCCACCTCCCCCCACAAACACAAATCTTCTCCTCTCACTTCATCCCCTCTTTCTTCCTGACACACTCTACCGTCTTCTCTCCCCTCTATCCACATCCCTCTCTACAGATATATCACATATCCTCCAAATTAGGCAATGTGGAATGCGCACGAGGTACGTGCGCGCGCACACACATGACTTTCTTAACCTGGTCGAGCGTGGGAAAAGGTACCGTCTGTAATGAATAACGCCTTTCCCCTTATCATTACCATACATAAGGCTACACACTCAGATGCACATAGGGGACCTATGAAATAATCAAACCACTTATAGTGGTTTAACCCAAAATCGACAACAAAAAAACGACAGTTGACACAAAAGGTAAGAGTAAATATTCAGCCAGCTCACCGTAATATCCGGATAAATCCTCAGTGTATGGAGAATCCCAAGGAGTTTTCTTTATCTTTCTTCACCCAAGTTAGAAACAGCCGAGCGCTATAATATCCCACTCACTCCCTCCTTCCTGCCCGACCTCGAGGTCCTGAATGAACTGACAGAAGAGAGAGAATAAGAGAGACTCGGTTTACATCAAACACGCAGATCTAGACTTAGCTATCGAGGTCATCTCTCAGAAGTGAACGAATTTAACAAGAGAAGATACACATTTTGAAATAACAGTTGGTGCTTTACCGATTTCAAAATCCGAGCTGGCTCGAGAAAAGACGACCGTTAAAACAGGAACCTCGCGAGGATCTGCGCGAGAAAGCGGCTGTCAAATTTGACTTCAAACTGATGCTGACGATGCGCGCGGAGATAAAGCTGTTCCACGAGAGAGAAAGAGAAAGAGAGAGAGAGAGGAAGAGAGGAAGAGAGGAAGAGAGAGGAGAGAGACAGAGGAGAGAGACAGAGGAAGAGAGAGGAGAGAGACAGAGAGAGAGAGAGAAACAGAGAGGAGAGAGACAGAGAGGAGAGAGACAGAGAGGAAGAGAGAGGAGAGAGAGAGAGAGAGACAGAGGAAGAGAGAGGAGAGAGACAGAGAGAGAGAGAGAGACAGAGAGAGAGAGAGAGAGAGAGAGAGAGAGAGAGAGACAGAGAGAGAGAGAGACAGAGAGGAGAGAGACAGAGAGGAAGAGAGAGAGAGAGAGAGAGACAGAGAGGAAGAGAGAGGAGAGAGAGAGAGACAGAGAGGAAGAGAGACAGAGAGGAGAGAGACAGAGAGGAAGAGAGAGGAGAGAGAGAGAGACAGAGAGGAAGAGAGAGCAGAGAGAGAGAGAGAAAGAGAGGAAGAGAGAGGAGAGAGAGAGAGACAGAGAGGAAGAGAGAGCAGAGACAGAGAGAGAGAGGAGAGAGGAAGAGAGAGCAGAGAGAGAGAGAGAGGAAGAGAGAGAGAGAGACAGAGAGAGAGAGAGACAGAGAGAGAGAGACAGAGAGAGAGAGAGAGAGAGAGAGGAAGAGGAAGAGAGAATAGTAGACTCGTGAAGATTCTGAATAAGATGCTGACAGTGCTTTTTGTCTGGTCTAAACACTGCATGTGTTTAGTTGGATCATGTGATTTCTTTCAGCAGGAGTATTCACCTACCAATACAACACATCAGTTGATCAGTAATTACTCATCTATTTATTGACCTACTTTCCTCAATGTGTGTATTAATGAATTGCCTGCTTTACAATGTCAACGTGGTCAGAGCGCTGGCACAACGCAAAACAGCCTATTCAACATATATATAGGTCAACATTGTGAAGATCAGAGACTTCATTATGTTTTTCTCCCTAGACGAAGATAAGATGCCACTGAATTAAATAGAAAAGGAAAATATTCTTCTACACACACAGACAAAAACAAAAAGTTGTTGTTTATACAAAAAAAAATGTACTGACTAAAATCCCAGTAGGCCTGTGCTTCAGCAGCCCTTCAGGAAGCCTTTGGTATCCCACCTCAGGTGGTCTAAAGCCGTATAGGGGAAACACTGAATCTCACCTCTTCTCAATTAGATCGACTGAACAGCCTCTCTGTCCTTCGCTCTATGTAGGGAATAGGGCCCTGGTCAAAACTAGTATACTATATAGGGAATAGGGCCCTGGTCAAAACTAGTATACTATGTAGGGAATAGGGCCCTGGTCAAAACTGGTATACTATGTAGGGAATAGGGCCCTGGTCAAAACTGGTATACTATATAGGGGATAGGGCCCTGGTCAAAACTGGTATAGTATATAGGGAATAGGGCCCTGGTCAAAACTGGTATACTATATAGGGGATAGGGCCCTGGTCAAAACTAGTATACTATATAGGGAATAGGGCCCTGGTCAAAACTGGTATACTATATAGGGGATAGGGCCCTTGTCCAAACTGGTATACTATATAGGGGATAGGGCCCTGGTCAAAACTGGTATACTATATAGGGAATAGGGCCCTGGTCAAAACTGGTATACTATATAGGGGATAGGGCCCTGGTCAAACTGGTATACTATATAGGGAATAGGGCCCTGGTCAAAACTGGTATACTATATAGGGGATAGGGCCCTGGTCAAAACTAGTATACTATAAAGGGAATAGGGCCCTGGTCAAAACTGGTATACTATATAGGGGATAGGGCCCTGGTCAAAACTGGTATACTATGTAGGGAATAGGGCCCTGGTCAAAACTGGTATACTATATATAGGGAATAGGGCCCTGGTCAAAACTAGTATACTATATAGGGAATAGGGCCCTGGTCAAAACTAGTATACTATATAGGGAATAGGGCCCTGGTCAAAACTAGTATACTATATAGGGAATAGGGCCCTGGTCAAAACTAGTATACTATGTAGGGAATAGGGCCCTGGTCAAAATTGGTATACTATGTAGGGAATAGGGCCCTGGTCAAAACTGGTATACTATATAGGGAATAGGGCCCTGGTCAAAACTAGTATACTATATAGGGAATAGGGCCCTGGTCAAAAGGAGTATACTATATAGGGAATAGGGCCCTGGTCAAAACTAGTATACTATATAGGGAATAGGGCCCTGGTCAAAACTAGTATACTATGTAGGGAATAGGGCCCTGGTCAAAACTAGTATACTATATATAGGGAATAGGGCCCTGGTCAAAACTAGTATACTATGTAGGGAATAGGGCCCTGGTCAAAACTAGTAAACTATATAGGGAATAGGGCCCTGGTCAAAACTAGTATACTATGTAGGGAATAGGGCCCTGGTCAAAACTAGTATACCATATAGGGAATAGGGCCCTGGTCAAAACTAGTATACTATATAGGGAATAGGGCCCTGGTCAAAACTAGTACACTATATAAGGAATAGGGCCCTGGTCAAAACGAGTATACTATGTAGGGAATAGGGCCCTGGTCAAAACTGGTATACTATGTAGGGAATAGGGCCCTGGTCAAAACTGTTATACTATATAGGGAATAGGGCCCTGGTCAAAACTAGTATACTATATATAGGGAATAGGGCCCTGGTCAAAACTAGTATACTATATAGGGAATAGGGCCCTGGTCAAAACTAGTATACTATATAGGGAATAGGGCCCTGGTCAAAACTAGTATACTATATAGGGAATAGGGCCCTGGTCAAAACTAGTATACTATATAGGGAATAGGGCCCTGGTCAAAACTAGTATACTATATAGGGAATAGGGCCCTGGTCAAAACTAGTATACTATATAGGGAATAGGGCCCTGGTCAAAACTAGTATACTATATATAGGGAATAGGGCCCTGGTCAAAACTAGTATACTATATAGGGAATAGGGCCCTGGTCAAAACTAGTATACTATATAGGGAATAGGGCCCTGGTCAAAACTAGTATACTATATAGGGAATAGGGCCCTGGTCAAAACTAGTATACTATATAGGGAATAGGTCCCTGGTCAAAACTAGTATACTATATAGGGGATAGGGCCCTGGTCAAAACTAGTATACTATATATAGGGAATAGGGCCCTGGTCAAAACTAGTATACTATATAGGGAATAGGGCCCTGGTCAAAACTAGTATACTATATAGGGAATAGGGCCCTGGTCAAAACTAGTATACTATATAGGGAATAGGGCCCTGGTCAAAACTAGTATACTATATAGGGAATAGGGCCCTGGTCAAAACTAGTATACTATATAGGGAATAGGGCCCTGGTCAAAACTAGTATACTATATAGGGAATAGGGCCCTGGTCAAAACTAGTATACTATATA
>NW_022261984.1:11087361-11097361 GCF_002021735.2 Oncorhynchus kisutch | reverse complement strand
CTGTCACACACACTATGTCACAAACACTCTGTCACACACACTACGTCACACACACTCTGTCACACACACTATGTCACACACGCTCTGTCACACACTATGTCACACACACTCTGTCACGCACACTATGTCACACACATTCTGTCACACACTACGCCACACACACTCTGTCACACACACTCTGTCACACACACAATGTCACACACACTCTGTCACACACACAATGTCACACACACTCTGTCACACACACACTGTCACACACACTCTGTCACACAAACAATGTCACACTCTTTCACACACACACTGGCACACACACACTCTCACACACACTATGTCACACACACTGTCACACACACACTGTCACACTCTGTCACACACACTATGTCATACACACTCTGTCACACACATTCTGTCACACACACTGTCACACTCTGTCCCACACACACTGTCACACTCTGTCACACACACACTGTCACACACACTATGTCACACACACTATGTCACACACACTCTGTCACACACACTGTCACACACACACTGTCACACACACTATGTCACACACACTCTGTCACACACACTCTGTCACACACACTGTCACACACACACTGTCACACACACTATGTCACACACACTCTGTCACACACACTCTGTCACACACACACTGTCACACACACTCTGTCACACAAACAATGTCACACTCTTTCACACACACACACTGGCACACACACACTCTCACACACACTATGTCACACACACTGTCACACACACACTGTCACACTCTGTCACACACACTCTGTCACACACACACTGTCACACTCTGTCACACACACTCTGTCACACACACACAATGTCACACTCTGTCCCACACACACTGTCACACTCTGTCACACACACTCTGTCACACACACTCTGTCACACACACACTGTCACACACACTCTGTCACACACATTCTGTCACACACACTGTTACACTCTGTCACACACACTGTTACACATTGTCACACACACTATGTCACACACACTCTGTCACACACACTATGTCATACACACTCTGTCACACACATTCTGTCACACACACTGTCACACTCTGTCCCACACACACTGTCACACTCTGTCACACACACACTGTCACACACACTCTGTCACACACACTGTCACACACACACTGTCACACACACACTGTCACACACACTGTCACACACACTATGTCACACACACTGTCACACACACACTGTCACACACACACTGTCACACACACACTGTCACACACACTATGTCACACACACTATGTCACACACACTCTGTCACACACACTGTCACACACACACTGTCACACACACTATGTCACACACACTCTGTCACACACACTCTGTCACACACACTGTCACACACACACTGTCACACACACTCTGTCACACACACTGTCACACACACTCTGTCACACACACTACCCCCCCTCCCTGATTGTGCTACCAGCACCACATCAAACCATTAAATCACGTAGAGAAATATTGTAAATAAACATTATAAATCAGAGGTGGTTTGAGGAGTTTGATATTCATAAGCATGTTGATTTACTGCCGACCTCAGCCCCCCAGGTCCAATGCCTGTCATTATAATTTAGATGGGGTTTCACCTGCGCTCCTCACACACAACCACACACATGCATGCACGCACCCACGCACACACAGAGAATCTATAGAGCTGACTGGGATTCAATCTGATCACAAGGGAGGGCAGATAAACTCAACCTCTGACCTCTGACCTCTGAGCATTGGATGAGGTTGGCATTGATATTGAGTGTGTGTGTGTTCTCATTACATTTCAGTGCCGTAATTGTGTCACAAGTGTGTGTGTGTGTGTGTTTGTGTCTGTGTCTGTGTGTGTGTGTGTGTGTGTGTGTGTGGCTGTGTGTGTGTGCGTGTGTGTCTGTGTCTGTGTCTGTGTGTGTGTGTGTGTGTGTGTGTGTGTGTGTGTGTGTGTGTGTGTGTGTGTCTGTGTCTGTGTCTGTGTGTGTGTGTGTGTGTGTCTGTGTGTGTGTCTGTGTGCGTGTGTGTGTGTGTGTGTGTGTGTGTGTGTGTGTGTGTGTGTGTGTGTGTGTGTGTGTGTGTGTGTGTGTGTGTGTGTGTGTGTGTGTGTAAATCTACGTTGTAAATCTGCTGGCCTACTGAAAAACAGACCAGGAACTGAACTACCGTCAGAATTAGACATCTCTCAATGTCTCTCAAACGTCACATTTCAAAAGTGTTCAATGTTAAGTTATGTATTTAAGGTTTGAGAGGAACCCTGGCCAAACCCTCCCCTACCCTGGCCAAACCCTCCCCTCCCCTACCCTGACCAAACCCTCCCCTACCCTGGCCAAACCCACCCCTACCCTGGCCAAACCCTCCCCTCCCCTACCCTGACCAAACCCTTCCCTACCCTGGCCAAACCCTTCCCTTCCCCTACCCTAACCAAACCCTCCCCTACCCTGGCCAAACCCTCCCCTACCCTGGCCAAACCCTCCCCTACCCTGGCCAAACCCTCCCCGCCCCGCCCCTACCCTGACCAAACCCTCCCCTACCCTGGCCAAACCCTCCCCTCCCCTACCCTGACCAAACCCTCCCCTACCCTGGCCAAACCCACCCCTACCCTGGCCAAACCCTCCCCTCCCCTACCCTGACCAAACCCTTCCCTACCCTGGCCAAACCCTCCCCTCCCCTCCCCTACCCTAACCAAACCCTTCCCCTACCCTGGCCAAACCCTCCCCTACCCTGGCCAAACCCTCCCCTACCCTGGCCAAACCCTCCCCGCCCCGCCCCTACCCTGACCAAACCCTCCCCTACCCTGGCCAAACCCTCCCCTCCCCTACCCTGGCCAAACCCTCCCCTACCCTGGCCAAACCCTCCCCTACCCTGGCCAAACCCTCCCCTCCCCTCCCCTACCCTGACCAAACCCTCCCCTACCCTGGCCAAACCCTCCCCTACCCTACCCTAACCAAACCCTCCCCTACCCTGGCCAAACCCTCCCCTACCCTGGCCAAACCCTCCCCTACCCTGGCCAAACCCTCCCCTACCCTGGCCAAACCCTCCCCTACCCTGGCCAAACCCTCCCCTACCCTGGCCAAACCCTCCCCTACCCTGGCTCTAGTGCACTACTTTAGACCAGGACCCATAGTACTCAATTGGACTACAATAGACCAGGGTCCATAGGACTCTAGTGCACTACTTCAGACCAGGTTCAATAGGACTCTAGTGCACTACTTTAGACCAGATTCAATAGGACTCTAGTGCACTACTTTAGACCAGGGGCCATAGGACACCAGGCCTGCCTTGTGTCCAAAACTCAGGCTGAGGATTAGATCAAATCACCAGGCCTGTCTTGTGTCCAATATTCAGGTTGAGGATTAGATCAAATCACCAGGCCTGCCTTGTGTCCAAAACTCAGGCTGAGGATTAGATCAAATCACCAGGCCTGTCTTGTGTCCAATATTCAGGTTGAGGATTAGATCAAATCACCAGACCTTCCTTGTGTCCAAAACTCAGGCTGAGGATTAGATCAAATCACCAGACCTGCCTTGTGTCCAATATTCAGGTTGAGGATTAGATCAAATCACCAGACCTGCCTTGTGTCTAATCACTAGGTAGTGTGTCCTAAATTGAACTCTAATCCCTATTTAGTGTGTCCTAAATGGAACTCTAAATCCCTATGTAGTGTTATCTAAATGGAACTCTAATCCCTATGTTGTGTGTCCTAAATTGAACTCTAATCCCTATGTAGTGTGCCCTAAATGGAACTCTAATCGCTATGTAGTGTGCCCTAAATGGAACTTGAATCACTATGTGGACCTACTCACTGTCACAGTCATACTCTGGACCTAGTTTTGTCCCATGGAATAAATGTTGTGGATCGTAATGTTTTTAATAAGAACAACCCAAAATGTATTTTTGATACTGTCGCAAAGCTAAATGAAAAGCAGCATTCCCCAATAGAGGATGGCTTTCACTTCAGCAGTAATAAATTCATGAACTTCTTTGATGAAAAGATCATGATCATTAGAAAGCAAATTACGTACTCCTCTTTAAATCTGCGTATTCCTCCAGAGTTCAGTTGTCCTGAGTCTGCACAACTCTGCCAGGACCTAGGATCAAGAGAGACACTCAAGTGTTTTAGTACTATATCTCTTGACAAAATTATGAAAATAATCATGGCCTCTAAACCTTCAAGCTCCATACTGGACCCTATTCCAACTAAACTACTGAAAGAGCTGCTTCCTGTACTTGGCCCTCCTATGTTGAACATAATAAACGGCTCTCTATCCACCGGATGTGTACCAAACTCACTAAAAGTGGCAGTAATAAAGCCTCTCTTGAAAAAGCCAAACCTTGACCCAGAAAATATAAAAAACTATCGGCCTATATCGAATCTTCCATTCCTCTCAAACTTTTTAGAAAAGGCTGTTGCGCAGCAACTCACTGCCTTCCTGAAGACAAACAATGTGCTTCAGTCTGGTTTTAGACCTCATCATAGCACTGAGACGGCACTTGTGAAGGAGGTAAATGACATTTTAATGGCATCAGACCGAGGCTCTGCATCTGTCCTCGTGCTTCTAGACCTTAGTGCTGCTTTTGATACCATCGATCACCACATTCTTTTGGAGAGATTGGAAACCCAAATTGGTCTACACGGACAAGTTCTGGCCTGGTTTAGATCTTATCTGTCGGAACGATATCAGTTTGTCTCTGTGGATGGTTTGTCCTCTGACAAATCAACTGTAAATTTCGGTGTTCCTCAAGGTTCCGTTTTAGGACCACTATTGTTTTCACTATATATTTTACCTCTTGGGGATGTCATAATGTTAACTTTCACGTCTATGTGGATGACACACAGCTGTACATTTCAATGAAACCCCAATGAAACCCCAATGAAACCCCAAAATTGCCCTCACTGGAAGCCTGTGTTTCAGACATAAGGAAGTGGATGGTTGCAAACATTCTACTTTTAAACTCGGATATGCTTGTTCAGAGATGAGATGCTTGTTCAGAGATGAGATGCTTGTTCAGAGATGAGATGCTTGTTCAGAGATGAGATGCTTGTTCAGAGATGAGATGCTTGTTCAGAGATGAGATGCTTGTTCAGAGATGAGATGCTTGTTCAGAGATGATATGCTTGTTCGGAAATGAGATGCTTGTTCAGAGATGAGATTCTTGTTCAGAGATGAGATGCTTGTTCAGAGATGAGATGCTTGTTCAGAGATGAGATGCTTGTTCAGAGATGAGATGCTTGTTCAGAGATGAGATGCGTGTTCAGAGATGAGATGCTTGTTCAGAGATGAGATGCTTGTTCAGAGATGAGATGCTTGTTCAGAGATGAGATGCTTGTTCAGATATGAGATGCTTGTTCAGAGATGAGATGCTTGTTCAGAGATGTTCTAGGTCCCAAGAAACAGAGATCTTCTGTTGAATCTGACAATTAATCTTGATGGTTGTACAGTCGTCTCAAATTAAACTGTGAAGGACCTCGGCTTTACTCTGGACCCTGATCTCTCTTTTGACGAACATATCAGGACTGTTTTAATGACAGCTTTTTTCCATCTATGTAACATTGAATAAATCAGAAACTTTCAGTCCAAAAATTATGCAGAAAAATTCATCCATGTTTTTCTAACCTCTAGGTTAGACTACTGCAATGCTCTACTTTCCGGCTACCCGGATAAAGCACTAAATAAACTTCAGTTGGTGCTAAATACGGCTGCTAGAATCCTGACTAGAACCCAAAAATTTGATCATATTACTCCAGTGCTAGCCTCCCTGCACTGGCTTCCTGTTAAGGCATGGTCTGATTTCAAGGTTTCATTGCTAACCTACAGTGCCTTGCGAAAGTATTCGGCCCCCTTGAACTTTGCGACCTTTTGCCACATTTCAGGCTTCAAACATAAAGATATAAAACTGTATTTTTTTGGTGAAGAATCAACAACAAGTGGGACACAATCATGAAGTGGAACGACATTTATTGGATATTTCAAACTTTTTTAACAAATCAAAAACTGAAAAATTGCCCCTTTACTTTCAGTGCAGCAAACTCTCTCCAGAAGTTCAGTGAGGATCTCTGAATGATCCAATGTTGACCTAAATGACTAATGATGATAAATACAATCCACCTGTGTGTAATCAAGTCTCCGTATAAATGCACCTGCCCTGTGATAGTCTCAGAGGTCCGTTAAAAGCGCAGAGAGCATCATGAAGAACAAGGAACACACCAGGCAGGTCCGAGATACTGTTGTGAAGAAGTTTAAAGCCGGATTTGGATACAAAAAGATTTCCCAAGCTTTAAACATCCCAAGGAGCACTGTGCAATGATAATATTGAAATGGAAGGAGTATCAGACCACTGCAAATCTACCAAGACCTGGCCGTCCCTCTAAACTTTCAGCTCATACAAGGAGAAGACTGATCAGAGATGCAGCCAAGAGGCCCATGATCACTCTGGATGAACTGCAGAGATCTACAGCTGAGGTGGGAGACTCTGTCCATAGGACAACAATCAGTCGTATATTGCACAAATCTGGCCTTTATGGAAGAGTGGCAAGAAGAAAGACATTTCTTAAAGATATCCATAAAAAGTGTTGTTTAAAGTTTGCCACAAGCCACCTGGGAGACACACCAAACATGTGGAAGAAGGTGCTCTGGTCAGATGAAACCAAAATTGAACTTTTTGGCAACAATGCAAAACGTTTGGTGTAAAAGCAACACAGCTCATCACCCTGAACACAACATCCCCACTGTCAAACATGGTGGTGGCAGCATCATGGTTTGGGCCTGCTTTTCTTCAGCAGGGACAGGGAAGATGGTTAAAATTGATGGGAAGATGGATGGAGCCAAATACAGGACCATTCTGGAAGAAAACCTGATGGAGTCTGCAAAAGACCTGAGACTGGGACGGAGATTTGTTTTCCAACAAGACAATGATCCAACACATAAAGCAAAATCTACAATGGAATGCTTCAAAAATAAACATATCCAGGTGTTAGAATGGCCAAGTCAAAGTCCAGACCTGAATCCAGTCGAGAATCTGTGGAAAGAACTGAAAACTGCTGTTCACAAATGCTCTCCATCCAATCTCACTGAGCTTGAGCTGTTTTGCAATGAGGAATGGGAAAAATTTCAGTCTCTCGATGTGCAAAACTGATAGAGACATACCCCAAGCGACTTACAGTTGTAATCGCAGCAAAAGGTGGCGCTACAAAGTATTAATTAAGGGGGCTGAATAATTTTTCCGTTTTTGATTTGTTAAAAAAAATTGAAATGTTAAAATGTAAATGTTGTAAATGTTGTTCCACTTCATGATTGTGTCCCACTTGTTGTTGATTCTTCACAAAAAAATACAGTTTTATATCTTTATGTTTGAAGCCTGAAATGTGGCAAAAGGTCGCAAAGTTCAAGGGGGCCGAATACTTTCGCAAGGCACTGTACAAAGCATTACATGGGCTTGCACCTACCTATCTCTCTGATTTGGTCCTGCCGTACAGACCTACACGTACACTACGGTCACAAGACGCAGGCCTCCTAATTGTCACTAAAATTTCTAAGCAAACAGTTGGAGGCAGGGCTTTCTCCTATAGAGCTCCATTTTTATGGAACGGTCTGCCTACCCATGTCAGAGACGCAGACTCGGTCTCAACCTTTAAGTCTTTACTGAAGACTCATCTCTTCAGTGGGTCATATGATTGAGTGTAGTCTGGCCCAGGAGTGGGAAGGTGAACGGAAAGGCTCTGGAGCAACGAACTGCCCTTGCTGTCTCTGCCTGGCAGGTTCCCCTCTCTCCACTGGGATTCTCTGCCTCTAACCCTATTACAGTATTACAGGGGCTGAGTCACTGGCTTACTGGTGCTCTTCAATGCCATCCCTAGGAGGGATGCGTCACTTGAGTGGGTTGAGTCACTGACATGATCTTCCTGTCTGGGTTGGCACCTCCCCCCTTGGGTTGTGCCGTGGTGGAGATCTTTGTGGGCTATACTCGACCTTGTCTCAGGATGGTAAGTTGGTGGTTGAAGATATCCCTCTAGTGGTGTGGGGGCTCACTCACCCTGACTGTGGAGTGTCAGAGAGGAGAGGAGATGGAACGGTATCACTCACCCTGTCTGTGGAGTGTCAGAGAGGAGAGGAGATGGAACGGTATCAATCACTCTGTCTGTGGAGTGTCAGAGAGGAGAGGAGATGGAACTGTATCACTCACCCTGTCTGTGGAGTGTCAGAGAGGAGAGGAGATGACAAGGAATGGATGAGGAAGGGAGGAGAAGTGAGGACAGGAAAAGCAGAGGGAGAGAAGAGAGGAGAGGGGAGGAAAGGAAACGAGGATAGTAGTGAGGAGAGTAGAGAGGAGAAGGGACGAGAGGAGAGGGGAGAAAAAGCAAGGGAAGAGAGGAGAGGAAAGAAAAGAGATGATTGACTGTTGTCTCGGTTGGATATGTGCTGTAGCAGTAATTCTGACGAGGCTTTGAGGACAGCCCTCCCCAGACTGAGGACTAGTTGACAGAGTTGATCTCACCTACATTTACTGAGAAGAGGAATAGGGAGAGAGAGAGAGACAGAGAGAGAGAGGAGAGAGAGAGAGAGCAAGAGAGAGAGAGAGAGAGAGAGAGCAAGAGAGAGGGGTAGAAAGTGAGAGAGATAAAGTTTGGGTCTGATGGAGCTGCTCTCACCTACTTTGAGAAGAGTCACATCTTGGGAACTGATAATTATTCTGAGATGGAGAGAGAGTGTGAGGTGAGACGGAAGAAGAGAGAGGCAGTGGGAGAGGGATTGAGAGAGGGAGAAAGAGAGGGAGGGAGTGAGATGGGGAGAGAGAGAGAGAGAGAGCTAGAGAGAGAGAGAGAGAGAGAGAGAGAGAGAGAGCTAGAGAGAGAGAGAGAGAGAGAGAGAGAGAGCTGTTAATTACTCTGAAGGCTGAACACTTAGAGAGTATTTACATATCACAGCCTGGATGGCAGGGTTGGGTTCTGTAGGTTACTTTCTAAATGGAATCGTTTACATAGGGCGGCACACAATTGGCCCAGCATCGTCCAGGTTATGGGGGGTTTTGCCCAGCATCGTCCAGGTTATGGGGGGTTTGCCCAGCATCGTCCAGGTTAGGGGGGGTTTGCCCAGCATCGTCCAGGTTATGGGGGGTTGCCCAGCATCGTCCAGGTTATGGGGGGTTTTGCCCAGCATCGTCCAGGTTAGGGGGGGTTTTGCCCAGCATCGTCCAGGTTAGGGGGGGTTTGGCCCAGCATCGTCCGGGTTAGGGGGGTTTGGCCCAGCATTGTCAAGGTTAGGGGGGGTTTGGCCCAGCATTGTCCGGGTTAGGGGGGGTTTGGCCCAGCATCGTCCGGGTTAGGGGGGGTTTGGCCCAGCATCATCCAGGTTAGGGGGGGTTTGGCCCAGCATCGTCCAAGTTAGGGGGGTTTGGCCCAGCATCGTCCAGGTTAGGGGGGGTTTGGCCCAGCATCGTCCAGGTTAGGGGAGTTTGGCCCAGCATTGTCCATGTTAGGGGGGGTTTGGCCCAGCATCGTCCAGGTTAGGGGGGTTCTGCCCAGTATCATCCATGTTAAGGGGGGTTTTGCCCAGCATCGTCCAAGTTAGGGGGGGTTTGGCCCAGCATCGTCCAGGTTAGGGGGGGTTTGGCCCAGCATCGTCCAGGTTAGGGGAGTTTGGCCCAGCATTGTCCATGTTAGGGGGGGTTTGGCCCAGCATCGTCCAGGTTAGGGGGGGGTTTTGCCCAGTATCGTCCATGTTAGGGTTTTTTTTCCCAGCATCGTCCAGGTTAGGGGGTGTTTGCCCAGCATCGTCCAGGTTAGGGGGGTTTTGCCCAGCATCGTCCAGGTTAGGGGGGGTTTTGCCCAGCATCGTCCAGGTTAGGGGGGGTGGGCCCAGCATCGTCCAGGTTAGGGTGGGTTTTGCCCAGCATCGTCCGGGTTAGGGGGGGTTGCCCAGCATCATCCAGGTTAGGCGGGGTGGCCCCAGCTTCGTCCAGGTTAGGGGGATTTT
>NW_022261984.1:10889861-11082361 GCF_002021735.2 Oncorhynchus kisutch | reverse complement strand
TGCCAGTCCATATAACTGTTTAGAAGGGCCTCCTGTGGTGCCAGTCCATATAACTGTTTAGAAGGGCCTCCTGTGGTGCCACTCCATATAACTGTTTAGAGGAGCCTCCTGTGGTGCCAGTCCATATAACTGTTTAGAAGGGCCTCCTGTGGTGCCAGTCCATATAACTGTTTAGTGGGGCGTGATGGGAAGTGGCTCGAGTATGAAGATACAAAACTACGCAAATTGCAGTTATCTAAAGAAATGGGATCCAGGAATATCAGTTGTACCAACTGTTTTGAAAGATGCCAAATCCATATCAATGAACAAGCCGTTTCAGTGAGGAGTCCCTTTTCCAGACCGGATATGAAAAGCCCTGTCTAACAATGATGGAGAGAATGTATAGAGAGGATATTAGCTCTAAAACAGCAACGTTTTCCTCAGGCTCATGTCAAACTGTGTAGAAGAGCAGGATATTAGCTCTAAAACAGCAACATTTTCTTCAGCCTCATGTCAAACCTCGTAGAATAGCATGAGCTTAGCTATAAAACTGCGCTACGCCATTGCAGACCAGAATCCCATTGACAGACCGACTTCCCCAAATCTAAAACTGACCGTTGCCATGAAGTCACATTTCCCCCCTCAGGAGGCTGAATAGATTTGGGCCCTCAGATCCTCATAACATTATACAGCTGCACCACTGAGAGCATCTTGACCAGCTGCATCACCGCCTGGTAGGGGAACTGCTTGGCATCTGACTGCAAGACGCTACAAGGAGTAAAGCGTACGGCCCACTACATCACCGCCTGGTATGGGGACTGCTTGGCATCTGACTGCAAGGCGCTACAACGAGTAAAGCATTCGGCCTACTACATCACCGCCTGGTATGGGGACTGCTTGGCATCTGACTGCAAGGCACTACAACGAGTAAAGCATTCGGCCTACTACATCACCGCCTGGTAGGGGGACTGCTTGGCATCTGACTGCAAGGCGCTACAACGAGTAAAGCATTCGGCCTACTACATCACCGCCTGGTATGGGGACTGCTTGGCATCTGACTGCAAGGCGCTACAACGAGTAAAGCATTCGGCCTACTACATCACCGCCTGGTATGGGGACTGCTTGGCATCTGACTGCAAGGCGCTACAACGAGTAAAGCGTACGGCCCACTACATCACCGCCTGGTATGGGGACTGCTTGGCATCTGACTGCAAGGCGCTACAACGAGTAAAGCATTCGGCCTACTACATCACCGCCTGGTATGGGGACTGCTTGGCATCTGACTGCAAGGCGCTACAAGGAGTAAAGCATTCGGCCCACTACATCACCGCCTGGTTTGGGGACTGCTTGGCATCTGACTGCAAGGCGCTACAACGAGTAAAGCGTACGGCCCACTACATCACCGGGATCAACCTCCCTGCCATCCAGGATCGTTACTCATTGTGTTGTTATCTTTCTATCATTTGAAGAGAAGTTTCTCTGTGCATTGTTGGAACGGGCCCGTAATGAAGTATTTCCCTTTACTCTACAGCTGTTTGTTTATGAAGCATATGACGAATAACATTTGATCTGATACCCTTTAGGCAAGAACACAATTAGCTACAAAACATGGTGATCCTGCGTACGTGCGTCGAGTTTCAAATGGCGTGTAAGTAGATTGGGTAGTGGGGGTACGTTGAACCAAAGGGTTAGTTGAGCCTCCCTTGTTTCCTAGGACCAAATATTTAAGAAGAGGTCATCATTTCATGTAGACCGTGAAGGAAGATATGACATGGATAAAGTGGTAAGGAAGTTAGGTCCCCCCCCAAAAAACGGATTTTCACCAAGTCAAATGAATGTAATGTCCTGTAGGTTTCATGACGCTTGTATCTAAACCAAAGTAGCCAGCTTTAATATTGTTCTATACATCAGGGTCTCTATAAGCTATAATATGAGGTCCTAAACCTGGGATGAAACTGCATCTTTGTAGCCGTGTGGGCTAAAATGGTCAACATGTTTGCCTTGGGGTAAGTTGAACCAATGGCCACCATAGACTGTACAAATGACAATTGCATTTTGTCCGTTTATTGCAAAATATGGATAGTATTTTTGCAACGCGTCATAGATGTGAAATCTAGAGCGTTTTTATTGTTACAGAGCAGATATGATCAGGCCCCGTGTTTACAACTATAAAACAAGCAGGGGTCTAGCCCCCCCTTGAGGTTATTGAGAGAGCAGCCAAGGAAGTGAGAGAAGAGAAAAAGTCCATTCAAGCAACAGCAGGGTACAGATCAAATCATCAAATCAAATCAAATCATCAAATCATCAAATCAAATTATCAAATCAATCATCAAATCAATCATCAAATCAAATCATCTAATCATCTAATCAAATGATCAAATCAGATCAAATCATCTAATCATCTAATCAAATGATCAAATCAGATCAAATCAAATCATCAAATTAAATCAAATGATCAAATCAAATCAAATCAAATCAAACCAAATCATCAAATCATCAAATCAAATCGTCAAATCAAGCTTTATTTATTCTACACATTTCAGACATGGAATGCAACGCAATTGTGCTTCACAAGAAGAAAAACACTAATAAGAAATATTTACCACACAACAAACATAAGAGGATAAAAACACAAAATAATAACAATAAAAATGAAATGACTAAAAAGGCACCAGAAGGAAAACAAAGCTAAATAGATGTTTTAAGATCTCTTTTAAATATGTCCACCGTTTCAGCCCCTCTCAGGTTCTCTCTATGCCTCTTGGTCCCCCTCAGGTTCTCTCCATGCCTCTTGGTTCACCTCAGGTTCTCTCTATGCCTCTTGGTCCCCCTCAGGTTCTCTAGCAGGCTGTCCCTGAGGCTGGGGGCATAGTAACCTAAAGGATGTCTCTCTATGCCTCTTGGTTCACCTCAGGTTCTCTCCATGCCTCTTGGTCCCCCTCAGGTTCTCTAGCAGGCTGTCCCTGAGGCTGGGGGCATAGTAACCTAAAGACTGTCTCTCCATGCCTCTTGGTCCCCCTCAGGTTCTCTAGCAGGCTGATCCTGAGGCTGGGAGCATAGTAACCTAAAGGATGTCTCTCTATGCCTCTTGGTTCACCTCAGGTTCTCTCCATGCCTCTTGGTCCCCCTCAGGTTCTCTAGCAGGCTGTCCCTGAGGCTGGGAGCATAGTAACCTAAAGGCTGTCTCTCCATGCCTCTTGGTCCCCCCTCAGGTTCTCTCCATGCCTCTTGGTCCCCCTCAGGTTCTCTCCATGCCTCTTGGTTCACCTCAGGTTCTCTCCATGCCTCTTGGTTCCCCTCAGGTTCTCTAGCAGGCTGTTCCTGAGGCTGGGAGCATAGTAACCTAAAGGATGTCTCTCTATGCCTCTTGGTTCACCTCAGGTTCTCTCCATGCCTCTTGGTCCCCCTCAGGTTCTCTAGCAGGCTGTTCCTGAGGCTGGGAGCATAGTAACCTAAAGGATGTCTCTCTATGCCTCTTGGTCCCCCTCAGGTTCTCTAGCAGGCTGTTCCTGAGGCTGGGAGCATAGTAACCTAAAGGATGTCTCTCTATGCCTCTTGGTTCACCTCAGGTTCTCTCCATGCCTCTTGGTCCCCCTCAGGTTCTCTAGCAGGCTGTTCCAGAGGCTGGGAGCATAGTAACCTAAAGGATGTCTCTCTATGCCTCTTGGTTCACCTCAGGTTCTCTCCATGCCTCTTGGTCCCCCTCAGGTTCTCTAGCAGGCTGTTCCTGAGGCTGGGAGCATAGTAACCTAAAGGATGTCTCTCTATGCCTCTTGGTTCACCTCAGGTTCTCTCCATGCCTCTTGGTCCCCCTCAGGTTCTCTAGCAGGCTGTTCCTGGGGCTGGGAGCATAGTAACCTAAAGGATGTCTCTCTATGCCTCTTGGTTCACCTCAGGTTCTCTCCATGCCTCTTGGTCCCCCTCAGGTTCTCTAGCAGGCTGTTCCTGAGCCTGGGAGCATAGTAACCTAAAGGATGTCTCTCCATGCCTCTTGGTCCCCCCTCAGGTTCTCTAGCAGGCTGTTCCTGAGCCTGGGAGCATAGTAACCTAAAGGATGTCTCTCCATGCCTCTTGGTCCCCCCTCAGGTTCTCTAGCAGGCTGTTCCTGAGGCTGGGAGCATAGTAACCTAAAGGATGTCTCTCTATGCCTCTTGGTTCACCTCAGGTTCTCTCCATGCCTCTTGGTCCCCCTCAGGTTCTCTAGCAGGCTGTTCCTGAGGCTGGGAGCATAGTAACCTAAAGGATGTCTCTCTATGCCTCTTGGTTCACCTCAGGTTCTCTCCATGCCTCTTGGTCCCCCTCAGGTTCTCTAGCAGGCTGTTCCAGAGGCTGGGAGCATAGTAACCTAAAGGATGTCTCTCCATGCCTCTTGGTCCCCCCTCAGGTTCTCTAGCAGGCTGTTCCTGAGCCTGGGAGCATAGTAACCTAAAGGATGTCTCTCCATGCCTCTTGGTCCCCCCTCAGGTTCTCTAGCAGGCTGTTCCTGAGGCTGGGAGCATAGTAACCTAAAGGATGTCTCTCCATGCCTCTTGGTCCCCCCTCAGGTTCTCTAGCAGGCTGTTCCTGAGGCTGGGAGCATAGTAACCTAAAGGATGTCTCTCCATGCCTCTTGGTCCCCCCTCAGGTTCTCTAGCAGGCTGTTCCTGAGCCTGGGGGCATAGTAACCTAAAGGCTGTCTCTCCATGCCTCTTGGTCCCCCCTCAGGTTCTCTAGCAGGCTGTTCCTGAGGCTGGGAGCATAGTAACCTAAAGGATGTCTCTCCATGCCTCTTGGTCCCCCCTCAGGTTCTCTCCATGCCTCTTGGTCCCCCTCAGGTTCTCTAGCAGGCTGTTCCTGAGGCTGGGAGCATAGTAACCTAAAGGATGTCTCTCCATGCCTCTTGGTCCCCCCTCAGGTTCTCTCCATGCCTCTTGGTCCCCCTCAGGTTCTCTAGCAGGCTGTTCCTGAGGCTGGGAGCATAGTAACCTAAAGGATGTCTCTCCATGCCTCTTGGTCCCCCCTCAGGTTCTCTAGCAGGCTGTTCCTGAGGCTGGGAGCATAGTAACCTAAAGGATGTCTCTCCATGCCTCTTGGTCCCCCCTCAGGTTCTCTAGCAGGCTGTTCCTGAGGCTGGGAGCATAACCCTCTAGAGTCGATGGATCTAAGTTACATCAAAAAATACATCTCCATCAAAATCCATCAGTTTAAGAGATATCTGTTTTTCCATCGGATGCGTCTCAATCCATCACATCCGCCAGTGTCGCACTTCTGGATTTGCGGTGGAAGGTGACAAAGCTAGAGAGGTGTTTGTCAGACCAATGAGACCACCCCCCCCCACACACAAAAAAATCGGTCTTCTCATGAAAACGTCTGTAACGTCCGAACGATTTGACCTAGAAACTACTCTGACCCTTATGAAAGGGGAGACTCTCACGAACACAAAGGCATTCTCCATTTTGCTCTACGGCCCTCAGCAGTGTCACGGGACTTGTCTGAAGGTCATCTGGTACCAGTTTATTTTAAATGAATGAAAGTACAGTATGAAGGTAGTTTTGTGTCTAACCCCCCAAAAAGGGTTACATATGAATTAAATAATCTCTATATATATATACTTCCTGAGCTTTTTAATATCTCCTAGACCACAGGAAGTTGGTGGCACCTTAATAGGGGAGGACGGGCCTGTGGTAATGACTGGAGTGGAATCAGTGGACTGGTATCAAACACATCAAACACAGGGTCTGTGGTAATGACTGGAGTGGAATCAGTGGACTGGTATCAAACACATCAAACACAGGGTCTGTGGTAATGACTGGAGGGGAATCAGTGGACTGGTATCAAACACATCAAACACAGGGTCTGTGGTAATGACTGGAGTGGAATCAGTGGAACGGTATCAAACACAGGGTCTGTGGTAATGACTGGAGTGGAATCAGTGGAGCGGTATCAAACACATCAAACACAGGGTCTGTGGTAATGACTGGAGTGGAATCAGTGGACTGGTATCAAACACATCAAACACAGGGTCTGTGGTAATGACTGGAGGGGAATCAGTGGACTGGTATCAAACACATCAAACACAGGGTCTGTGGTAATGACTGGAGTGGAATCAGTGGACTGGTATCAAACACATCAAACACAGGGTCTGTGGTAATGACTGGAGCAGATCAGTGGACTGGTATCAAACACATCAAACACAGGGTCTGTGGTAATGACTGGAGCAGATCAGTGGACTGGTATCAAACACATCAAACACAGGGTCTGTGGTAATGACTGGAGCAGATCAGTGGACTGGTATCAAACACAGGGTGGTAATGACTGGAGTGGAATCAGTGGACTGGTATCAAACACATCAAACACAGGGTCTGTGGTAATGACTGGAGGGGAATCAGTGGACTGGTATCAAACACATCAAACACAGGGTCTGTGGTAATGACTGGAGCGGATCAGTGGACTGGTATCAAACACATCAAACACAGGGTGGTAATGACTGGAGGGGAATCAGTGGACTGGTATCAAACACATCAAACACAGGGTCTGTGGTAATGACTGGAGCGGATCAGTGGACTGGTATCAAACACATCAAACACAGGGTGGTAATGACTGGAGTGGAATCAGTGGACTGGTATCAAACACATCAAACACAGGGTGGTAATGACTGGAGCGGATCAGTGGACTGGTATCAAACACATCAAACACAGGGTGGTAATGACTGGAGCGGATCAGTGGACAGGGTCTCCAGGTGTTTGATGCCGGTCCATGTGCTCCGTTCCGGACATTATTACGAGCCGTCCTCCCCTCAGCAGTCCCCTGTGTCTTATATATAAGACAAACACTTCAAAACCTTAATTCCTTTATGATTTATTTTTGGGGACGTTTAATTTTTTTGTTGACGTTCAGGAATGGATTATTCAAGTCCAAATTCAAAAATGTTACACCTAAAAGGGGGTCCTAAAATTCCAAATCTAAAACAGCTAAATGATCCATGGTACGACCAACCTAAAACCATTCCATATGGCAGCTTATGCCAACTGGTCAAGACATGGAGAGGTAGGTGATATTGAACAGAGAGATACAGAGAGATCTGTATCTGAATGAAGGCATGACGTCTAAGATATACAATATACCACATCCCCCCAATTCTATGACTTAAACGTTGACCTACGGGCACTGTCGCCCACTGTCACAGGACACTGTCGCTCACTGTCACAGGACACTGTCGCTCACTGTCACAGGACACTGTCGCTCACTGTCACAGGACACTGTCGCCCACTGTCACAGGACACTGTCGCCCACTGTCACAGGACACTGTCACCCACTGTCACAGGACACTGTCACCCACTGTCACAGGACACTATCACCCACTGTGACAGGACACTGTCACCCACTGTCACAGGACACTGTCACCCACTGTCACAGGACACTGTCACCCACTGTCACAGGACACTCTCACGCACTGTCACTGGACACTGTCACCCACTGTCACAGGACACCATCACCCACTGTCACAGGACACCATCACCCACTGTCACAGAACACTATCACCCACTATCACAGGACACTATCACCCACTGTCACAGGACACTGTCACCCACTGTCACAGGATACTGTCACCCACTGTCACAGGACACTATCACCCACTGTCACAGGACACCGTCACCCACTGTCACAGGACACCGTCACCCACTGTCACAGGACACCATCACCCACTGTCACAGGACACCATCACCCACTGTCACAGGACACCGCCACCCACGGACACAGGACACTGTCACCCACTGTCACAGGACACTGTCACCCACTGTCACAGGACACTGTCACAGGACACTATATCACCCACTGTCACAGCACACTATCACCCACTGTCACAGGACACTATCACCCACTGTCACAGGACACTATCACCCACGGTCACAGGACACTATCACCCACTGTCACAGGACACTGTCACCCACTATCACAGGACACTGTCACCCACTGTCACAGGACACTATCACCCACTGTCACAGGACACTATCACCCACTATCACAGGACACTATCACCCACTGTCACAGGACACTGTCACCAACTTACCCCAAGGCAGCTCAACTTGCCCTGTTCCTATGCTCAATGTAGCCCACACCCAGGGTAAATTGTGCAAAGAGACCACTTTTTTGGGACAAGCTACCGTAAGTTTTCAAAAGTGTTATGTTTACATGAATTCTGGTTATTTCCAAAGATACAAAACATCCTAAAATATATGTGGATATCTTTGTTAGAAATAATACTGTATTTGATGCTGAATGTAAAGAACGTCTCAACTGACCCATAGACATTAGATTTAATACTAACTATAACCAAGAACTTAACCCTAACCCTAACCCTAACCCTAACCCTAACCCTAACCCTAACCCTAACCCTAACCCTAACCCTAACCCTAACCCTAACCCTAACCCTAACCCTAACCCTAACCCTCTCAACTGACCCATAGACATTAGATTTAATACTAACTATAACCAAGAACTTAACCCTAACCCTAACCCTAACCCTAACCCTAACCCTAACCCTAACCCTAACCCTAACTTAACCCTAACCCTAACCCTAACCCTAACCCTAACCCTAACCCAAACCCTAACTTAACCCTAACCCTAACCCTAACCCTAACTCTAACTTAACCCTAACCCTAACCCTAACCCAAACCCTAACTTAACCCTAACCCTAACCCTAACCCTAACCCTAACCCTAACCCTAACCCTAACTTAACCCTAACCCTAACTTAACCCTAACCCTAACCCTAACCCTAACTTAACCCTAACCTTAACCCTAACCCTAACCCTAACTTAACCCTAACCCTAACCCTAACTTAACCCTAACCCTAACCCTAACTTAACCCTAACCCTAACCCTAACCCTAACCCTAACCCTAACCCTAACCCTAACTCTAACTTAACCCTAACCCTAACCCTAACCCTAACTTTAACCCTAACTTAACCCTAACCCTAACCCTAACCCTAACCCTAACCCTAACTTTAACCCTAACTTTAACCCTAACTTTAACCCTAACTTAACCCTAACCCTAACCCTAACCCTAATTTAACCCTAATTTAACCCTAACCCTAACTTTAACCCTAACCCTAACTTTAACCCTAACTTAACCCTAACTTTAACCCTAACTTAACCCTAACTTTAACCCTAATTTAACCCTAACTTAACCCTAACTTAACCCTAACTTAACCCTAACTTTAACCCTAATTCAACCCTAACCCTAACTTAACCCTAACCCTAACTTTAACCCTAATTTAACCCTAACCCTAACTTAACCCTAACCCTAACTTTAACCCTAATTTAACCCTAACTTAACCCTAACTTAACCCAAACCCTAACTTTAACCCTAATTTAACCCTAACCGTAACTTAACCCTAACCCTAACTTTAACCCTAATTTAACCCTAACTTAACCCTAACTTAACCCAAACCCTAACTTTAACCCTAGTTTAACCCTAATTTAAACCTAACTTTAACCCTAAATTTAACCCTAATTTTAACCCTAACTTTAACCCTAAATTTAACCCTAACTTGAACCAATTCTGAAATAAAATATCTGTTTTCACATGCTCCACTTCCCTTTACATTTTCCTGTCATAGAGACTGGGTATATCTGAAATGGTACCTTATTCCCTATATACATGTACTGCACTATTTCTTGACCAGATATCCCAATGGGCCTTATAGTGCACTATATAGGGAATAGGGTGCCATTGGAACTAGTCCAGGTAGGACAGGGAGGGTGGGGGGGTTGGCGTGGGGGGCTCCCCCTGGTGGGAAGGATATCTAGATGCATTATTTGTATGATGTCAGTACTATATTATAAATGTATGTTTTTAATCATTAAGTTGACGCTTGTGTCAGTGCATTGAACTAAGGTAGGTAACACAACCAGCAGGGTTGGGGTCAATTCCAATTTACAGTAACTAGAGATTCAAAAGAGACACAGGCATTAGTCAGAAAGAAATTACAATGAATTGTACTTAACAATTAACAATATTATAGTACATTACTTAAAATAGGTATTGTTACTACTTCTCAAATGTCCCACTGGCTAGGAGACCACACAATAGTGAGAACAACATTCTAAAATTCATATTTACAATGAATTTAACTTAATTTAATAATAATTTAAAAAATATTATTAAACAAAATCTATTTCTCAAGTGTCAAAACAGCTAGGAGAAGGCAAGACAGTCAGAACAACCGTCTGAACGGTCTATCTACAATTCATTTAACTTAACAATGAACAATTTACCAAATGGCTAGGAGAAAGTAAAATAGTCACATAAAAAACAGACAAGAGGTTCATATTTACAATACATTTTACTTAATTTAACAATTGTAGATTTTTAACTTTTAAGTTTTTGTTTCTATTTGTCAAGTGTCACATGGACTCAAATCACCACCTTATAAATTCAAACACAAAAAGTGGTGGGGTGGCCCCTTTGTTGTTGTTTAAATCCCAAACTGCCCCTTTATTTCCCACACAACTTCTATTCTGCTCCTGTCCTGTTCTATTCTCATCAGTATTTATGCTGCAGTAGTTTATGTGTCGGGGGGCTGGGGTCAGTTTGTTATATCTGGAGTACTTCTCCTGTCCTATTCGGTGTCCTGTGTGAATCTAAGTGTGCGTTCTCTAATTCTCTCCTTCTCTCTTTCTTTCTCTCTCTCGGAGGACCTGAGCCCTAGGACCATGCCCCAGGACTACCTGACATGATGACTTCTTGCTGTCCCCAGTCCACCTGGCCATGCTGCTGTTCCAGTTTCAACTGACCTGAGCCCTAGGACCATGCCCCAGGACTACCTGACATGATGACTCCTTGCTGTCCCAGTCCACCTGGCCATGCTGCTGCTCCAGTTTCAACTTCCACCTGACTGTGCTGCTGCTCCAGTTTCAACTGTTCTGCCTTATTATTATTCGACCATGCTGGTCATTTATGAACATTTGAACATCTTGGCCATGTTCTGTTATAATCTCCACCCGGCACAGCCAGAAGAGGACTGGCAACCCCACATAGCCTGGTTCCTCTCTAGGTTTCTTCCTAGGTATTGGCCTTTCTAGGGAGTTTTTCCTAGCCACCGTGCTTCTACACCTGCATTGCTTGCTGTTTGGGGTTTTAGGCTGGGTTTCTGTACAGCACTTTGAGATATCAGCTGATGTACGAAGGGCTATATAAATACATTTGATTTTGATTTGATTTGATTGGTTCGTTGTTAATTCAATGGCTTGTCTTAGTTGTAATCAGGACTTAGTGATATACACTTTGTACACTATCGAGGCGACCTGAACTATAATGTGCTCAGATATTTTCCTTTCCAGTACATTCCCAGAAACGATGGGGAATGTGTAAGTGCAGTGCAGCTTGGCTCGGTTCAGTTAAGCCGTGTGGGAAGACCAATGCCAACCCACTGGGAACGAACTGGTGTAATCAACATTTTTCCCAAGTAATTTCAACAAATAAAATACATGTGATGACATTGAAAACTGAATCAATGCTGAAAACTGAATCAACGTTGAAAACGGAATCAACGTTGAAAACTGAATCAACGTTGAAAACCGAATCAACATTGAAAACTGAATCAACGTAACGCAAATTTGGGAATGTTTGTATTTTTGTCAGCCATATTTGAACCTAAATCCTTTAGTTATTAAATTTTTTACTTTGAATTCAAGTTAGTTGACAAGTCAATCAAATGTCAATTAGACATTGAACTGACCTCTTTTCCCATTGGGGCCTTTTCCTCAGGTTCCCCTGACAAAGGGCAGTTTCCCAGACCTGTGGAGGAAGAGGAGGGGCTGAACAAACCCAGAGATGATTGCAATGGAGGAACAAATGGACAATCCAAAAGAATACTCCACTGGTTCTATAAAATGATAACTGACTAGGAGAAAAACCAGTGGGAGGTAACTTACAATCATAGACACCATGATCACTGAAATGATCCTGAAGGCCCTCAGCTTCATGTTGTTCATCCCTTCCCCCTCTCTCTCTCCTTCCCCCGGACCGGGACGTTTCAGAGCCCAGAGAACAGCCAGACAACAGAACAATTGAATGGAAAACCAGAGTGAAAGGTTTATCAAAAAAAATATGACCATGTTTGACAGCACGGTTGATATCAACGCAATTAACATGGAGAACCCAAGAACCATCAGCCAGACAACACCACAACACCCCACCCTGTATCTCAGGGGTTTGTACTTCAGGAAGGTTACAGGGTGGACCACCGCCAGGTAGCGCTCCACACAGATACAGCACTGGAACAGAGGACGACCAATAGAAATGAATCCCATGAAAAACGCCACACCAACTCCTAGAGTATCATTAAAAAGATAATCGTTCAGGTAATTCAAGACAGCAGACAGACAGTAGAGGATTTCACACACGGTCAGGTTGAGAGCAAAGAACTCTGAGGTCATTGTCCCTCCCACTCCGGTCACTATCAGCCACAGGACGTAGACATTGGTGGGGAGACCCAGGATGAGGTTGATGCTGTGCATGGTGGTGATGAAATAAAGGGTCAGGGCCCATGAGCTGGTAGAGTTAACAGAAAGTGCTGGAGGGAGATGTGAGTCATTTCCTATGGAAACGTTCATCTCTTGGCAGAGTGGAGGCGTTGATGAGCAAGTTCCCCACACCTGTTGAATAAGGGAGTGGTCTTCAGAGAGGTAAAACTGTTTCTCATATACTTTATATATTTATATATACTCATATTCTTCAGTTCTGATTTCAGTGTCATTTGTTTTGTGATGTAGTAAAACCCTAGTCTGGTCCCAGATCTGTTTGTCCTATCATGTCGACTCATTGTCACTCATGATCATGTTCACAAAAACATTAGCCGATAGAATTCCATGGAATCCCTGAACCACATTTTGTATTGAACTATAAAATGTACAATCAGAACTACATTTCAGGTGTCTAGAAAATATTCACAATCGTTTCAGGTGTCTAGTAGTTTAAAGATAAAAACACAAGGAAACACACTGTGTTTTCAATGTATCTCTTGCTTATGTTGTACCAACGTTGAACGTTTCAGTCTGAAGTCCATGAGGCAGAAACGTTGGTGCAGCATGAACAGGTGATACTTAGCCAATGCAGTATGTTTTTAGGAGCATAAACTCTCTCAGTATTATGCCACAGAAAGGTAAACTAATCAAACCTGTTAAGAGCTGAGTATATTAATTGTATGAAGCTAAATATAGTCCTGTAAGCCCAACTAAATAAAACAATTTAAATTTAAAAAATGTAATCACAAAAAATCTGACCTGTATTGGAAGTGTCCCGATCCTCTTAAGTGCTCAGTGTAGACTACCTGTTGTGTTCCTCAGACAACCCTGGTCTCTTCAGTGTTCAGTGTAGACTACCTGTTGTGTTCCTCAGCCAACCCTGGTCTCTTCAGTGTTCAGTGTAGACTACCTGTCGTGTTCCTCAGACAATCCTGGTCTCTTCAGTGTTCAGTGTAGACTGCCTATTGTGTTCCTCAGCCAACCCTGGTCTCTTCAGTGGGTCTAAAGCTCTGCCTCTGACCCAGCCTTCACACAGGTGTGTGTTTCCTCCCCACCTTTTCTGACAGACAACTCAACACACATCTAGGTCCTCCCCCAACACATAATCTCATTGGATAGCATTGAGTTGTCTGCGTTGTCAGGCATCATTTTGTCTGGTTTGAATGTGAGTCTAAAGCTCGGCCCTCTGACAGGTGTGTGCAACATAATGGACAAATGTATTCAGCCAGAACCAGAGATGCAAACGTAGGAGGTGAAGACAAGGTTTCAAACCAAACACGACCACAACACCTGTTCCCTTGCAGGGGTTAGGTTAGTCTGTGGAGTGGGGGTTGGGGTTAGGTTAGTCTGTGGAGTGGGGGTTTGGGTTAGGTTAGTCTGTGGAGTGGGGGTTGGGGTTAGGTTGGTCTGTGGAGTGGGGGCAGGGGTTAGGTTAGTCTGTGGAGTGGGGGCAGGGGTTAGGTTAGTCTGTGGAGTGGGGGCAGGGGTTAGGTTAGTCTGTGGAGTGGGGGTTGGGGTTAGGTTAGTCTGTGGAGTGGGGGTTGGGGTTAGGTTAGTCTGTGGAGTGGGGGTTGGGGGTGAAGGGGGAAGATAAGCTCCACACACCCAGTCTGAACATGTGCAGTATGTTTTTGATATTGCTCCTAGAAGGAATGTAGAGTTTCAATGAGAATTTGTGGACAAATACCTTCAAAGATATATGTATATGTAAAGTAGTGTTGAGGCGGGCTGCCTCTTCCTCAGGACTCCCTGATACAGGGCAGTTTCTCCACAGGGCTGCCTCTTCCTCAGGACTCCCTGATACAGGGCAGTTTCTCCACAGGGCTGAGAAACTGTTCTGTACCAGCCCCTCATCTACCTCCACAGGGCTGAGAAACTGTTCTATACCAGCCCCTCACCTACCTCCACAGGGCTGAGAAACTGTTCTGTGCCAGCCCCTCATCTACCTCCACAGGGCTGAGAAACTGTTCTGTACCAGCCCCTCACCTACCTCCAATGGGCTGAGAAACTGTTCTTTACCAGCCCCTCATCTACCTCCACAGGGCTGAGAAACTGTTCTGTACCAGCCCCTAATCTACCTCCACAGGGCTGAGAAACTGTTCTGCACCAGCCCCTCATCTACCTTCACAGGGCTGACAAACTGTTCTGTACCAGCCCCTCATCTACCTCCACAGGGCTGAGAAACTGTTCTGTACCAGCCCCTCACCTACCTCCACAGCGCTGAGAAACTGTTCTGTACCAGCCCCTTATCTACCTCCACATGGCTGAGAAACTGTTCTGTACCAGCCCCTCATCTACCTCCACAGGGCTGGGAAACTGTTCTGTACCAGCCCCTCATCTACCTCCACAGGGCTGAGAAACTGTTCTGTACCAGCCCCTCATCTACCTCCACAGGGCTGAGAAACTGTTCTGTACCAGCCCCTCATCTACCTCCACAGGGCTGAGAAACTGTTCTGTACCTGCCCCTCATCTACCTCCACAGGGCTGAGAAACTGTTCTGTACCTGCCCCTCATCTACCTCCACAGGGCTGAGAAACTATTCTGTAACTGCCCCTCATCTACCTCCACAGGGCTGAGAAACTGTTCTGTACCAGCCCCTCACCTACCTCCACAGGGCTGAGAAACTGTTCTGTACCAGCCCCTCACCTACCTCCACAGGGCTGAGAAACTGTTCTGTACCAGCCCCTCATCTACCTCCACAGGGCTGATAAACTGTTCTGTACCTGCCCCTCATCTACTTCCACAGGGCTGAGAAACTGTTCTGTACCAGCCTCTCATCTACCTCCACAGTGCTGAGAAACTGTTCTGTACCAGCCCCTCATCTACCTCCACAGGGCTGAGAAACTGCCCTGTTATGCTGGAAACGTAACTTTTTTTCCGGGTGAGTATAGCTTGAGCCAAACACATCCTTTTGTTCTCGTATGTGAGTTGCGTGTTGAAATCTTGACAATTGAACCAAAGCTTAATTTTACAGTTAGCAGTGCCAGCCTCTCACGGATCAGGTCAACGACCCTAAGCACACGGCCAAGACAACTCAGGAGTGGCTTCAGGACAAGTATCTGAATGTCCTTGAGATGCACAGCCAGAGCTCGGACTTGAACCAGATCGAACATCTCTGGAGAGAACTGGAAATAACTGTACTGCAACGCTCCCCATCCAACCTGACATAGCTTCAGAGGATCTGCAGAGAAGAATTTGAGAAACTCCCCAAATACAGGTGTGCCGAGCCTGTAGCTTCTAACCAAGAAAACTCAAGGCTGTAATCACTGCCAAAGGTGCTTCAACAAAGCAGTAGAGTAAAGAGTAAAGGGTCTGAAAACCTATGCAAATGTGATATATCACTTTTTTATTAGTAATACGTTTGCACAAATGTAATTATGGGATATTGTGTGTAGATTGATGAGGGGGAAAAAATTCATTTAATCAAATTTAGAATAAGGCTGTAACATAACAAAAGATGTGAAATGTCAAGGGGTACGAACACTTTCCGAATGCACTTTATGGAGCCTGTCTGACTCTTTCCTTCATATTCAGGCCTAATTTTTTTAAATCACACATACAAGATAGTAAATTAAAGCTATACTTGTTGTGAATCCAGCCAACGTGTCAGATTTCAAAAAGGCTTTTCGGCGAAAGCAAACGATGCTATTATCTGAGGATAGCACCTCCGTGAACAAAGAGAGAACCCACATTTCAACCCTGCAGGCGCGACACAAAACGCAGAAATAACAATATATTTCATGACTTACCTTTGATGAGCTTCTTTTGTTGGCAGTCCAATATGTCCCATAAACATCACAAATGGTCCTTTTGTTCGATTAATACCGTCGCTATATATCGAAAATGTACATTTATTTGTCGTGTTTGATCCAGAAAAACACCTGTTCCAACTTGCGCAACGTGACTACAAAATATCTCAAAAGTTATTTGTAAACTTTGCCAAAACATTTCAAACTACTTTTGTAATACAACTTTAGGTATTTTTTTATGTAAAGAATCTATAAAATTGAAGACAGGATGATCTGTGTTCAATACAGGAAGAAAACAAACTGTAGCATGCTTTCTTGTCAAGCGCCTCTATCTAACAGTAGACTTCAAGTGAACCTCGTTCAAGATGGCCGTACATCTTCATTACACAAAGGAATAACCTCAGCCAATTTCTAAAGACTGTTGACATCCAGTGGAAATGATAGGAACTGCATGAAGGTACCTTAGAAATCTGGATTCCCAATGAAAGCTCATTGAAAAGAGAGTGACCTCAAATGGTTTGTCCTCAGGGTTTCGCCTGCTAAGTGCTGTTATACTCACAGACATGATTTGATGTTTGACCTCTGTCTTTGCCAACAAAGGGTATATAACAAAGTATTGAGATAAAATGTTGTTATAATTTCCACCATAATTTGCAAATAAATTCATTAGAAATCCTACAATGTGATTTTCAGATTTTTTTTCTTCTCTGGACACCTTATTCATCCAATCTACTCAATACTGCCCCCAGCCATAAGAAGTTAAAGAAAAACTCCCTGATCAAATTGCTATTCCACCCAGTGGCTGTGTTTTCTGAGAATGTACTGACATTTATTCAGTGTGTGCAAGGTAGACATACCCTCAAACCTGGTTACTCACCTGTATATGGTACATCTGAATAACAAGTACTGAGAAGGTCTATAATCAAAACGTGTAAAAAAGACATTTCCTGAGTCTGATCGGCCCCTTGGGGCAAACTGACCCAATAGGTTTCTCCATGACGTAACACACACCTGTGTGAAGGTAGGGCCGAGCTTTAGAGCACATTCAAACAAGACTAAATGATGCGTAAAAACTGTCCAATGAGGGCAAGTGCTGAGGGGGTGGGGTTTAGATTTGCTTTGCGTTGTCCAGCACGGTTTCAATTTTCAACACAACAACAGATACATAAACCAATTGAAAAATGATGAACAGCATTCATCACGCCTCTTCCCCTATCACACCCAATCATATTCCACTCCGCAGATTAACCTAATATAACCCCTGCTACACAACATGTGTTGTGTGCATGTTTGGTTTGGATCTGGCCTTCGGCTCCTACGTTTGCATATCTGGTTCTGGCTGAATACATTTCTCCATTAAGTAACACACACCTGTGTAAAGGCAGGGCCGAGCTTTAGGGGAGATTCAAACCAGACAAAATGATGGTTGACAACACAGCCAACTCAATGCCATCCAATGAGATTGTGCGTTGGGGGAGGACCTAGATTTGTGTTGTGTTGTCCTTCAGAAAGGTGGGGAGGAAACTCACACCTGTGTGAAGGCTGGGTCAGAGGCAGAGCTTTAGAACCACTGAAGAGACCAGGGTTGTCTGAGGAACACAACAGGTAGTCTACACTGAACACTGAAGAGACCAGGGTTGTCTGAGGAACACAACAGGTAGTCTACACTGAACACTGAAGAGACCAGGGTTGTCTGAGGAACACAACAGGTAGTCTACACTGAACACTGAAGAGACCAGGGTTGTCTGAGGAACACAACAGGTAGTCTATACTGACCACTGAAGAGACCAGGGTTGTCTGAGGAACACAACAGGTAGTCTACACTGAACACTGAAGAGACCAGGGTTGTCTGAGGAACACAACAGGTAGTCTACACTGACCACTGAAGAGACCAGGGTTGTCTGAGGAACACAACAGGTAGTCTACACTGACCACTGAAGAGACCAGGGTTGTCTGAGGAACACAACAGGTAGTCTACACTGAACACTGAAGAGACCAGGGTTGTCTGAGGAACACAACAGGTAGTCTACACTGACCACTGAAGAGACCAGGGTTGTCTGAGGAACACAACAGGTAGTCTACACTGACCACTGAAGAGACCAGGGTTGTCTGAGGAACACAACAGGTAGTCTACACTGACCACTGAAGAGACCAGGGTTGTCTGAGGAACACAACAGGTAGTCTACACTGACCACTGAAGAGACCAGGGTTGTCTGAGGAACACAACAGGTAGTCTACACTGACCACTGAAGAGACCAGGGTTGTCTGAGGAACACAACAGGTAGTCTACACTGAACACTGAAGAGACCAGGGTTGTCTGAGGAACACAACAGGTAGTCTACACTGAAGAGACCAGGGTTGTCTGAGGAACACAACAGGTAGTCTACACTGAACACTGAAGAGACCAGGGTTGTCTGAGGAACACAACAGGTAGTCTACACTGAACACTGAAGAGACCAGGGTTGTCTGAGGAACACAACAGGTAGTCTACACTGACCACTGAAGAGACCAGGGTTGTCTGAGGAACACGACAGGTAGTCTACACTGAACACTGAAGAGACCAGGGTTGTCTGAGGAACACAACAGGTAGTCTACACTGAACACTGAAGAGACCAGGGTTGTCTGAGGAACACAACAGGTAGTCTACACTGAACACTGAAGAGACCAGGGTTGTCTGAGGAACACAACAGGTAGTCTACACTGACCACTGAAGAGACCAGGGTTGTCTGAGGAACACAACAGGTAGTCTACACTGAACACTGAAGAGACCAGGGTTGTCTGAGGAACACAACAGGTAGTCTACACTGACCACTGAAGAGACCAGGGTTGTCTGAGGAACACAACAGGTAGTCTACACTGAACACTGAAGAGACCAGGGTTGTCTGAGGAACACAACAGGTAGTCTACACTGAACACTGAAGAGACCAGGGTTGTCTGAGGAACACAACAGGTAGTCTACACAGACCACTGAAGAGACCAGGGTTGTGTGAGGAACACAACAGGTAGTCTATACTGACCACTGAAGAGACCAGGGTTGTCTGAGGAACACAACAGGTAGTCTACACTGACCACTGAAGAGACCAGGGTTGTCTGAGGAACACAACAGGTAGTCTACACTGAACACTGAAGAGACCAGGGTTGTGTGAGGAACACAACAGGTAGTCTACACTGACCACTGAAGAGACCAGGGTTGTCTGAGGAACACAACAGGTAGTCTACACTGACCACTGAAGAGACCAGGGTTGTCTGAGGAACACAACACAACATACATTTTTTTCTTTATATTGTGTTTGAGAAATTCACTTATAGAGATTAAAGGAGTCAAAATAGGAATGTTTTGTCTCATACATTCACAGACCCCAACGACTGAGAAGACATGAACACCTCTGTAGACAGCAACTCTACTCTCCTCTCCTCCTTCTCTGAACACCTTCAGGTAAAACGTTATAATAACGTCCGATAATAAACCATTGATAAGGGATTGAAATGTGTGAATAATTATCAGTAAGCAAACTGTTTTTAAATGTCTTATAAATATCTTACTAATGAATGTTATTATAAAGTGTTACCATCTTCCTTTCCAGTCTGTCCAGTATGTACCGTTAACAGCTGCCATCTCTATCAACCTCATCCTGGGTCTCCCCACCAATGTCTACGTCGTGTGGCTGATAGTGACCGGAGCTGGAGGGACGATGGCTTCAGACTTCTTCTCTCTCAACCTGGCTGTGTCTGAAACCCTCTACAGCCTGTCCAATCTGATGTATATTTTTCATTTTTACATCCAAAAGAATGGCGTTTTATGGAGCGTTGGGACATTCTTTACCGGTTTCAACCTCTTTGGTCGTCCTCTGTTCCAGTGCTGTATCTGTGTGGAGCGCTACCTGGCGGTGGTCCACCCTGTAACCTTCCTGAAGTACAAACCCCTGAGATACAGGGTGGGGTGTTGTGGTGTTGTCTGGATGATGGTGCTTGGGTTCTGCTGTGTAAATCTGCTTGGTAAATACCAATCTGCATGGTGGAAGATATTTACTTGGATATTAAACCTGCTTACTCTTTCTGTGATGTTGTTCTGCTGCCTGGCTGTTCTCTGGGCTCTGAAACGTCCTGGTCCGGGGGAAGGAGAGAGAGAGGGGGAAGGGATGAACAACATGAAGCTGAGGGCCTTCAGGATCATTTCAATGATCATGATGTCTATGATTGTCATGTACCTCCCACTGGTTCTTATCCTAGTCAGTTATCATTTTATAGAACCAGTGGAGTTTTTGTGGGGATGGTCCATTTGTTACTCTATCACTGTCATCAGTGGGTTTGTTCAGCCTCTCCTCTTCCTCCACAGGTCTGGAAAATTACCCTGTGTCAGGGGACCCTGAGGCTGATGTCACACTGGGCACTGACATCAGTTAAATGTCTAATTTTGATTTACAAATCGAATTTGCACCATTTGATTTGGACGAAAAGTTGTGTGAAAAAGACAAACATTCGCGAAACTCCTTTATGTTGACTCAATCAGTTTTCCACCTTGATTTAACGTCGTCATGTTGATTTTATTTGTTGAAGTTACATGGAAACAACACTGATTCCACCATTTTGTGCCCAGTGGCGCGTCACTGGCAAGATATATATTTTCCTCATTACTAAGCCCAACCAATCCAATCTGTACAAACCAGGAACCAATGAGAATAGAATAGGTGAGGAATAGTAGTTGTTAGTGAATTAAAGAGGCTTTCTGGGTTTCCAATAACAACAAAACCAACAACATTTCGGACTATGTTGCCGTCTCCTAGCCTGTCTGCCGTCTCCTAGCCTGTCTGCCGTCTCCTAGCCTGTCTGCCATCTCCTAGCCTGTCTGCCATCTCCTAGCCTGTCTGCCATCTCCTAGCCTGTCTGCCGTCTCCTAGCCTGTCTGCCGTCTCCTAGCCTGTCTGCCATCTACCAGCCTGTCTGCCATCTCCTAGCCTGTCTGCCATCTCCTAGCCTGTCTGCCGTCTCCTAGCCTGTCTGCTGACTCCTAGCCTGTCTGCCGTCTCCTAGCCTGTCTGCCGTCTCCTAGCCTGTCTGCCGTCTCCTAGCCTGTCTGCCGTCTCCTAGCCTGTCTGCCGTCTTGTAGCCTGTCTGCCGTCTCCTAGCCTTTTTGCCATCTCCTAGCCTGTCTGCCATCTCCTAGCCTGTCTGCCGTCTCCTAGCCTGTCTGCCGTCTCCTAGCCTGTCTGCCATCTCCTAGCCTGTCTGCCGTCTCCTAGCCTGTCTGCCATCTCCTAGCCTGTCTGCCGTCTCCTAGCCTGTCTGCCATCTCCTAGCCTGTCTGCCGTCTCCTAGCCTGTCTGCCGTCTCCTAGCCTGTCTGCCGTCTCCTAGCCTGTCTGCCGTCTCCTAGCCTGTCTGCCGTCTCCTAGCCTGTCTGCCGTCTCCTAGCCTGTCTGCCATCTCCTAGCCTGTCTGCCGTCTCCTAGCCTTTTCTGCCATCTCCTAGCCTGTCTGCCGTCTCCTAGCCTGTCTGCCGTCTCCTAGCCTGTCTGCCGTCTCGTAGCCTGTCTGCCGTCTCCTAGCCTGTCTGCCGTCTCCTAGCCTTTTTGCCATCTCCTAGCCTGTCTGCCATCTCCTAGCCTGTCTGCCGTCTCCTAGCCTGTCTGCCGTCTCCTAGCCTGTCTGCCATCTCCTAGCCTGTCTGCCGTCTCCTAGCCTGTCTGCCATCTCCTAGCCTGTCTGCCGTCTCCTAGCCTGTCTGCCATCTCCTAGCCTGTCTGCCATCTCCTAGCCTGTCTGCCGTCTCCTAGCCTGTCTGCCATCTCCTAGCCTGTCTGCCGTCTCCTAGCCTGTCTGCCGTCTCCTAGCCTGTCTGCCATCTCCTAGCCTGTCTGCCGTCTCCTAGCCTGTCTGCCGTCTCGTAGCCTGTCTGCCGTCTCCTAGCCTGTCTACCGTCTCCTAGCCTGTCTGCCATCTCCTAGCCTGTCTGAAACTGGAGAAATAGAAACCATTTAAAAAAAAATAATCTACCACTGTTAAATGTTATGTTAGAAATCCAGTAAATTAATTGTAATATTATTTTCTGACTGTTTTCCTCTCTCCAGCTGTGACACTTGAGAAATAGAACCAAGAAGTTAAACAATATAATCTATAGTTGTTATTTGTTCAATTTAATTATGCTAAACTAGTTGTAATATACATTTTTAACAATTATTCTTACTGTTTTTCCATCTCCTAGACGTTGTAATATTTGAGAAATAATATTGTTAATGACAAGTTAAATTAAGTTAAATAAATAGTAATATTAATGACTGTTTTGTTGCTTTCTCTTTTCATTGTATACAATACCTTTAAGTGAACTTTACTGATTATTGTTCTTGTTAGAAACGTAAACCTTAATCAGTTAAAGATGGTTGTTTATATTTGATGGTTCCCTTGTTGTTCTTCATACTTTAATAAATGGTCCAATCAAATCTGAAATGTGGAAACTCTTGTTGATCGTTCTCTGACTTTTGTAAATAAAATGTTGTCTAGTTAAATGTATCACTACCACCTTGTCCTTGATGGACAGAGTGCTGCTCCTGGTGCTGTTACAGACAGGAAGTATCTCATACTACTATCTGTAGTGATGAACTCTGCTTCCTGAATATTAAACTATGTCCAGGCTGAACACCTGTGTGTCCATCATTCTGCAAACAAATGCAGCTCCTTATTGGAGTTGGGTGAAGTTGTCCATAGATGATGATTTAGGGTCAGTTTTGTCTCGTCCCCGTCAATGGTTGAGGTTAGGATTGGTGGAGGGACCAGCTGATGCTAGATCTGTACCTAGGGGAAACTTCACCCTCTTTACACAGATCATTGACATGCAAAAAAGTAGAGGAATGACTGTGCATTGTGCACATAACCCCATTCCCTTTGTCCTCAGTTGACCTATTAGAAATGAACCTCTGCTGTATAGGCCTGTATATGAAGGAAGGAGTCAGAGACAGGCTTCTGTACTGTATAGGCCTGTATATGAAGGAAAGAGTCAAAGACAGGCTTCTATACTGTATAGGCCTGTATATGAAGGAAAGAGTCAGAGACAGGCTTCTATACTGTATAGGCTTGTAGATGAAGGAAAGAGTCAGAGACAGGCTTCTATACTGTACAGGCCTGTATATGAAGGTAGGAGTCAGAGACAGGCTTCTATACTGTATAGGCCTGTATATGAAGGAAGGAGTCAGAGACAGGCTTCTATACTGTATAGGCCTGTATATGAAGGAAGGAGTCAGAGACAAGGCTTCTATACTGTATAGGCCTGTATATGAAGGAAGGAGTCAGAGACAGGCTTCTATGCTATATAGGCCTGTATATGAAGGAAGGAGTCAGAGACAGGCTTCTATATTGTATAGGCCTGTATATGAAGGAAGGAGTCAGAGACAAGGCTTCTATACTGTATAGGCCTGTATATGAAGGAAGGAGTCAGAGACAGGCTTCTATGCTATATAGGCCTGTATATGAAGGAAGGAGTCAGAGACAGGCTTCTATATTGTATAGGCCTGTATATGAAGGAAGGAGTCAGAGACAAGGCTTCTATACTGTATAGGCCTGTATATGAAGGAAGAGGTCAGAGACAGGCTTCTATACTATATAGGCCTGTATATGAAGGAAGGAGTCAGAGACAGGCTTCTATACTATATAGGCCTGTATATGAAGGAAGGAGTCAGAGACAGGCTTCTATATTGTATAGGCCTGTATATGAAGGAAGGAGTCAGAGACAGGCTTCTATACTGTATAGGCCTGTATATGAAGGAAGGAGTCAGAGACAGGCTTCTATATTGTATAGGCCTGTATATGAAGGAAGGAGTCAGACAGGCTTCTATACTGTATAGGCCTGTATATGAAGGAAGGAGTCAGACAGGCTTCTATACTGTATAGGCCTGTATATGAAGGAAGGAGTCAGACAGGCTTCTATACTGTATAGGCCTGTATATGAAGGAAGGAGTCAGACAGGCTTCTATACTGTACAGGCCTGTATATGAAGGAAGGAGTCAGACAGGCCTCTATACTGTATAGGCCTGTATATGAAGGAAGGAGTCAGACAGGCTTCTATACTGTACAGGCCTGTATATGAAGGAAGGAGTCAGACAGGCTTCTATACTGTACAGGCCTGTATATGAAGGAAGGAGTCAGACAGGCTTCTATACTGTATAGGCCTGTATATGAAGGAAGGAGTCAGACAGGCTTCTATACTGTATAGGCCTGTATATGAAGGAAGGAGTCAGACAGGCTTCTGTACTGTATAGGCCTGTATATGAAGGAAGGAGTCAGACAGGCTTCTATACTGTAAAGGCCTGTATATGAAGGAAGGAGTCAGACAGGCTTCTATACTGTAGAGGCCTGTATATGAAGGAAGGAGTCAGACAGGCTTCTGTACTGTATAGGCCTGTATATGAAGGAAGGAATCAGACAGGCTTCTATACTGTATAGGCCTGTATATGAAGGAAGGAGTCAGACAGGCTTCTATACTGTAGAGGCCTGTATATGAAGGAAGGAGTCAGAGACAGGCTTCTATACTGTATAGGCCTGTATATGAAGGAAGGAGTCAGACAGGCTTCTATACTGTATAGGCCTGTATATGAAGGAAGGAGTCAGACAGGCTTCTATACTGTATAGGCCTGTATATGAAGGAAGGAGTCAGACAGGCTTCTATACTGTATAGGCCTGTATATGAAGGAAGGAGTCAGACAGGCTTCTGTACTGTATAGGCCTGTATATGAAGGAAGGAGTCAGACAGGCTTCTATACTGTAAAGGCCTGTATATGAAGGAAGGAGTCAGACAGGCTTCTATACTGTAGAGGCCTGTATATGAAGGAAGGAGTCAGACAGGCTTCTGTACTGTATAGGCCTGTATATGAAGGAAGGAATCAGACAGGCTTCTATACTGTATAGGCCTGTATATGAAGGAAGGAGTCAGACAGGCTTCTATACTGTAGAGGCCTGTATATGAAGGAAGGAGTCAGACAGGCTTCTATACTGTATAGGCCTGTATATGAAGGAAGGAGTCAGACAGGCTTCTATACTGTAGAGGCCTGTATATGAAGGAAGGAGTCAGAGACAGGCTTCTATACTGTATAGGCCTGTATATGAAGGAAGGAATCAGACAGGCTTCTATACTGTATAGGCCTGTATATGAAGGAAGGAGTCAGACAGGCCTCTATACTGTATAGGCCTGTATATGAAGGAAGGAGTCAGACAGGCTTCTATACTGTATAGGCCTGTATATGAAGGAAGGAGTCAGACAGGCTTCTATACTGTATAGGCCTGTATATGAAGGAAGGAGTCAGACAGGCTTCTATACTGTATAGGCCTGTATATGAAGGAAGGAATCAGACAGGCTTCTATACTGTATAGGCCTGTATATGAAGGAAGGAATCAGACAGGCTTCTATACTGTATAGGCCTGTATGTGAAGGAAGGAGTCAGACAGGCTTCTATACTGTATAGGCCTGTATATGAAGGAAAGAGTCAGACAGGCTTCTATACTGTATTGGCTGGAATAAAAATAGATAAATAAAACACCATTGGGTAAGTCTGAATAAACTGAGCAGCTGTTCAATCAAAAGCCCACTGCTGGTTTTACTCTGAAACTAGGCAGTGTTTGTCCGTCTTTCAGATGGGATGTTTAACAGATGTCCTGACTTCGGGTTTCGACTGTTAGCCCCGAAAAAGATGGTGTCGAGGCCTCAACGCTTTTTGAGTTAAGACCATTTATCTGGGATTAAATGTCAAAAACAAAAATAGAGTGCTAATTTTACCACTTCAGGTCAAAGTACTTAAACCTACGATGTCAGGAAAAAAGGAACCAGCCATTTATCTCCCGTAATTTAAGAGAAATCGTACAATGTACAAATAATATATATATATATATATTTTTTAAGTTACAGATCCAGTTACGGCGTGTTCAGACATGGAGAAGAACCACAATCACTGCCCGGCCATCCCGAGGTCATCAGGCCAGTCAATTATGCATTTCTGCAGTATTTTTGAGCATGTTAAATTTGTGATGGTAAATGCCCATTGAAACATATTGCAAATGGACAGCCGTGCGCCTGGTGATTGGAATTGGTTACCAGAAGCACATTTTTTTTTAAATGTGCAAGGGGTATACGGTTGGGTTGGGAGCACCCTCCAACCGTGCCCCTGGTCATTTTGGTCATTATTCAAAAAATCGTTAAAAAACGAGAGTACCACTTCTCCCTCATCATACCTGACAAATAGACCATATATATATATATTTTTCTACCTTTATTTAACCAGGCAAGTCAGTTAAGAACCAATTCTTATTTTCAATGACGGCCTAGGAACAGTGGGTTAACTGCCTGTTCAGGGGTAGAACGACAGATGTGTACCTTGTCAGCTCAGGGGTTTGAACTTGCAACCTCCCGGTTACTAGTCCAACGCTCTAACTAGGCTACCCTGCCCCCCAGGTTGATTCGTGGCTAACATAGTGCTATATATAATTTGGGCAGTATAAATGCCATTTGGACATGGTTCACTGACTTTCGGGTTTGGAAACCGACTTCCTATGATCGTACATGGCAAATGGACATAACATCCTGATTTGGCACGTTCAATACTTTCATATTGCATTTGGACATTTCTTATGGCATTTGGCAATGGTTCACTGACTTTTGACTTCAACTTTTGACTTCCTATGAAATCTTATTGCAAATGGACAAAACATCCTGATTTGGCACTGTCAATACTTTCATATTGCACTTGGACATTTCTTATGGCATTTGGCAATGGTTCACTGACTTTTGACTTCAACTTTTGACTTCCTATGAAATCATATCGCAAATGGACAAAACATATGCCTTATGGACAATTAACAAAAATATGACAATAAAATATGACACAAGTATGTTCATACGGTTCCTGTACATGTATAATTGACCAAAAAATGTAAAGAATATCGAAACAGTCCAGAAAGTACTTTTTTAACCTCTTGCTCCTACCTGAGACGCAGACGTCCCAACTAGACATCAGGAAATGCAAATGTGCTACGCTACATGCTAATAGCACTCGTTCAAACTCAAACGTTCATTAAAATACACATGCAGGGTATTGAATTAAAGCTACACTCGTTGTGAATCCAGGCCACAAGTCAGATTTTTAAAATGCTTTTCGGCGAAAGCATGAGAAGCTATTATCTGATAGCATGTAACACCCCAAAAGACCCACAGGGGACGTAAACAAAATAATTAGCATAGTCGGCGCTACACAAAACGCACAAATAAAATATAAAACATTCATTACCTTTGACCATCTTCTTTGTTGGCACTCCTAGATGTCCCATAAACATCACTATTGGGTCTTTTTTTCGATTAAATCGGTCCATATATAGCCTAGATATCGATCTATGAAGACTGTGTGATCAAGGAAAAAATAGCGTTTTATAACGTAACGTCATTTTTTTAACTTAAAAAAGTTGACGATAAACTTTCACAAAACACTTCGAAATACCTTTGTAATGCAACTTTAGGTATTAGTAAACGTTAATAAGCGATCAAATTGATCACAAGGCGATGTATATTCTATAGCTGTACCTCAGGAAATAATGTCCGAAACGCACGTTCTGTTATAGTCACAGCCGTGATTTAACCAGTTTTATAAACGTCTGAGTGTTTTCTATCCACACATACTAATCATATGCATATACTATATTCCTGGCATGAGTAGCAGGGCGCTGAAATGTTGCGCGATTTTTAACAGAATGTTCAAAAAAGTGGGGGGTAGGAGCAAGAGGTTTTAAGGGGGTGATAGGTTTTTGAAAAAATATATAGAATTTTCAACATTTGACCCTTGACTTGATGTGCATTTGCAATATGAAAATTTACCGTGGAGAGCGCTTGTCATCTATTGGATTTTTGCTGGAAACTTGGAATTTGCCATTTGTCTTCAACTATGACAGACAAAATGAGAAAAGAAAATCCAGAAAATCACATTGTAGGATTTTTAATGAATTTATTTGCAAATTATGGTGGAAAATAGTTGAAGTGTACCTATGATGAAAATTACAGGCCTCTCTCATCTTTTTAAGTGGGAGAACTTACACAATTGGTGGCTGACTAAATACTTTTTTGCCCCACTGTATATATATAGATTACAGGGAACAGGTTGAATATATTATTATAGACCTGTTACATCTACTGTCTCTTTTATATTATGACATTTCAGCTAGATCTACTGTCTTTATTATATTACAACAGACCAGCTAGATCTACTGTCTCTATTATATTATGACAGACCAGCTAGATCTACTGTCTTTATTATATTACAACAGACCAGCTGTATCTACTGTCTCCATTTCACTTTGGCCATTGTTGTGGGCCTGCCCTCCCCTCAACAGCCTCAAATAGGCTATTTCATGTGGGTTGGGGTGGGGCGGCAGACACACGCATCTCACATTACATTTAAAATTAAAATAAATTATTATTATTTTTTTTTTAAATCACAAATAATATTTTATATTATTAATTTCAAACAGGGGCATTAGCATGAGAATAACTTACCAGTCCAAAACGATGTCCTCTCCGTTCAAAAAATATTCCTCTACTTGGGAATCGCTAAATGAATCGTCCTACAACAATCTCTGTCTCACTTTCTCGATCAATTTATTCTAAAGTTGTGTGTACATCTGTATATCTAGACTTAGATTTAGCTTTCCCTGACTTAGTCACCATACTGATTGATATATAAACAGCAGAATCTGCGCGTTTACCAAAACAAGCTGTGCGTAATATGCGTTGCTCCTTCCGGTATGAAACTTCAATAGCAAATGACTCTCTTTACGCCGGGGTGTTTGGTCTTCCAACACATAACCATTGCATATTGCCATTTACCTCAGCTCATTGGCTATCTACCCAGCTAGATTTCAAGACAATCAGTGGTCATTGGGTTAAAATACAGTCAATCAACAAAACAGTGGTCATATCATTGGTGCACAGTGATGTCATTACTTGTTGTCTTCAAATCGGTTGCTTTCAGTCAATACGTCCCGCTAAATGGCCCATCAGGTTTGGTTGTGTTACAAACAAACCTGTTGATTGCAATGAAACCCAACATGACTGGAAAAGTCATGTTTTATGTGGGTATTTCCCTCGAATGTGTAGTCGAAAATGGAATGAGACGGAATTCACGACACAAGCGGTTCACAAAATGTTTCGTGTTAGGCTATAAAAACAGATTTTATCAAACAAAAGATCGTTCATTGTGTAACAATGAGCATTGGGATTGCAAACAGATGATGATCGTCAAGGGTAAACAATTTATTTTAATGCAGTTTGTGATTTTGTTTCGTCTGTGCTGGTTGAAATTTTTTTATGGGTCTCTATCCTCAGATAATCGCATCGTATTCTTTCGCAGTAAACCCTTCTTTAAATCTGACAACGCAGTTGGATTAGCAAGATTCTAGGCTTTCGATACATGTGAGACACTTGTATTTTCATGAATGTTTAATATGACTATTTATGTAGCGATCACCGTATGTTGTGGAATTTCAGCCCGCTAGCGGGTTCCGTGTGCAGAGAGGTTAAAACTTCCTCTGAGATCCTGCTAACGGGATCGATTTGAAAACAGCCAGTGAAAGTGCAGGGCGCCAAATTCAAAACAACAGAAATCCCATAATTTAAATTCCTCAAACATACAAGTATTTCACACCATTTTAAAGATACACTTCTTGTTAATCCCACCACAGTGTCTGATTTCAAATAGGCTTTACGGGGAAAGCACCACAAACGATTATGTTAGGTCAGAGCCAAGTCACAGAAAAACACAGCCATTTTTCCAGCCAAAGAGAGGAGTCACAAAAATCAGAAATAGAGATAAAATTAATCACTAACCTTTGATGATCTTCATCAGATGACACTCATAGGACTTCATGTTACACAATACATATATGTTTTGTTCGATAAAGTTCATATTTATATCAAAACATCTCAGTATACATTGACGCATTATGTTCAGTAGTTCCAAAAACATCCGATGGTTTTGCAGAGAGCCACATCAATTTACAGAAATTATCAAAATAAATGTTGATGAAAATACAAGTGTTATGCATGGAACTTTACATACACTTCTCCTTAATGCAACCGCAGTGTCAGATTTTTTAAAAAACTTTACGGAAAAAGCAAACCATGCTATAATCTGAGTATGGCGCTCAGAGCCCAAACAACCCCAAAAGATATCCGCCATATTGTGCAGTCAACATTAGTCAGAAATAAAATTATACATTTTCACTTACCTTTGATGATCTTCATCGGAATGCACTCCCAGGAATCCCAGTTCCACAATAAATGTTTATTTTGTTTGATAATGTCCATCATTTATGTCCAAATAGCTACTTTTGTTAGAGCGTTTTGTAAACAAATCCAAAGTCACGAAGCGCGTTCACTAGTTGCAGACGAAATGTCAAAAAGTTCCGTTACAGTCCGTAGAAACATGTCAAACGATGAATAGAATCAATCTTTAGGATGTTTTTAACATAAATCTTCAATAATTTTCCAACCGGAGAATTCCTTTATCTTCAGAAAAGCAATGGAACGGGAGCTACCTCTCATGTGAACGAGCATCTCGAGTTTGTGGCAATCTGCCAGACCACTGACTCAAAGAGCCCTTATGAGCCCCTCCTTACAGTTGAAGCCACAAACAAGTTTCTAAAGATGGTTGACATCTAGTGGAAGCCTTAAGAAGTGCAACATGACCAATATCCCACTGTATCTGTAATAGGGAATGAGTTGAAAATCGACCAACCTCAGATTTCCCACTTCCTGGTTGGATTTTTTCTCAGGTTTTTGCCTGCCATATGAGTTCTGTTATACTCACAGACATCATTCAAACAGTTTTAGAAACTTCAGAGTGTTTACTATCATAATATGCATATATTAGCAACTGGGACTGAGTAGCAGGCAGTTTACTCTGGGCACCTCTGGGCACCTTATTCATCTAAGCTACTCAATATTGCCCCCAGCCATAAGAAGTCAAGTGTGTTATTCCAGTGTGTTATTCCCATACTCCTTTTGCTATTCTCTTGTTGATCGTCCTACCGGGTTTGACCTCTGCCTGACTCTGGACTACTTTCCCACCTGCCTGTTCATCCTGTCTGCCCTTCGGTACCTTTTGGACTCTGAACTGGTTAAGATGGGCAACAGAATAAGATGGGAAAAATAACACACACACTGGAAAGAGGAACTCTGCCTTGATGGCCAGCATCCCGGAGTTGCCTCTTCACTGTTGTCTTCCGACAGGTGTTTTGCGGGTGGAAGCACCTTTAGCAGCACCATTGGCAGCCAATACAGCGTATATATAATTTATTATAAGATTCTACCGACTTTACACAACTCTTAGGTCAACATCTATCCATTGTTTTAGCTATGCATGGGTTCTACAACGGAGATAAATATGTTTTGATGACTTTCTTTCACTGAACTCATTCTCCATTGGCTACATTCTAATGTTGTGCTGATTTTTAATTAAAGGTGAACAGTATTTAAAGGGATTGCTTTAGAAAAACAAATTGAAGAAAAACTCCCTGATCAAATTGCTATTCCACCCAGTGGGTGACTTTTCTGAGATTTTATTGACATTTATTCAGTGTGTGCAAGGTAAACATACCCTCAAACCTGGTTACTCACCTGCACATGGTAAGTCTGAATAACAAGTACTGAGAAGGTCTATAATCAAAAGGTGTAAAAAATACATTTCCTGAGTTTGATGGGCCCCTTGGAGCAAACTGACCCAATATGTTTCTCCATGACGTAACACACACCTGTGTGAAGGGAGGGCCGAGCTTTAGAGCACATTCAAACCAGACTAAATGATGCGTAAAAACTGTCCAATGAGGGCAAGTGCTGAGGGGGTGGGGTTTAGATTTGCTTTGCGTTGTCCAGCACGGTTTACATTTTCAACACAACAACAGATACATAAACCAATTGAAAAATGATGAACAGCATTTATCACACCTCTTCCCCTAAGACACCCAATCACATTCCACTCCACAGAATAACCTAACCCCTGCTACAGAACATGTGTTGTGTGCATGTTTGGTTTGGATCCGGCCTTCGGCTCCTACGTTTGCATATCTGGTTCTGGCTGAATACATTTCTCCATTAAGTAACACACACCTGTGTAAAGGCAGGGCCGAGCTTTAGGGGAGATTCAAACCAGACAAAATGATGACAACACAGCCAACTCAATGCCATCCAATGAGATTGTGCGTTGGGGGAGGACCTAGATTTGTGTTGTGTTGTCCTTCAGAAAGGTGGGGAGGAAACTCACACCTGTGTGAAGGCTGGGTCAGAGGCAGAGCTTTAGAACCACTGAAGAGACCAGGGTTGTCTGAGGAACACAACAGGTAGTCTACACTGAACACTGAAGAGACCATGGTTGTCTGAGGAACACAACAGGTAGTCTACACTGAACACTGAAGAGACCAGGGTTGTCTGAGGAACACAACAGGTAGTCTACACTGAACACTGAAGAGACCAGGGTTGTCTGAGGAACACAACAGGTAGTCTACACTGAACACTGAAGAGACCAGGGTTGTCTGAGGAACACAACAGGTAGTCTACACTGACCACTGAAGAGACCAGGGTTGTCTGAGGAACACAACAGGTAGTCTACACTGAACACTGAAGAGACCAGGGTTGTCTGAGGAACACAACAGGTAGTCTACACTGACCACTGAAGAGACCAGGGTTGTCTGAGGAACACAACAGGTAGTCTACACTGAACACTGAAGAGACCAGGGTTGTCTGAGGAACACAACAGGTAGTCTACACTGAACACTGAAGAGACCAGGGTTGTCTGAGGAACACAACAGGTAGTCTACACTGACCACTGAAGAGACCAGGGTTGTCTGAGGAACACAACAGGTAGTCTACACTGAACACTGAAGAGACCAGGGTTGTCTGAGGAACACAACAGGTAGTCTACACAGACCACTGAAGAGACCAGGGTTGTCTGAGGAACACAACAGGTAGTCTACACTGACCACTGAAGAGACCAGGGTTGTCTGAGGAACACAACAGGTAGTCTACACTGAACACTGAAGAGACCAGGGTTGTCTGAGGAACACAACAGGTAGTCTACACAGACCACTGAAGAGACCAGGGTTGTCTGAGGAACACGACAGGTAGTCTACACTGACCACTGAAGAGACCAGGGTTGTCTGAGGAACACAACAGGTAGTCTACACTGAACACTGAAGAGACCAGGGTTGTCTGAGGAACACAACAGGTAGTCTACTCTGAACACTGAAGAGACCAGGGTTGTCTGAGGAACACAACAGGTAGTCTACACTGACCACTGAAGAGACCAGGGTTGTCTGAGGAACACAACATACATTTTTTTCTTTATATTGTGTTTGAGAAATTCACTTATAGAGATTAAAGGAGTCAAAATAGGAATGTTTTGTCTCATACATTCACAGACCCCAACGACTGAGAAGACATGAACACCTCTGTAGACAGCAACTCTACTCTCCTCTCCTCCTTCTCTGAACACCTTCAGGTAAAACGTTATAATAACGTCCGATAATAAACCATTGATAAGGGATTGAAATGTGTGAATAATGATCAGTAAGCAAACTGTTTTTAAATGTCTTATAAATATCTTACTAATTGAATGTTATTATAAAGTGTTACAATCTTCCTTTCCAGTCTGTCCAGTATGTACCGTTAACAGCTGCCATCTCTATCAACCTCATCCTGGGTCTCCCCACCAATGTCTACGTCGTGTGGCTGATAGTGACCGGAGCTGGAGGGACGATGGCTTCAGACTTCTTCTCTCTCAACCTGGCTGTGTCTGAAACCCTCTACAGCCTGTCCAATCTGATGTATATTTTTCATTTTTACATCCAAAAGAATGGCGTTTTATGGAGCGTTGGGACATTCTTTACGGGTTTCAACCTCTTTGGTCGTCCTCTGTTCCAGTGCTGTATCTGTGTGGAGCGCTACCTGGCGGTGGTCCACCCTGTAACCTTCCTGAAGTACAAACCCCTGAGATACAGGGTGGGGTGTTGTGGTGTTGTCTGGATGATGGTGCTTGGGTTCTGCTGTGTAAATCTGCTTGGTAAATACCAATCTGCATGGTGGAAGTACTTTGCTTTGATATTAAACCTGCTTACTCTTTCTGTGATGTTGTTCTGCTGCCTGGCTGTTCTCTGGGCTCTGAAACGTCCTGGTCCGGGGGAAGGAGAGAGAGAGGGGGAAGGGATGAACAACATGAAGCTGAGGGCCTTCAGGATCATTTCAATGATCATCGTGTCTATGATTGTCATGTACCTCCCACTGGTTCTTATCCTAGTCAGTTATCATTTTATAGAACCAGTGGAGTTTTTGTGGGGATGGTCCATTTGTTACTCTATCACTGTCATCAGTGGGTTTGTTCAGCCTCTCCTCTTCCTCCACAGGTCTGGAAAATTACCCTGTGTCAGGGGACCCTGAGGCTGATGTCACACTGGGCACTGACATCAGTTAAATGTCTAATTTTGATTTACAAATCGAATTTGCACCATTTGATTTGGACGAAAAGTTGTGTGAAAAAGACAAACATTCGCGAAACTCCTTTATGTTGACTCAATCAGTTTTCCACCTTGATTTAACGTCGTCATGTTGATTTTATTTGTTGAAGTTACATGGAAACAACACTGATTCCACCATTTTGTGCCCAGTGGCGCGTCACTGGCAAGATATATATTTTCCTCATTACTAAGCCCAACCAATCCAATCTGTACAAACCAGGAACCAATGAGAATAGAATAGGTGAGGAATAGTAGTTGTTAGTGAATTAAAGAGGCTTTCTGGGTTTCCAATAACAACAAAACCAACAACATTTCGGACTATGTTGCCGTCTCCTAGCCTGTCTGCCGTCTCCTAGCCTGTCTGCCGTCTCCTAGCCTGTCTGCCATCTCCTAGCCTGTCTGCCATCTCCTAGCCTGTCTGCCATCTCCTAGCCTGTCTGACGTCTCCTAGCCTGTCTGCCGTCTCCTAGCCTGTCTGCCATCTCCTAGCCTGTCTGCCATCTCCTAGCCTGTCTGCCATCTCCTAGCCTGTCTGCCGTCTCCTAGCCTGTCTGCTGACTCCTAGCCTGTCTGCCGTCTCCTAGCCTGTCTGCCGTCTCCTAGCCTGTCTGCCGTCTCCTAGCCTGTCTGCCGTCTCCTAGCCTGTCTGCCGTCTCCTAGCCTGTCTGCCGTCTCCTAGCCTGTCTGCCATCTCCTAGCCTGTCTGCCGTCTCCTAGCCTTTTCTGCCATCTCCTAGCCTGTCTGCCGTCTCCTAGCCTGTCTGCCGTCTCCTAGCCTGTCTGCCGTCTCGTAGCCTGTCTGCCGTCTCCTAGCCTGTCTGCCGTCTCCTAGCCTTTTTGCCATCTCCTAGCCTGTCTGCCATCTCCTAGCCTGTCTGCCGTCTCCTAGCCTGTCTGCCGTCTCCTAGCCTGTCTGCCGTCTCCTAGCCTGTCTGCCGTCTCCTAGCCTGTCTGCCATCTCCTAGCCTGTCTGCCGTCTCCTAGCCTGTCTGCCATCTCCTAGCCTGTCTGCCGTCTCCTAGCCTGTCTGCCGTCTCCTAGCCTGTCTGCCGTCTCCTAGCCTGTCTGCCGTCTCCTAGCCTGTCTGCCGTCTCCTAGCCTGTCTGCCGTCTCCTAGCCTGTCTGCCATCTCCTAGCCTGTCTGCCGTCTCCTAGCCTTTTCTGCCATCTCCTAGCCTGTCTGCCGTCTCCTAGCCTGTCTGCCGTCTCCTAGCCTGTCTGCCGTCTCGTAGCCTGTCTGCCGTCTCCTAGCCTGTCTGCCGTCTCCTAGCCTTTTTGCCATCTCCTAGCCTGTCTGCCATCTCCTAGCCTGTCTGCCGTCTCCTAGCCTGTCTGCCGTCTCCTAGCCTGTCTGCCATCTCCTAGCCTGTCTGCCGTCTCCTAGCCTGTCTGCCATCTCCTAGCCTGTCTGCCGTCTCCTAGCCTGTCTGCCATCTCCTAGCCTGTCTGCCGTCTCCTAGCCTGTCTGCCGTCTCCTAGCCTGTCTGCCATCTCCTAGCCTGTCTGCCGTCTCCTAGCCTGTCTGCCGTCTCCTAGCCTGTCTGCCATCTCCTAGCCTGTCTGCCGTCTCCTAGCCTGTCTGCCGTCTCGTAGCCTGTCTGCCGTCTCCTAGCCTGTCTGCCGTCTCCTAGCCTGTCTGCCATCTCCTAGCCTGTCTGCCATCTCCTAGCCTGTCTGCCGTCTCCTAGCCTGTCTGCCGTCTCCTAGCCTGTCTGCCATCTCCTAGCCTGTCTGCCGTCTCCTAGCCTGTCTGCCGTCTCGTAGCCTGTCTGCCGTCTCCTAGCCTGTCTGCCGTCTCCTAGCCTGTCTGCCATCTCCTAGCCTGTCTGCCGTCTCCTAGCCTGTCTGCCGTCTCGTAGCCTGTCTGCCGTCTCCTAGCCTGTCTACCGTCTCCTAGCCTGTCTGCCATCTCCTAGCCTGTCTGAAACTGGAGAAATAGAAACCATTTAAAAAAAAAAAATCTACCACTGTTAAATGTTATGTTAGAAATCCAGTAAATTAATTGTAATATTATTTTCTGACTGTTTTCCTCTCTCCAGCTGTGACACTTGAGAAATAGAACCAGGAAGTTAAACAATATAATCTATAGTTGTTATTTGTTCAATTTAATTATGCAAAACTAGTTGTAATATACATTTTTAACAATTATTCTTACTGTTTTTCCATCTCCTAGACGTTGTAACATTTGAGAAATAATATTGTTAATGACAAGTTAAATTAAGTTAAATAAATAGTAATATTAATGACTGTTTTGTTGCTTTCTCTTTTCATTGTATACAATACCTTTAAGTGAACTTTACTGATTATTGTTCTTGTTAGAAACGTAAACCTTAATCAGTTAAAGATGGTTGTTTATATTTGATGGTTCCCTTGTTGTTCTTCATACTTTAATAAATGGTCCAATCAAATCTGAACTGTGGAAACTCTTGTTGATCGTTCTCTGACTTTTGTAAATAAAATGTTGTCTAGTTAAATGTATCACTACCACCTTGTCCTTGATGGACAGAGTGCTGCTCCTGGTGCTGTTACAGACAGGAAGTATCTCATACTACTATCTGTAGTGATGAACTCTGCTTACTGAATATTAAACTATGTCCAGGCTGAACACCTGTGTGTCCATCATTCTGCAAACAAATGCAGCTCCTTATTGGAGTTGGGTGAAGTTGTCCATAGATGATGATTTAGGGTCAGTTTTGTCTCGTCCCCGTCAATGGTTGAGGTTAGGATTGGTGGAGGGACCAGCTGATGCTAGATCTGTACCTAGGGGAAACTTCACCCTCTTTACACAGATCATTGACATGCAAAATAGTAGAGGAATGACTGTGCATTGTGCACATAACCCCATTCCCTTTGTCCTCAGTTGACCTATTAGAAATGAACCTCTGCTGTATAGGCCTGTATATGAAGGAAGGAGTCAGAGACAGGCTTCTGTACTGTATAGGCCTGTATATGAAGGAAAGAGTCAAAGACAGGCTTCTATACTGTATAGGCCTGTATATGAAGGAAAGAGTCAGAGACAGGCTTCTATACTGTATAGGCTTGTAGATGAAGGAAAGAGTCAGAGACAGGCTTCTATACTGTACAGGCCTGTATATGAAGGTAGGAGTCAGAGACAGGCTTCTATACTGTATAGGCCTGTATATGAAGGAAGGAGTCAGAGACAGGCTTCTATACTGTATAGGCCTGTATATGAAGGAAGGAGTCAGAGACAAGGCTTCTATACTGTATAGGCCTGTATATGAAGGAAGGAGTCAGAGACAGGCTTCTATGCTATATAGGCCTGTATATGAAGGAAGGAGTCAGAGACAGGCTTCTATATTGTATAGGCCTGTATATGAAGGAAGGAGTCAGAGACAAGGCTTCTATACTGTATAGGCCTGTATATGAAGGAAGAGGTCAGAGACAGGCTTCTATACTATATAGGCCTGTATATGAAGGAAGGAGTCAGAGACAGGCTTCTATACTATATAGGCCTGTATATGAAGGAAGGAGTCAGACAGGCTTCTATACTGTATAGGCCTGTATATGAAGGAAGGAGTCAGAGACAGGCTTCTATACTGTATAGGCCTGTATATGAAGGAAGGAGTCAGACAGGCTTCTATACTGTATAGGCCTGTATATGAAGGAAGGAATCAGACAGGCTTCTATACTGTATAGGCCTGTATATGAAGGAAGGAGTCAGACAGGCTTCTATACTGTATAGGCCTGTATATGAAGGAAGGAATCAGACAGGCTTCTATACTGTATAGGCCTGTATATGAAGGAAGGAATCAGACAGGCTTCTATACTGTATAGGCCTGTATGTGAAGGAAGGAGTCAGACAGGCTTCTATACTGTATAGGCCTGTATATGAAGGAAGGAGTCAGACAGGCTTCTATACTGTATAGGCCTGTATATGAAGGAAGGAGTCAGACAGGCTTCTATACTGTATAGGCCTGTATATGAAGGAAGGAGTCAGACAGGCTTCTATACTGTATAGGCCTGTATATGAAGGAAGGAGTCAGACAGGCTTCTATACTGTATAGGCCTGTATATGAAGGAAGGAGTCAGAGACAGGCTTCTATACTGTATAGGCCTGTATATGAAGGAAGGAATCAGACAGGCTTCTATACTGTACAGGCTGGAATAAAAATAAATAAATAAAACACCATTGGGTAAGTCTGAATAAACTGAGCAGCTGTTCAATCAAAAGCCCACTGCTGGTTTTACTCTGAAACTAGGCAGTGTTTGTCCGTCTTTCAGATGGGATGTTTAACAGATGTCCTGACTCTCTGTGGTCATTAAAGATCCCTTGGCACAAGAGTAGTGGTGTTAACCCTGGTGCCCTGGCTAAATTCCCAATATGGCCCTCAAACCATCACCCCGGTGTCCTGGCTAAATCCCCAATATGGCCCTCAAACCATCACCCCGGTGTCCTGGCTAAATTCCCAATATGGCCCTCAAACCATCGCCCTGGTGTCCTGGCTAAATCCCCAATATGCCCCTCAAACCATCACCCCGGTGTCCTGGCTAAATTCCCAATATGGCCCTCAAACCATCACCCCGGTGCCCTAGATAAATCCCCAATATGGCCCTCAAACCATCACCCAGGTGTCCTCAGCTTCCAATTGGCTTATTTATCCCCCCTCCTCTCCTCTGTTGCTCCTCACCAGGTTGTTGCTGTAAATGAGAACGTGTTCTCAGTCAACTCATCTGAATGTATAAGAGTTAAATAAATAAATAAAAAACAGAAGGCGTAAAAGGACATACGTTTCCTGAGTCTGATTCGGCCCCTTGGATCACACTGGTCCAATAGATTTGTCCATAACGTGAGGTGGGGCAGAGCTTTAGACAGAATGATGCGTAAAAACTTCCCACTCAATGTTATCCAATGAGAACAAGTTATGGGGGAGTACCGAGACTTGTTATGAGTTGTCCGTCACGTATGGTGAGGAGTTTTCCATTTTTGACACTGAAAGTTACAGGATTGAAAATGATGAACAGCGTTAATCCCACAGCTTCCCCCATTACCCCAAGCTCAACCCACTCCACAGACTAACCTAATGTTACCTTGCTACAGAACATGTGTTGTGTCCATGTTTGGTTTGGCACTGGCCTTTGCCTCCTACGTTTGCATATCTGGTTCTGGCTGAATACATTTCTCCATTAAGTAGCAAACGCCTGCGCAAAAGCAGGGCTGAGCTTTAGGGGAGATTCAAACCAGACAAAATTATGGTTAACAACACAGCCAACTCAATGCCATCCAATGAGATAATGGGTTTGGGGAGGACCTAGATGTGTGTTGTGTTGTCCATCAGAAAAGGTGGGGAGGAAACACACACCTGTGTGTGGGTCAGAGGCAGAGCTTTAGACCCACTGAAGAGACCAGGGCTGTCTGAGGAACACAACAGATAGTCTACACTGACCACTGAAGAGACCAGTGTTGTCTGAGGAGCAAATAGTTTTTCATATTGTGTTCGAGAAATTCACTTATAGCTATTAAAGTAGTCTAAATAGGTATGTTTTGTCTCGTACATTCACAGACCCCAAGGACTGAGAAGATAACTTCCAATAATAAACCATAGATGAGGGATTGAAATGTGTGAATAATGATTAATTAGTAAACTGCTTGTAAATGTCTTATAAATGTCTTACTAATGACTGTTATTATAAAGTCTTACCCATCTTCCTTTCCAGTATGTCCAGTGTGTACCGTTCACAGCTGCCATCTCTATCAACCTCATCCTGGGTCTCCCCACCAATGTCTACATCCTGTGGCTGATAGTGACCAGAGCTGTAGGGACGATGGCTTCAGACTTCTTCTCTCTCAACCTGGCTGTGAATTTTCACATTTTGATCATTTTTCCGCTGTCCCGGTAAATTCCACCAGATGGCGAATGGGAATCTTATTGCAAATGTACAAAACATCACCAATCACGACGTGCCCATTTATCCTAAACGGAAAAGACTTCGAAGACGAAACTTAGTGAGCATGGGTTTCGATGTTAGCCCTGAAAAAGCTATTTGAGTTAAGACCATTTTTCTGGGATTAAATGTCATAAACAAAAATACAGTGCTAATTTTCCCGCTTCTCGTCAAAGTACTTGAACCTACTGTGTTAGGAAAAAAAGAACCAGCCATTTATCTACCGTAATTTAAGAGAAATCGTACAATGTACAAATAATCTTTTTTTTTTTTTTTTTAAGTTACAGATCCAGTTACGGCGTGTTCAGACATGGAGAGGAACCACAATCACTGACCTGCCATCCCGAGGTCATCGGGCCAGTCAATTATGCATTTCTGCAGTTTTTTTGAGCATGTCAAATTTGTGATGATAAATGCCCATTGAAACATATTGCAAATGGACAGCCGTGCGCCTGGTGATTGGAATGGGTTACCATTTTTTTTTAAATGTGCAAGGGGTCTATGGTTGGGTTGGGAGCACCCTCCACCCGTGCCCCTGGTCATTTGGGTCATTATTCAAAAAATCGTTAAAGAACAACAGAGTACCACTTCTCCCTCATCATACTTTTTTTTTAACTTCATTTAACTAGGCAAGTCAGTTAAGAACAAATTCTTATTTTCAATGACGGCCTAGGAACAGTGGGTTAACTGCCTGTTCAGGGGTAGAACAACAGATTTGTACCTTGTCAGCTCAGTGGTTTGAACTTGCAACCTTCCGGTTACTAGTCCAACGCTACCCTGCCACCCCAGGTTTGATTCATGGCTTAACACAGTGCTATATATCATTTCGGCAGTATAAATGCCATTTGGACACGGTTCACTGACTTTCGGGTTTGGAAACCGGCTTCCTATGATCGTACATGGCAAATGGACATAACATCCTGATTTGGCACTTTCAATACTTTCATATTGCATTTGAACATTTCTTATGGCATTTGGCAATGGTTCACTGACTTTTGACTTCAACTTTTGACTTCCTATGAAACCATATCGCAAATGGACAAAACATATGCCTCACGGACAATTAAAAAAAAATATGACAATAAAATATGGCATAAGTATGTTCATACAGTTCCTATACATGTATAATTGACCCAACATTTTGAAGAATATCAAAACACAGTCCAGAAAGCACTTTTTTAACCTGACAAAGATGTTGGTTCCCAATTGGGACGGTGGCGCACGGAATGCAAAAATATTCTTAGAAATATTTAACCTCCACACATTAACAAGTCCAATAGCTGAAATGAAAGATAAACAACTTGTTTATCTAGCCAGCAAGTCAGATTTCTAAAATGTTTTACGGCGAAAACATAGCACATATTTATGTCAAACCACCACCGAAGACACACCGAAGACACAGCTAATCTCCATAGCCAAATTGAACAAAATATGCAATCACCAAACGCAGGATTAAAAGAAAAATAATTTCACTAACCTTTTGAAATCTTCATCAGATGACAGTAATATAACATGTTACACAGTACATTTATGTTTTTTTCAATAATATGCTATAAATATCCATAAATCTCTGTTTACAATGACGCCATGTTAAAAAAATGCTACTCAAATGTCTGGAGAAATGACGATGGCTTCGGCACACGCCGTCAGCTAACATGAAATTACATATTATATGTCGACTAAACTTGTCAAACTATGTTCAGAACACAGCGTTAGCATGTTATATAGCTTCACAGCAATTCTCAGGACGAAGAGAAACACAGGCATCGTTTAATCAATCTTGGAAGAAAGTCCCCACCGGAGCAGAACGCGCATGAGAGTAACCTGTTTTCTCGCGTGACCGAAAGGATTCGGCCCGCCAATACTCTCGTGAGCGCGCGATTCACACAATGAGAAGCCCCATTGAAAGCGGACACCGCGCTGAAGGCATAGGAACTGTTCTCAGGACTGTAGGTGCTTGGGAAGGGTGGGGGCGATGACGTCAAAGTTGGGCCAACTTTTATGATGACAAGAGAGAGTTTGGGAGAATGAGTGCCCTGAGAGTTCTGCTTTACTTACAGACATAATTTAAACGGTTTTAGAAGCTTTAGAGTGTTTTCTATTCAATAATAATTTTTAATTGCATATATTAGCAATTTTTGACAGATTTTTTTTCTGTTTACTATGGGCACGCAATCACCCCAAAAGCAATCAGCCCTATCCTTAACAGGTTTTAAGAGGGTGATAGGTTTTTTGAAAAACATATATAATTTAAATTGTTTTACCCTTGACTTGATGTGCATTTGCAATATAAAAATTTACCGTGGAGAGCGCTCGTCATCTATTGGATTTTTGCTGTGTGACACTTGGCATTTGTCATATGGCATTTGCAATACGTTTTGAATGAAACAAAATCCATTTGAGTGGTATTGTACATCGTGTAGATGTTTCGTACGGTGCCAATAAGTTCCCATTCATTTTTGTCCATATCATGGGGTATGCCCTTACTGAAGTACAAACCCCTGAGATTTAGGGTGAGATGTTGTGGTGTTGTCTGGCTGATGGTGCATGGCTCATGCTTTGCAAATATGCTTGGTAAATACCAATCTGCATGGTGGAAGTTCTTTGCTTTGATTTTTTGAACCTGTTTACGAGAACCTGACTGTTCTCTGGGCTCTGAAACGTCCCGGTCCGGGGGAAGGAGAGAGAGAGGGGAAGGGATGAACAACATGAATCTGAGGGCCTTCAGGATCAAATTATCATGGTGTCTATGATTGTCAGCTACCTCCCACTGGTTCTTAACCTAGTAAGTTATCATTTTATAGAAACAGTGGAGTTTCTTGGGGGATGTTCCAGTTGTTTCTCTTTCGCTATTGTCAGTGGGTTGGTTCAGCCCCTCCTCTACCTCCACAGGTCTGGGAAACTGCCCTGTGTCAGGGGACCCTGAGGCTGAGGTCACATTAGGCACTGACATCAAGGAAACTAACCAAAAGAAACATCCTTTAAGGAATTGTACATCAACGCAATAGGATTGCCGCCTCTCTATTTTGTGTGTCTGTACCAATGTATACAGACAAATGTGTCTGTTGCTTCTGTCTGTAAAATGGCTTTATTCTTCTACGCTGACATCAGTTCTAATTTTGATTAGAACCATTTGAACCATTTAATTTGGACAAAAAGTTGAAAGAAAAAAAGAAAAACAACTCTTTCACGTTGACGTCCAATCAGTTTCCCACCTTGATTTAACGTCGTCATGTTGATTTTATTTGTTGAAGTTACATGGAAACAAGATTGATTCTACCATTTTGTGTCCAGTGACACGGCACTGGCGAGATATTATTTTCCCTCATTATTGAGCCGATCCAATCCAATCTGTACAAACCCGGAACCAATGAGAATAGAATTGGGGCGGAATAGTAGTTAAATAATAGTAATTAAAGAGGTAATCTGGGTTTCAAACAACAACAAAACCAACACCCAACACTTTTTTTGTTTGGGAATTTAAAAGTAAGAGACGTTTTTGTAAAGAAATAGAAACAATTACCACAAAAAATATTTTATTTTAAGTTAAATGAATTGTAATATTGTTTCTGACTGTGTTGCCATCTAGCCTGTCTGAACATTGAGAAATAGAAACCATTTTTTGGAATAACCTACAACTGTTAAATGTTAATTGAAACATACTATAAATTAATTGTAATTTCAATTTCCGACTGTTTTTCCTGACTGTTTTCCTCTCTCCAGCTGTGACATTTGAGAAATAGAACCAAGAACGTTAAAAATATAATCCACGGTTGTTCATTGTTAAATTAAATTAAGCAAAATTAGTTGAAATATACATTTTTAACATTTCTCTGACTGTTTAGCCATATCCTAGACATTGGAACACTTTTGCTCAACTGAAGTAGAGTATATTGTGAATAATTGCAGGCCACACTACTTGCCTAGAGAGTTCTCAGATATTCTTTTCATGGCTATTTATTTACCACCAAAAACCGATGCTAGCAATGAGACCGCACTCAGTCAGCTGTATAAGGAAATGAGCAAACAGGAAACCACTTACCCAGAGGCGGCACTCCTGGTGGTCGGAGACTTTAATGCAGGGAAACTTAAATTAGTTCTACCAAATCTCTATCGACATATTAAATGTGCTTAAAATTCTAGATAACCTGTACTCCACACACAGATACGCATACAAATATATCCCTCGCCCTCCATTTGATAAATCCGACCACAACTCTATCCTCCTGATTCCAGCTTACAAGAAAAATGTAAAGCAGGAAGCACTCAACATAACCAAGTCTAAGGAGACGATTGTGGACTACAGGAAAAGGAGCACCGAGCACGCACGCCCCCACACGCCCCCATCGACGGGGATGTAGTGGAGCAGGTTGAGAGCTTCAAGTTCCTTGGTGTCAACATCAACAACGAACTAGAATGGTCCAAACACAGCAAGTAAGTCGTGAAGAGGGCATGACAAGCCAATTCCCCATCAGGAAATTAAAAAGATTTGGCATGGGTCCTAAGATCCTCAAAAGGTTCTACAGCTGCAACATCGAGAGCATCCTGACCGGTTGCATCACTGCCTGGTACGGCAATTGCTCGGCCTCTGACCGCAAGGCACTTCAGAGGGTATTGCGTACGGCCCAGTACATCACTGGGGCAAAGCTGCCTGCCATCCAGGACCTCTACACCAGGCGGTGTCAGAGGAAGGCCCTAAAAAATTTCAACGACCCCAGCCACCCCAGTCATAGACTGTTCTCTCTACTACCACATGGCAAGCGGTACCGGAGTGCCAAGTCTAATACAGCAAATGAAAGATAAACATCTTGTTAATCTACCCATCATGTCCCATTTTTTTTATGTTTTACAGCGAAAACACAACCTATATTTATGTTAGACCACCACCAAATCAAAAAAAAGGGGGATGGGCTTGCTATACCCAAAGAGGCCAACGTCATGACAGAGTGATATACTGTAGACACCTTTATAGAATGGTATATTGTAAACACCTTTATAGAATGGTATACTGTAGGACACCTTTATAGAGTGGTATACTGAAGGACACCTTTATAGAGTGGTGTACTGTAAACACCTTTATAGAGTGGTATACTGTAAACACCTTTATAGAGTGGTATACTGTAAACACCTTTATAGAATGGTATACTGTAAACACCTTTATAGAATGGTATACTGTAGGACACCTTTATAGAGTGGTATACTGAAGGACACCTTTATAGAGTGGTGTACTGTAGGACACCTTTATAGAGTTGTATACTCTAGGACACCTTTATAGAGTGGTGTACTGTAAAAACCTTTATAGAGTTGTATACTCTAGGACACCTTTATAGAGTGGTAAACTGTAAACACCTTAATAGAGTGGTATACTGTAAACACCTTTATAGAGTTGTACACTGTAAACACCTTTATAGAGTGGTATACTGTAAACACCTTTATAGAGTGGTATACTGTAGGACACCTTTATAGAGTGGTATACTGAAGGACAGCTTTATAGAGTGGTATACTGTAAACACCTTTATAGAGTGGTATACTGTAGGACACCTTTATAGAGTGGTATACTGAAGGACACCTTTATAGAGTGGTATACTGTAAACACCTTTATAGAGTGGTATACTGTAGGACACCTTTATAGAGTGGTATACTGAAGGACACCTTTATAGAGTGGTATACTGTAAACACCTTTATAGAGTGGTATACTGTAGGACACCTTTATAGAGTGGTATACTGAAGGACACCTTTATAGAGTGGTATACTGAAGGACACCTTTATAGAGTGGTATACTGTAAACACCTTTATAGAGTGGTATACTGTAGGACACCTTTATAGAGTGGTGTACTGTAAACACCTTAATAGAGTGGTATACTGGAGGAAACCTTTATAGAGTGGTATGCTGTAAACACCTTTATAGAGTGGTATACTGTAAACACCTTTATAGAGTGGTATACAGTAAACACCTTTATAGAGTGGTATACTGGAGGACACCTTTATAGAGTGGTATAGTGTAGGACACCTTTATAGAGTGGTATACTGTAGGACACCTTTATAGAGTGGTATACTGTAGGACACCTTTATAGAGTGGTATGCTGTAAACACCTTTATAGAGTGGTATACAGTAAACACCTTTATAGAGTAGTATACTGTAAACACCTTTATAGAGTTGTATACTGTAAACACCTTTATAGAGTTGTATACTGTAAACACCTTTATAGCGTTGTATACTGTAAACACCTTTATAGAGTTGTATACTGTAAACACCTTTATAGAGTTGTATACTGTAAACACCTTTATAGAGTGGTATACTGAAGGACACCTTTATAGAGTGGTATACTGCCTCTCCGAGGCACATTTGATTGGACAGAGATGACCTTCTGACGTCCGTCACCAATTGTCCGTTCCAAATGACACCCTCTATTCTACATGGGTGCTATTCAAAGGAAGTTCAGGCTTCTTCAGCTCCTGAGACAGACACTACACCTGTAAACTCCCAGAGGAAGAGAGGGACGGAGCACTACTCTGAGACAGACACTACACCTGTAAACTCCCAGAGGAAGAGAGGGACGGAGCACTACTCTGAGACAGACACTACACCTGTAAACTCCCAGAGGAAGAGAGGGACAGAGCACTACTCTGAGACAGACACTACACCTGTAAACTCCCAGAGGAAGAGAGAGACAGAGCCCTACTCTGAGACAGGTAGGACCCCATGGTAACTTGTGATTTGAGTTTTGATTCAATTGTAATTGGACTAAGTTAACATCAATTAAATATGGAGCAAAAATATATTGATAGATATGAGATGTCAAAGTTGGCGTTGACTTTTTAAAGATGCTATAAACTTCATATTGTTGACTGAAATATTATATTTTAAAGCTAAATAGGAAATGAAAGGTGACATGTGAATGATCATGTAATATGGTAATATCGTCTTCACCTTTCCCTCTGGTTGATTAGGTAACATTTGTGACGAACTGTACGCAATTTCTCAACACAACACAAGTATTTTCTGATTTATTTATCTATTTACAATAACATCGTTTTTTCCCCATTGCCATGGGAACCCCGGAACCAATACAGATAATGGAACACCTCCAACATTCCGTGAGTTCCATTGAAGAGAAGATGTCCACCTTAATGTTGAACGACTCTTCCTCCTCCTCTACCCTGGACAACCTAAACCACTACATGGCCCAGACCAAATATCTCTTCACCATCGCCTATGCACTCAACCTCATCATGGGTCTCCCCACCAATGTCTACGTCCTGTGGCTGATAGTGACCGGAGCTGTAGGGACGATGGCTTCAGACTTCTTCTCTCTCAATCTGCCCGTGTCTGAGATCATCTACTGTCTATTCAATCTCTTGGCTTTATTGGACTACTATCTGTTGAATGGCTTGTTCCTGCCTGCCAGGGCTTTCTCTGTGGGTTTACTGACTGTCAGTCGTCCTCTGTTCCAGTGCTGTATCTGTGTGGAGCGCTACCTGGCGGTGGTCCACCCTGTAACCTTCCTGAAGTACAAACCCCTGAGGTACAGGGTGGGGTGTTGTGGTGTTGTCTGGCTGGTGGTTCTTGGGTTCTGTGTTGCTGCGTTGTTCATGTCTTTTTCAAACACGTTCTATTATGTTTACTTGGCTCAGTATCTGGTTGTGTTTTCCATTGAGTTGTTCTGCTGCCTGGCTGTTCTCAGAGCTCTGAGACGTCCCGGGCCGGGGGAAGGAGAGAGAGAGGGGGAAGGGATGAACAACATGAAGAGAAAGGCTTTCTGGATCATTCTGGTCATTCTAGTGTCTGTGGTCGTGAGTGTTCTTCCTGTCATGGTCACTGTGTCTTTCCAAGGGTACCTGAACTTCAACGACTTCTACTTTGCTCTCTCCATCTCTTTCTCCCTCATAATCATCTCTGGGTTTGTTCAGCCCCTCCTCTACCTCCACAGAGCTGGGAAACTGGCCTGTATCAGGGGACCCTGAGAATATCTCCCCTAACATGAAGCATTTCTACCTGAAATCTAAATGCTCTAAATGTCAATAATGCTGTGTGTCTTTAGTAGTAACCGAATAAAATTCCACAGGAAACGTGTATATTTATTGTCCCTGCCATTACAGTTGGAACATTTTGTTACTTTCCCAGAATCCCAAGGTTTTCCAGATATCCTGGTTGGAAGATTCCCAGAATCAGAAGGGAATGAGCATGAAAACCTGATAATTTTTGGAAATTAATTTCCTTTTGAACCCTACCTGAAACAATTGTTTATTTTATTGTATTATTACAGTGGGACATCAGTGCTAGGCCATCTCAGGCATTACCACAAGGACACTGAAACTATCCCTAACATGTTGCATGTAGCTCACATGGTCTTTGATCAGAAAGCACGATGATACAATGCCGACTACTAATATTGAGGAATGTTTTGGCTTTTATAGAAACACAAGATGTGCCAAATCTTTAGGGTTCTCTCTTTTGTAGCCGCTTCCTGTAGTCAAAAGACCAAATCGCCCTCAAGCGGCCTCATGGGTATAATGTTATTCATATTTTTCATAATTTAATAATTAATAAACATGTACTATTTCAAACACTGAAAATCTGGTGTTTCTATGTCTAACAGTTTGGTTATATGTCAGTCTTCTGTGATGTATATAAAGTGTAAATCTGGTGTTTCTATGTCTAACAGTTTTGTTGTACTTCAGTCTTCTGTGATCTATATAAAGTGTAATATTGTGATGCAAATTCAAAATGTAATACATTTATCTGTATATCTGACATGGTACAGGTGTCTTCTGTTTAAGCCCATAACCATGTGTGTGAGGTGGATACTTTTAATTTAAATTTGATAACTTCTTGGATATAGGGGGCGCTCTTTTAATTTATGTATAAAAAAACGTGCCTGTTTTAAGCGCAATATTTTGTCATGAAAAGATGCTCGACTATGCATATAATTGGCAGCTTTGGAAAGAAAACACTCTACCGTTTCCAAAACTGCAAAGATATTATCTGTGAGTGCCACAGAACTCATGCTACAGGCGAAACCAAGATGAAACTTCAACCAGGAAATGGGCAGAATTTTTGAGGCTCTGTTTTCCATTGTCTCCTTATATTTTTTTTAAAAATTTTTTTAATTTTACCTTTATTTAACCAGGCAAGTCAGTTAAGAACAAATTCTTATTTTCAATGACGGCCTAGGAACAGTGGGTTAACTGCCTGTTCAGGGGCAGAACGACAGGTTTGTACCTTGTCAGCTCGGGGGTTTGAACTTGCAACCTTCCGGTTACTAGTCCAACGCTCTAACCACTAGGCTACTCTGCCGCCCCATGGCTGTGAATGCGCCGGGAATGAGCCTGCCCTTTCTATCATTTCTCCAAGGTGTCTGCAGCATTGTGACGTATTTGTAGGCATATCATTGGAAGATTGGCCATAAGAGACTACATTTACCAGGGGTCCGACCGGTGTCCTTTGTCTAAATTGGTGCGTAATCTACAAGCTGCATGCAGTCATCCAGTGATTGAGAGGAGAGAGGAGGCTTTCAACGAATGATATATCATGAAGAGATATGTGAAAAACACCTTGAGGATTGATTCTCAACAACGTTTACCATGTTTCAGTCGATATTATGGAGTTAATTTGGAAAAAAGTTCTGCATTTTGATGACAGATTTTTCGTTTTTTTTTGGTAGCCAAACGTGACGCACCAAACGGAGCGATTTCTCCTAAACAAATAATCTTTCAGGAAAAACTGAGCATTTGCTATCTAACTGAGAGTCTCGTCATTGAAAACATCTGAAGTTCTTCAAAGGTAAATGATTTTCTTTGAATGATTTTCTGGTTTTTGTGAAAATGTTGCCTGCTGATGCTAACGCTAAATGCTACGCTAGCTGCGCTAGCTGTTACACAAATGCTTGTTTGTTGAAAATCTGAGATGACAGTGTTGTTAACAAAAGGCTAAGCTTGAGAGCTAGCATATTAATTTAATTTCATTTGCGATTTTCATGAATAGTTAACGTTGCGTTATGGTAATGAGCTTGAGGCTGTATTCAAGATCCCGGATCCGGGATGGCTCGACGCAAGAAGTTAAAGACCACCAAGAATCACTCTGTGTGACTCTGATTTAGCCCACATTTATCTGTATATCTGACATTCTGTTTTGATTCTATTGAACATATTATACTGTTTCCTGCCTTATCAGGTTTCAATATTATTTCATAAGACTTTTGTTATCATCATTACATTTACCACTGTTAATGGCACTGTGGGAATTCATCTTGTTGGATCATTTTTCAGATTGTTAACATAGTTGAAGGGGAACTAAAGGGTTCAAACCAAACAGCCACATTGTTGTTAAGCTCATACAACCCGCCATTTTGTAGTAAACATCTGAGAGATGGGGCTGTATAAATGTTATTGCTCTTAAATTCAATGATTGAGATGTGGATGCATGGGACTGACCTTCCATACCTTAAGGGAACATTTTGACATTTGCCATATGGTTAGTGAGAACATCCACATTGCAAATGTACGGTCCCTTACTAGACGTCCGAAATCGTTTGTAAAATCTGCGGATGGCGTCGGGCCGTGCGGCAGGGCCAGATCTTCCAGGTAGTCTTGAAACGAACTCTCTCGGACATTCGGTTTCCGTTTTATAAAATAATCTAATTTTTGTCATTTTTCCGCTGTCCCGGTAAATCCCGTAAGAGGGCGAATGGAATCATATTGCAAATGTACAAAACATCACGAATCACGACGTGGCCTTATCTCCTTAACGGAAAATATTTTGAAACCGAAACTTGGTGAGCATAGGTTTTGCATAATGAGCAGTTGGCCCCGAACAAGATGGCGTCTAGGCCTTAACGGTTTTTCAGTTATGGCCATTTTTCTGGGATTAAAGGTCCAAAATGAAAATAGAGCAATAATTTTTCCACTTCACATCAAAGTCAAGGAACATACGGTGTCAATAAAAAAAGAACCAGCCAATTATCTATCATCGTTTTAGAGAAATCGTACAATGTCAAATTGGTGATGTTCAATTTTTTTTATTTTTTTTAAACAGTTACAGATCCAGTTGCAGGGTGTTCATACGAATCTTTTTAAAGTGTGCTTCGGAGCTCTGAGAGATTTCTGGGATTTTCTGTGATTTTCTGAAATAACACACTCTCACTAAACCCTCCGTAAATAGGTCAGTTCTTAACGTAAAAGACTTCAAACTCAAAATTCTATAATTGTCTACCCCAAGGAGGATATGTGTTCACTTTCAGCTTCCTGTGTAAACCGGAAGTGCCTTAAAATGGTGTCATAGGTGCTGTTTCGAATGATTAAAAAGGTCAGATCTTTTCAAAACTTCATATGTGTGATTAGGCAATGCCCATGAACTGTAAGTCAGTCATTTCTCCCAACAGATGTCAAAGAAAAGCTCTCTCTCACACACACACACACACACACACACACACACACACACACACACACACACACACACACACACACACACACACACACACACACACACACACACAAACACACACAGCAAGGATGGAGTGACAAAGTGCGGTGCTTAAAGACACACAGAGGCTGCAATGGCATTTCCATATTCTCTAGACCGTGCCGAGTTCAACGAGATGCCCCGCTTGACCGTAGCTCGCTCTGAGTGCAGCGACCGTGAAAAAAGTAGGCCAAAATGAAGCCTGGCCCTAAATGTCATTTGCTTTTGGGTGACAGTGAGAGAACCGTTGGGGTGAGAAGCACAATTCGTTCCTGAGGTCCTCCAGATCTGTGCAAGCCTAACCTTGACTGTGTGGCATTAATCCTTAACAGTTAATCAGGGTTTTTTGATCTCACAGATTACAATGACTTCTCTCCCCATAGGAATACATTGCATGCTCCTCTAAAGTCAACCTGAAGCCTATGTGGGTTATGAATTTCTTATGAATCTGTCTTCAATGACAGTCCATCAGGACACTATGAGGTCTACCTGTGTCGATTCTAAGCTTCTTGAAGCAACCGAAAGTGGTTAAAATCACCCTAAAAGTGTTTTTACATACCCAACCAGAAGTTTGTGATATATAGTGCATTCAACCCTGTGTAAATCGGTCAGTTCTTAACGAAAACACTTAAAACTCAGGATTCTGTAAAGGCTTACCCCAATCAGGATATGTGTTGACTTATAGCTTCATGTGCCAACCGAAAGTGCCTTAAATGGTGTCATAGTGGCTGTTTCGAAGGGTTAAAATGATCAGATATTTTCAAAACTTCATATGTGTGATTAGGCAACCCTCATGAACTGTAAATCAGTCATGTCTCCCATAAAATCTCAAAGAAAAACTATATCACACACACACACAGCTTGGAAGGAGGGACATATTTGGGTGCGTAGAGACAGACAGTGCCTGCAATAGTTACCTTTGTTCGAGCTAAAAAAGAACCGTCAGACCTAGAGTTCTGAAACGTTAGAAACCTGTTCTAGACCTCAAGTCGATGAAGCGTGGTGAGTTACTTGGCTCTAGATGGTTCTTGGACCGAGAAACAGCCTCGTACATTTGCAATAACTTCAATTCATTTTGACCATCACGAAAATGACGACATTTATAAAAGTCTCAGAGATGCAAGACTAGGTGCATTGAAACCGGCTCGGCCCTTAGAGACGGACCTCAACGTTTCTGTCAGATAGCTCTTTCATTGACCCCGTAGCAAGGCATGGAAAAAAGTGGATTTTCAGCACCAATTAAGGTCTTGCTCGGTCACCGAATGACCTATCGAGCCGAAACTTGGGATTCGGGGTCGCCTCACATAGGCCTAGACACAATGTCAGAACTGGACCCGCAGCTAGAACGTAACTATGTGTTTTACATTTGTATTATGTTTTAAACTGAAGGCACTGTGAATTATGGGCCTGCTCTGAAATATGTGATAGGTAGCTTCTAAATGAGTTGGAAAAAGTGGGTTTGGTGTCAGATGGTATCAGTTTGGTGTCAGAATGAAATCTAATTGACTGATGGACGGTGACTTTTGTCCATTTGCAATATGTTTAAACAGTGAGGTACCATCACCAAAGTGACATTCTGAAATCAACCTCAATGAGTGATGGAGAGAGGAACCAGAATCACTGCCCAGCCATCCCGAGTTCATCGGGCCAGTCAATTTCATGCTCATTTTTGAGCATGCCAAATTCGTGATGGTAAATGTCCATTGAACCATATTGCAAATACACAGTGCATTTGCATGGGCTATGCATGGGTTCTGAAACTGAGATAAATACGTTTTGATGGCTTTCTTTCACTGAACTCATTCTCCATTTGCTAAATTCTAATGTTGTGCTGATTTCTAATTAAAGGTAAACAGTATTTAAAGGGATTGCTTTAGAAAAACAAATTGAAGAAAAACTCCCTGATCAAATTGCTATTCCACCCAGTGGGTGTGTTTTCTGAGATTTAAATAATATTTATTCAGTGTGTGAAAGGTAGACATACCCTCAAACCTGGTTACTCACCTGCACATGGCCTGAATAACAAGTACTGAGAAGGTCTTAAATCAAAAGGTGTAATAAATACATTTCCTGAGTCTGATCGGCCCCTTGGAGCAAACTGACCCAATAGGTTTCTCCATGACGTAACACACACCTGTGTGAAGATAGGGCCGAGCTTTAGAGCACATTCAAACCAGACTAAATGATGCGTAAAAACTGTCCAATGAGGGCAAGTGCTGAGGGGGTGGGGTTTAGATTTGTTTTGCGTTGTCCAGCACGGTTTCAATTTTCAACACAACAACAGATACATAAATCAATTGAAAATAATGAACAGCGTTCATCACACCTCCTCCCCGTCACACCCAATCACATTCCACTCCACAGATTAACATAACCCCTACAACATGTGTTGTGTGCATGTTTGTTTTGAAACTGGCCATTGGCTCCTATGTTTGCATATCTGGTTCTGGCTGAACACAATTCTCCATTAAGTAACACACACCTGCGCAAAGGCAGGGCCGAGCTTAAGGGCAGAATCAAACGAGACAAAATTATGGTTAACAACGCAGCCAACTCAATGGTATCCAATGAGATAATGAGTTGGGGGAGGACCTAGATGTGTGTTGTGTTTTCCATCAGAAAAGGTGGGGAGGAAACACACACCTGTGTGAAGGCTGGGTCAGAGGGAGAGCTTTAGACCAACTGAAGAGACCAGGGTTGTCTGAGGAACACAACAGGTAGTCTACACTGACCACTGAAGAGACCAGGGTTGTCTGAGGAACACAACAGGTAGTCTACACTGACCACTGAAGAGACCAGGGTTGTCTGAGGAACACAACAGGTAGTCTACACTGAAAATACCATTTTAACATGTTTTTTTCTTCATATTGTGTTTGAGAAATTCACTTATACCAATTAAGGCAGTCAAAATAGGAATGTTTTGTCTAGTACATTCACAGACCCCAACGACTGAGAAGAGATGAACACCTCTGTAGACAGCAACTCTACTCTCCTCTCCACCTTCTCTGAACACCCTCCGGTAAAACAACATAATAAAGTCCAATAATAAACCATTGTTAAGCGATTGAAATGTGTGAATAATGACTAGTAAGCAAACTGTTTTTAAATGTCTTATAAATATCTTACTAATGAATGTTATTATAAAGTGTTACCATCTTCCTTTCCAGTCTGTCCAGTATGTTCTGTACACTGCTGCCATCTCTATCAACCTCATCCTGGGTCTCCCCACCAATGTCTACATCCTGTGGCTGATAGTGACCGGAGCTGTAGGGACGATGGCTTCAGACTTCTTCTCTCTCAACCTGGCTGTGTCTGAGATCCTCTCTGGCCTGTCCAATCTGATGTTTATTATTTATCGTCTCCTCCTCCAGAATGACACTTTATGGAGCGCTGGGACGTTCTTTGCGGGTTTCAACCTCTTTGGTCGTCCTCTGTTCCAGTGCTGTATCTGTGTGGAGCGCTACCTGGCGGTGGTTCACCCTGTAACCTTCCTGAAGTACAAACCCCTGAGATACAGGGTGGGGTGTTGTGGTGTTGTCTGGATGATGGTGCTTGGCTCCTGCTTTGTAAATCTGCTTGGTAATTACCAATCTGCATGGTGGAAGATCTTTACATTGATATTAAACCTGCTTACTCTTTCTGTGATGTTGTTCTGCTGCCTGGCTGTTCTCTGGGCTCTGAAACGTCCCGGTCCGGGGGAAGGAGAGAGAGAGGGGGAAGGGATGAACAACATGAAGCTGAGGGCCTTCAGGATCATTTCAATGATCATCGTGTCTATGCTTGTCATGTACCTCCCACTGGTTCTTCTCCTAGTCAGTTGTCATTTTATAGAATCAGTGGAGTTTTTGCGGGGATTGTCCATTTGTTACTCTATCACTGTTGTCAGTGGGTTTGTTCAGCCTCTTCTCTTCCTCCACAGGTCTGGAAAATTACCCTGTGTCAGGGGACCCTGAGGCTGAGGTCAAACCCACTGTTACTGTCAGGTCACACTTGGCACAGACATCAGTTCAACTTCTAATTTTGATTTACAATTTGAGTAATTGCTTTTGGACTAAAAGTTGGGTGACAAAAATACCAACATTCCTGAAATTCGTTAACTTTGATGACTTCCAATCAGTTTCCCACCTTGATTTAACGTCGTCATGTTGATTTATTTGTTGAAGTTACAGGGAAACAACACTGATTCTACCATTCTGTGCCCAGTGGCACGTCACTGACAAGATATATATTTTCCTCATTACTAAGCCAAACCAGTCCATTCTGTACAAACCCTGATCCAATGAGAACAGAAAAGGGGCAGAATAGAAGTTGTTCGGGAATTAAAGAGGTAATCTGGGTTTCAAACAACAACAAAACATTTGTGTCAGAATTTAGTTTATTTTTTATTTATGTTTTTGCAGGAAATTAGAAATGATTACTTAAAAAAATGTTTTACCGACAATTGATACATTTTAAGTTAAATTGATTGAAATATTATTTCAGACTTCGTTACCGTCTCCTAGCCTGTTTGAAACTTGAGAAATAGAAACCACATATTTTGAATGATCTACAACTGTTAAATGTTGTGTTAAAAATACATTAAATTATTTGTAATATTATTTTCTGACTGTTTTTCCTGGCTGTTTTCCTCTCTCCAGCTGTAACACTTGAGAAATAGAACCAAGAACGTTAAAAATATCATCTACAGTTGTTCATTGTTAAATTAAATTTAACAAAAATAGTAGTAATATAAATGTTTAACAGTTTTTCTGACTGTTTTGCCATCTCCTAGTGGTACTGACACTTGAGAAATAATATTGTTAATGACAAGTTAAATTAAGTTAAAAACACAGTAATATTAATGACAGTTTTCTTTGTTTATCTTTTCAATCTATTTTTATTGTATACAATGACTGTAATATGTGGTAGTTTATTGTGATGTGTTACTGACCTTAGTAGAACACAACGACTGTAATATGTGGTAGTTTATTGTGATGTCATACTGACCTTAGTAGAACACACTGACTGTAATATGTGGTAGTTTATTGTGATGTCATACTGACCTTAGTAGAACACAATGACTGTAATATGTGGTAGTTTACTGTGATGTCATACTGACCTTAGTAGAACACAATGACTGTAAGTCACCACCTACAGCCCCGACATCTGGTCATCTGACATAAAGAAGGGGGACAATTTGATGAAAAAGCTTTAAAAAATAAAGGTTAAAATCTAAGTCATGTGACCTGATTAACGTAAACAACGGCCTCTAGTCATGAGGCATTAAAAGTCACATTCTTTAAGAATCAATGGCTGAATAAATGCCTTAATAACATTCATTCCAAAGTCATAAAATGGACGTACCAATCCTAGACTGAATCTTTAAGTGAGCATTATTGATTTTTGTTCTTGTTAGAAACGTAAACCTGAATCAGTTAAAGATGGTTGATTATTGTTGATGGTTCCCTTGTTGTTCTTCATACTTTAAAAAATGGTCCAATCATATCTGAACTGTGGAAACTCCTGTTGATCGTTCTCTGACTTTTGTAAATAAAATGTTGCCTAGTTAAATGTATCACTACCACCTTGTCCTTGATGGATAGAGTGCTGCTCCTGGTGCTGTTACAGACAGGAAGTATCTCATACTACTATCTGTAGTGATGAACTCTGCTTACTGAATATTAAACTATGTCCAGGCTGAACACCTGTGTGTCCATCATTCTGCAAACAAATGCAGCTCCTTATTGGAGTTGGGTGAAGTTGTCCATAGATGATGATTTAGGGTCAGTTTTGTCTCGTCCCCGTCAATGGTTGAGGTTAGGATTGGTGGAGGGACCAGCTGATCCTAGATCTGCACCTAAGGGAAACTTCACCCTCGTTATACAGATCATTGACATGCAAAAGTAGAAGAATGACTGTGCAGTGTGCACATAACCCCATTCCCTTTGTCCTCAATTGACCTATTAGAAATTAACCTCTGCTGTATAGACCTGTATATGAAGGAAGGATTCAGAGACAGGCTTCTATACTATACAGGCCTGTATATGAAGGAACGAGTCAGAGACAGGCTTCTATACTATACAGGCCTGTATATGAAGGAACGAGTCAGAGACAGGCTTCTATACTATACAGGCCTGTATATGAAGGAACGAGTCAGAGACAGGCTTCTATACTATACAGGCCTGTATATGAAGGAACGAGTCAGAGACAGGCTTCTATACTATACAGGCCTGTATATGAAGGAACGAGTCAGAGACAGGCTTCTATACTATACAGGCCTGTATATGAAGGAACGAGTCAGAGACAGGCTTCTATACTATACAGGCCTGTATATGAAGGAAGGAGTCAGAGACAGGCTTCTATACTATATAGTCCTGTATATGAAGGAAGGAGTCAGACAGGCTTCTATACTGTATAGGCCTGTATATGAAGGAAGGAGTCAGACAGGCTTCTATACTGTATAGGCCTGTATATGAAGGAAAGAGTCAGAGACAGGCTTCTATACTATATAGGCCTGTATATGAAGGAAGGAGTCAGAGACAGGCTTCTATACTATATAGTCCTGTATATGAAGGAAGGAGTCAGACAGGCTTCTATACTGTATAGGCCTGTATATGAAGGAAGGAGTCAGACAGGCTTCTATACTGTATAGGCCTGTATATGAAGGAAGGAGTCAGACAGGCTTCTATACTGTATAGGCCTGTATATGAAGGAAGGAGTCAGAGACAGGCTTCTATACTGTATAGGCCTGTATATGAAGGAAGGAGTCAGAGACAGGCTTCTATACTGTATAGGCCTGTATATGAAGGAAGGAGTCAGAGACAGGCTTCTATACTGTATAGGCCTGTATATGAAGGAAGGAGTCAGACAGGCTTCTATACTATACAGGCCTGTATATGAAGGAACGAGTCAGAGACAGGCTTCTATACTATACAGGCCTGTATATGAAGGAACGAGTCAGAGACAGGCTTCTATACTATACAGGCCTGTATATGAAGGAACGAGTCAGAGACAGGCTTCTATACTATACAGGCCTGTATATGAAGGAACGAGTCAGAGACAGGCTTCTATACTATACAGGCCTGTATATGAAGGAAGGAGTCAGAGACAGGCTTCTATACTATATAGTCCTGTATATGAAGGAAGGAGTCAGACAGGCTTCTATACTGTATAGGCCTGTATATGAAGGAAGGAGTCAGACAGGCTTCTATACTGTATAGGCCTGTATATGAAGGAAAGAGTCAGAGACAGGCTTCTATACTATATAGGCCTGTATATGAAGGAAGGAGTCAGAGACAGGCTTCTATACTATATAGTCCTGTATATGAAGGAAGGAGTCAGACAGGCTTCTATACTGTATAGGCCTGTATATGAAGGAAGGAGTCAGACAGGCTTCTATACTGTATAGGCCTGTATATGAAGGAAGGAGTCAGACAGGCTTCTATACTGTATAGGCCTGTATATGAAGGAAGGAGTCAGAGACAGGCTTCTATACTGTATAGGCCTGTATATGAAGGAAGGAGTCAGAGACAGGCTTCTATACTGTATAGGCCTGTATATGAAGGAAGGAGTCAGAGACAGGCTTCTATACTGTATAGGCCTGTATATGAAGGAAGGAGTCAGACAGGCTTCTATACTGTAGAGGCCTGTATATGAAGGAAAGAGTCAGACAGGCTTCTATACTGTATAGGCCTGTATATGAAGGAAGGAGTCAGACAGGCTTCTGTACTGTATAGGCCTGTATATGAAGGAAGGAGTCAGAGACAGGCTTCTGTACTGTATAGGCCTGTATATGAAGGAAGGAGTCAGACAGGCTTCTATACTGTATAGGCCTGTATATGAGGGAAGGAGTCAGACAGGCTTCTATACTGTATAGGCCTGTATATGAAGGAAGGAGTCAGACAGGCTTCTATACTGTATAGGCCTGTATATGAAGGAAGGAGTCAGACAGGCTTCTATACTGTATAGGCCTGTATATGAAGGAAGGAGTCAGACAGGCTTCTATACTGTATAGGCCTGTATATGAAGGAAGGAGTCAGACAGGCTTCTATACTGTATAGGCCTGTATATGAAGGAAGGAGTCAGACAGGCTTCTGTACTGTATAGGCCTGTATATGAAGGAAGGAGTCAGACAGGCTTCTATACTGTATAGGCCTGTATATGAAGGAAGGAGTCAGACAGGCTTCTATACTGTATTGGCTGGAATAAAAATAGATAAATAAAACACCATTGGGTAAGTCTGAATAAACTGAGCAGCTGTTCAATCAAAAGCCCACTGCTGGTTTTACTCTGAAACTAGGCAGTGTTTGTCCGTCTTTCAGATGGGATGTTTAACAGATGTCCTGACTTCGGGTTTCGACTGTTAGCCCCGAAAAAGATGGTGTCGAGGCCTCAACGCTTTTTGAGTTAAGACCATTTATCTGGGATTAAATGTCAAAAACAAAAATAGAGTGCTAATTTTACCACTTCAGGTCAAAGTACTTAAACCTACGATGTCAGGAAAAAAAGAACCAGCCATTTATCTCCCGTAATTTAAGAGAAATCGTACAATGTACAAATAATATATATATATATATTTTTTAAGTTACAGATCCAGTTACGGCGTGTTCAGACATGGAGAAGAACCACAATCACTGCCCGGCCATCCCGAGGTCATCAGGCCAGTCAATTATGCATTTCTGCAGTATTTTTGAGCATGTTAAATTTGTGATGGTAAATGCCCATTGAAACATATTGCAAATGGACAGCCGTGCGCCTGGTGATTGGAATTGGTTACCAGAAGCACATTTTTTTTTAAATGTGCAAGGGGTATACGGTTGGGTTGGGAGCACCCTCCAACCGTGCCCCTGGTCATTTTGGTCATTATTCAAAAAATCGTTAAAAAACGAGAGTACCACTTCTCCCTCATCATACCTGACAAATAGACCATATATATATATATATTTTTCTACCTTTATTTAACCAGGCAAGTCAGTTAAGAACCAATTCTTATTTTCAATGACGGCCTAGGAACAGTGGGTTAACTGCCTGTTCAGGGGTAGAACGACAGATGTGTACCTTGTCAGCTCAGGGGTTTGAACTTGCAACCTCCCGGTTACTAGTCCAACGCTCTAACTAGGCTACCCTGCCGCCCCAGGTTGATTCGTGGCTAACATAGTGCTATATATAATTTGGGCAGTATAAATGCCATTTGGACATGGTTCACTGACTTTCGGGTTTGGAAACCGACTTCCTATGATCGTACATGGCAAATGGACATAACATCCTGATTTGGCACGTTCAGTACTTTCATATTGCATTTGGACATTTCTTATGGCATTTGGCAATGGTTCACTGACTTTTGACTTCAACTTTTGACTTCCTATGAAATCTTATTGCAAATGGACAAAACATCCTGATTTGGCACTGTCAATACTTTCATATTGCACTTGGACATTTCTTATGGCATTTGGCAATGGTTCACTGACTTTTGACTTCAACTTTTGACTTCCTATGAAATCATATCGCAAATGGACAAAACATATGCCTTATGGACAATTAACAAAAATATGACAATAAAATATGACACAAGTATGTTCATACGGTTCCTGTACATGTATAATTGACCAAAAAATGTAAAGAATATCGAAACAGTCCAGAAAGTACTTTTTTAACCTCTTGCTCCTACCTGAGACGCAGACGTCCCAACTAGACATCAGGAAATGCAAATGTGCTACGCTACATGCTAATAGCACTCGTTCAAACTCAAACGTTCATTAAAATACACATGCAGGGTATTGAATTAAAGCTACACTCGTTGTGAATCCAGGCCACAAGTCAGATTTTTAAAATGCTTTTCGGCGAAAGCATGAGAAGCTATTATCTGATAGCATGTAACACCCCAAAAGACCCACAGGGGACGTAAACAAAATAATTAGCATAGTCGGCGCTACACAAAACGCACAAATAAAATATAAAACATTCATTACCTTTGACCATCTTCTTTGTTGGCACTCCTAGATGTCCCATAAACATCACTATTGGGTCTTTTTTTCGATTAAATCGGTCCATATATAGCCTAGATATCGATCTATGAAGACTGTGTGATCAAGGAAAAAATAGCGTTTTATAACGTAACGTCATTTTTTTAACTTAAAAAAGTTGACGATAAACTTTCACAAAACACTTCGAAATACCTTTGTAATGCAACTTTAGGTATTAGTAAACGTTAATAAGCGATCAAATTGATCACAAGGCGATGTATATTCTATAGCTGTACCTCAGGAAATAATGTCCGAAACGCACGTTCTGTTATAGTCACAGCCGTGATTTAACCAGTTTTATAAACGTCTGAGTGTTTTCTATCCACACATACTAATCATATGCATATACTATATTCCTGGCATGAGTAGCAGGGCGCTGAAATGTTGCGCGGTTTTTAACAGAATGTTCAAAAAAGTGGGGGGTAGGAGCAAGAGGTTTTAAGGGGGTGATAGGTTTTTGAAAAAATATATAGAATTTTCAAAATTTGACCCTTGACTTGATGTGCATTTGCAATATGAAAATTTGCCGTGGAGAGCGCTTGTCATCTATTGGATTTTTGCTGGAAACTTCGAATTTGCCATTTGTCTTCAACTATGACAGACAAAATGAGAAAAGAAAATCCAGAAAATCACATTGTAGGATTTTTAATGAATTTATTTGCAAATTATGGTGGAAAATAGTTGAAGTGTACCTATGATGAAAATTACAGGCCTCTCTCATCTTTTTAAGTGGGAGAACTTACACAATTGGTGGCTGACTAAATACTTTTTTGCCCCACTGTATATATATAGATTACAGGGAACAGGTTGAATATATTATTATAGACCTGTTACATCTACTGTCTCTTTTATATTATGACATTTCAGCTAGATCTACTGTCTCTATTATATTATGACAGACCAGCTAGATCTACTGTCTTTATTATATTACAACAGACCAGCTGTATCTACTGTCTCCATTTCACTTTGGCCATTGTTGTGGGCCTGCCCTCCCCTCAACAGCCTCAAATAGGCTATTTCATGTGGGTTGGGGTGGGGCGGCAGACACACGCATCTCACATTTCATTACATTACATTTAAAATTAAAATAATTTTTTATTTTTTATTTTTTTAATCACAAATAATATTTTATATTATTAATTTCAAACAGGGGCATTAGCATGAGAATAACTTACCAGTCCAAAACGATGTCCTCTCCGTTCAAAAAATATTCCTCTACTTGGGAATCGCTAAATGAATCGTCCTACAACAATCTCTGTCTCACTTTCTCGATCAATTTATTCTAAAATTGTGTGTACATCTGTATATCTAGACTTAGATTTAGCTTTCCCTGACTTAGTCACCATACTGATTGATATATAAACAGCAGAATCTGCGCGTTTACCAAAACAAGCTGTGCGTAATATGCGTTGCTCCTTCCGGTATGAAACTTCAATAGCAAATGACTCTCTTTACGCCGGGGTGTTTGGTCTTCCAACACATAACCATTGCATATTGCCATTTACCTCAGCTCATTGGCTATCTACCCAGCTAGATTTCAAGACAATCAGTGGTCATTGGGTTAAAATACAGTCAATCAACAAAACAGTGGTCATATCATTGGTGCACAGTGATGTCATTACTTGTTGTCTTCAAATCGGTTGCTTTCAGTCAATACGTCCCGCTAAATGGCCCATCAGGTTTGGTTGTGTTACAAACAAACCTGTTGATTGCAATGAAACCCAACATGACTGGAAAAGTCATGTTTTATGTGGGTATTTCCCTCGAATGTGTAGTCGAAAATGGAATGAGACGGAATTCACGACACAAGCGGTTCACAAAATGTTTCGTGTTAGGCTATAAAAACAGATTTTATCAAACAAAAGATCGTTCATTGTGTAACAATGAGCATTGGGATTGCAAACAGATGATGATCGTCAAGGGTAAACAATTTATTTTAATGCAGTTTGTGATTTTGTTTCGTCTGTGCTGGTTGAAAACTTTTTATGGGTCTCTATCCTCAGATAATCGCATCGTATTCTTTCGCAGTAAACCCTTCTTTAAATCTGACAACGCAGTTGGATTAGCAAGATTCTAGGCTTTCGATACATGTGAGACACTTGTATTTTCATGAATGTTTAATATGACTATTTATGTAGCGATCACCGTATGTTGTGGAATTTCAGCCCGCTAGCGGGTTCCGTGTGCAGAGAGGTTAAAACTTCCTCTGAGATCCTGCTAACGGGATCGATTTGAAAACAGCCAGTGAAAGTGCAGGGCGCCAAATTCAAAACAACAGAAATCCCATAATTTAAATTCCTCAAACATACAAGTATTTCACACCATTTTAAAGATACACTTCTTGTTAATCCCACCACAGTGTCTGATTTCAAATAGGCTTTACGGGGAAAGCACCACAAACGATTATGTTAGGTCAGAGCCAAGTCACAGAAAAACACAGCCATTTTTCCAGCCAAAGAGAGGAGTCACAAAAATCAGAAATAGAGATAAAATTAATCACTAACCTTTGATGATCTTCATCAGATGACACTCATAGGACTTCATGTTACACAATACATATATGTTTTGTTCGATAAAGTTCATATTTATATCAAAACATCTCAGTATACATTGACGCATTATGTTCAGTAGTTCCAAAAACATCCGATGGTTTTGCAGAGAGCCACATCAATTTACAGAAATTCTCAAAATAAATGTTGATGAAAATACAAGTGTTATGCATGGAACTTTACATACACTTCTCCTTAATGCAACCGCAGTGTCAGATTTTTTAAAAAACTTTACGGAAAAAGCAAACCATGCTATAATCTGAGTATGGCGCTCAGAGCCCAAACAACCCCAAAAGATATCCGCCATATTGTGCAGTCAACATTAGTCAGAAATAAAATTATACATTTTCACTTACCTTTGATGATCTTCATCGGAATGCACTCCCAGGAATCCCAGTTCCACAATAAATGTTTATTTTGTTTGATAATGTCCATCATTTATGTCCAAATAGCTACTTTTGTTAGAGCGTTTTGTAAACAAATCCAAAGTCACGAAGCGCGTTCACTAGTTGCAGACGAAATGTCAAAAAGTTCCGTTACAGTCCGTAGAAACATGTCAAACGATGAATAGAATCAATCTTTAGGATGTTTTTAACATAAATCTTCAATAATTTTCCAACCGGAGAATTCCTTTATCTTCAGAAAAGCAATGGAACGGGAGCTACCTCTCATGTGAACGAGCATCTCGAGTTTGTGGCAATCTGCCAGACCACTGACTCAAAGAGCCCTTATGAGCCCCTCCTTACAGTTGAAGCCACAAACAAGTTTCTAAAGATGGTTGACATCTAGTGGAAGCCTTAAGAAGTGCAACATGACCAATATCCCACTGTATCTGTAATAGGGAATGAGTTGAAAATCGACCAACCTCAGATTTCCCACTTCCTGGTTGGATTTTTTCTCAGGTTTTTGCCTGCCATATGAGTTCTGTTATACTCACAGACATCATTCAAACAGTTTTAGAAACTTCAGAGTGTTTACTATCATAATATGCATATATTAGCAACTGGGACTGAGTAGCAGGCAGTTTACTCTGGGCACCTCTGGGCACCTTATTCATCTAAGCTACTCAATATTGCCCCCAGCCATAAGAAGTCAAGTGTGTTATTCCAGTGTGTTATTCCCATACTCCTTTTGCTATTCTCTTGTTGATCGTCCTACCGGGTTTGACCTCTGCCTGACTCTGGACTACTTTCCCACCTGCCTGTTCATCCTGTCTGCCCTTCGGTACCTTTTGGACTCTGAACTGGTTAAGATGGGCAACAGAATAAGATGGGAAAAATAACACACACACTGGAAAGAGGAACTCTGCCTTGATGGCCAGCATCCCGGAGTTGCCTCTTCACTGTTGTCTTCCGACAGGTGTTTTGCGGGTGGAAGCACCTTTAGCAGCACCATTGGCAGCCAATACAGCTTATATATAATTTATTATAAGATTCTACCGACTTTACACAACTCTTAGGTCAACATCTATCCATTGTTTTAGCTATGCATGGGTTCTACAACGGAGATAAATATGTTTTGATGACTTTCTTTCACTGAACTCATTCTCCATTGGCTACATTCTAATGTTGTGCTGATTTTTAATTAAAGGTGAACAGTATTTAAAGGGATTGCTTTAGAAAAACAAATTGAAGAAAAACTCCCTGATCAAATTGCTATTCCACCCAGTGGGTGACTTTTCTGAGATTTTATTGACATTTATTCAGTGTGTGCAAGGTAAACATACCCTCAAACCTGGTTACTCACCTGCACATGGTAAGTCTGAATAACAAGTACTGAGAAGGTCTATAATCAAAAGGTGTAAAAAATACATTTCCTGAGTTTGATGGGCCCCTTGGAGCAAACTGACCCAATAGGTTTCTCCATGACGTAACACACACCTGTGTGAAGGGAGGGCCGAGCTTTAGAGCACATTCAAACCAGACTAAATGATGCGTAAAAACTGTCCAATGAGGGCAAGTGCTGAGGGGGTGGGGTTTAGATTTGCTTTGCGTTGTCCAGCACGGTTTACATTTTCAACACAACAACAGATACATAAACCAATTGAAAAATGATGAACAGCATTTATCACACCTCTTCCCCTAAGACACCCAATCACATTCCACTCCACAGAATAACCTAACCCCTGCTACAGAACATGTGTTGTGTGCATGTTTGGTTTGGATCTGGCCTTCGGCTCCTACGTTTGCATATCTGGTTCTGGCTGAATACATTTCTCCATTAAGTAACACACACCTGTGTAAAGGCAGGGCCGAGCTTTAGGGGAGATTCAAACCAGACAAAATGATGGTTGACAACACAGCCAACTCAATGCCATCCAATGAGATTGTGCGTTGGGGGAGGACCTAGATTTGTGTTGTGTTGTCCTTCAGAAAGGTGGGGAGGAAACTCACACCTGTGTGAAGGCTGGGTCAGAGGCAGAGCTTTAGAACCACTGAAGAGACCAGGGTTGTCTGAGGAACACAACAGGTAGTCTACACTGAACACTGAAGAGACCAGGGTTGTCTGAGGAACACAACAGGTAGTCTACACTGAACACTGAAGAGACCAGGGTTGTCTGAGGAACACAACAGGTAGTCTACACTGAACACTGAAGAGACCAGGGTTGTCTGAGGAACACAACAGGTAGTCTATACTGACCACTGAAGAGACCAGGGTTGTCTGAGGAACACAACAGGTAGTCTACACTGACCACTGAAGAGACCAGGGTTGTCTGAGGAACACAACAGGTAGTCTATACTGACCACTGAAGAGACCAGGGTTGTGTGAGGAACACAACAGGTAGTCTACACTGACCACTGAAGAGACCAGGGTTGTCTGAGGAACACAACAGGTAGTCTACACTGACCACTGAAGAGACCAGGGTTGTCTGAGGAACACAACAGGTAGTCTACACTGAACACTGAAGAGACCAGGGTTGTCTGAGGAACACAACAGGTAGTCTACACAGACCACTGAAGAGACCAGGGTTGTCTGAGGAACACTACAGGTAGTCTACACAGACCACTGAAGAGACCAGGGTTGTCTGAGGAACACAACACAACATAAATTTTTTTCTTTATATTGTGTTTGAGAAATTCACTTATAGAGATTAAAGGAGTCAAAATAGGTATGTTTTGTCTCATACATTCACAGACCCCAACGACTGAGAAGACATGAACACCTCTGTAGACAGCAACTCTACTCTCCTCTCCTCCTTCTCTGAACACCTTCAGGTAAAACGTTATAATAACGTCCGATAATAAACCATTGATAAGGGATTGAAATGTGTGAATAATGATCAGTAAGCAAACTGTTTGTCTTACAAATATCTTACTAACTGAATGTTATTATAAAGTGATACAATCTTCCTTTCCAGTCTGTCCAGTATGTACCGTTAACAGCTGCCATCTCTATCAACCTCATCCTGGGTCTCCCCACCAATGTCTACGTCGTGTGGCTGATAGTGACCGGAGCTGGAGGGACGATGGTTTCAGACTTCTTCTCTCTCAACCTGGCTGTGTCTGAAACCCTCTACAGCCTGTCCAATCTGATGTATATTTTTCATTTTTACATCCAAAAGAATGGCGTTTTACGGAGCGTTGGGACATTCTTTACGGGTTTCAACCTCTTTGGTCGTCCTCTGTTCCAGTGCTGTATCTGTGTGGAGCGCTACCTGGCGGTGGTCCACCCTGTAACCTTCCTGAAGTACAAACCCCTGAGATACAGGGTGGGGTGTTGTGGTGTTGTCTGGATGATGGTGCTTGGGTTCTGCTGTGTAAATCTGCTTGGTAAATACCAATCTGCATGGTGGAAGTACTTTGCTTTGATATTAAACCTGCTTACTCTTTCTGTGATGTTGTTCTGCTGCCTGGCTGTTCTCTGGGCTCTGAAACGTCCTGGTCCGGGGGAAGGAGAGAGAGAGGGGGAAGGGATGAACAACATGAAGCTGAGGGCCTTCAGGATCATTTCAATGATCATGATGTCTATGATTATCAGTTACCTCCCACTGGTTCTTATCCTAGTCAGTTATCATTTTATAGAACCAGTGGAGTTTTTGTGGGGATGGTCCATTTGTTACTCTATCACTGTCATCAGTGGGTTTGTTCAGCCTCTCCTCTTCCTCCACAGGTCTGGAAAATTACCCTGTGTCAGGGGACCCTGAGGCTGATGTCACACTGGGCACTGACATCAGTTAAATGTCTAATTTAGATTTACAAATCGAATTTGCACCATTTGATTTGGACGAAAAGTTGTGTGAAAAAGACAAACATTCGCGAAACTCCTTTATGTTGACTCAATCAGTTTTCCACCTTGATTTAACGTCGTCATGTTGATTTTATTTGTTGAAGTTACATGGAAACAACACTGATTCCACCATTTTGTGCCCAGTGGCGCGTCACTGGCAAGATATATATTTTCCTCATTACTAAGCCCAACCAATCCAATCTGTGCAAACCAGGAACCAATGAGAATAGAATAGGTGAGGAATAGTAGTTGTTAGTGAATTAAAGAGGCTTTCTGGGTTTCCAATAACAACAAAACCAACAACCGACACTTTTTTGTTTGGGATTTTAAAAGTAAGAGATGTTTTTGCAAAGAAATAGAAACAATTCCTTAAAAAAACGTTTTTATCTACAATTGTTACATTTGAAGTTAAATGAATTGTAATATACATTTCGGACTATGTTGCCGTCTCCTAGCCTGTCTGCCGTCTCCTAGCCTGTCTGCCGTCTCCTAGCCTGTCTGCCGTCTCCTAGCCTGTCTGCCATCTCCTAGCCTGTCTGCCGTCTCCTAGCCTGTCTGCCGTCTCCTAGCCTGTCTGCCGTCTCCTAGCCTGTCTGCCATCTCCTAGCCTGTCTGCCGTCTCCTAGCCTGTCTGCCGTCTCCTAGCCTGTCTGCCGTCTCCTAGCCTGTCTGCCGACTCCTAGCCTGTCTGCCGTCTCCTAGCCTGTCTGCCGTCTCCTAGCCTGTCTGCCGTCTCCTAGCCTGTCTGCCGTCTCCTAGCCTGTCTGCCGTCTCCTAGCCTGTCTGCTGTCTCCTAGCCTGTCTGCCATCTCCTAGCCTGTCTGCCGTCTCCTAGCCTTTTCTGCCATCTCCTAGCCTGTCTGCCGTCTCCTAGCCTGTCTGCCGTCTCCTAGCCTGTCTGCCGTCTCGTAGCCTGTCTGCCGTCTCCTAGCCTGTCTGCCGTCTCCTAGCCTTTTTGCCATCTCCTAGCCTGTCTGCCATCTCCTAGCCTGTCTGCCGTCTCCTAGCCTGTCTGCCGTCTCCTAGCCTGTCTGCCATCTCCTAGCCTGTCTGCCGTCTCCTAGCCTGTCTGCCATCTCCTAGCCTGTCTGCCGTCTCCTAGCCTGTCTGCCATCTCCTAGCCTGTCTGCCGTCTCCTAGCCTGTCTGCCATCTCCTAGCCTGTCTGCCGTCTCCTAGCCTGTCTGCCATCTCCTAGCCTGTCTGCCGTCTCCTAGCCTGTCTGCCATCTCCTAGCCTGTCTGCCGTCTCCTAGCCTGTCTGCCGTCTCCTAGCCTGTCTGCCATCTCCTAGCCTGTCTGCCGTCTCCTAGCCTGTCTGCCGTCTCCTAGCCTGTCTGCCATCTCCTAGCCTGTCTGCCGTCTCCTAGCCTGTCTGCCGTCTCGTAGCCTGTCTGCCGTCTCCTAGCCTGTCTGCCGTCTCCTAGCCTGTCTGCCATCTCCTAGCCTGTCTGAAACTGGAGAAATAGAAACCATTTAAAAAAAAAAATCTACCACTGTTAAATGTTATGTTAGAAATCCAGTAAATTAATTGTAATATTATTTTCTGACTGTTTTCCTCTCTCCAGCTGTGACACTTGAGAAATAGAACCAAGAAGTTAAACAATATAATCTATAGTTGTTATTTGTTCAATTTAATTATGCTAAACTAGTTGTAATATACATTTTTAACAATTATTCTTACTGTTTTTCCATCTCCTAGACGTTGTAACATTTGAGAAATAATATTGTTAATGACAAGTTAAATTAAGTTAAATAAATAGTAATATTAATGACTGTTTTGTTGCTTTCTCTTTTCATTGTATACAATACCTTTAAGTGAACTTTACTGATTATTGTTCTTGTTAGAAACGTAAACCTTAATCAGTTAAAGATGGTTGTTTATATTTGATGGTTCCCTTGTTGTTCTTCATACTTTAATAAATGGTCCAATCACATCTGAACTGTGGAAACTCCTGTTGATCGTTCTCTGACTTTTGTAAATAAAATGTTGCCTAGTTAAATGTATCACTACCACCTTGTCCTTGATGGATAGAGTGCTGCTCCTGGTGCTGTTACAGACAGGAAGTATCTCATACTAATCTCATACTAATCTGTAGTGATGAACTCTGCTTACTGAATATTAAACTATGTCCAGGCTGAACACCTGTGTGTCCATCATTCTGCAAACAAATGCAGCTCCTTATTGGAGTTGGGTGAAGTTGTCCATAGATGATGATTTAGGGTCAGTTTTGTCTCGTCCCCGTCAATGGTTGAGGTTAGGATTGGTGGAGGGACCAGCTGATGCTAGATCTGTACCTAGGGGAAACTTCACCCTCTTTACACAGATCATTGACATGCAAAATAGTAGAGGAATGACTGTGCATTGTGCACATAACCCCATTCCCTTTGTCCTCAGTTGACCTATTAGAAATGAACCTCTGCTGTATAGGCCTGTATATGAAGGAAGGAGTCAGAGACAGGCTTCTGTACTGTATAGGCCTGTATATGAAGGAAAGAGTCAAAGACAGGCTTCTATACTGTATAGGCCTGTATATGAAGGAAAGAGTCAGAGACAGGCTTCTATACTGTATAGGCTTGTAGATGAAGGAAAGAGTCAGAGACAGGCTTCTATACTGTACAGGCCTGTATATGAAGGTAGGAGTCAGAGACAGGCTTCTATACTGTATAGGCCTGTATATGAAGGAAGGAGTCAGACAGGCTTCTATACTGTAGAGGCCTGTATGTGAAGGAAGGAGTCAGACAGGCTTCTATACTGTATAGGCCTGTATATGAAGGAAGGAGTCAGACAGGCTTCTATACTGTATAGGCCTGTATATGAAGGAAGGAATCAGACAGGCTTCTATACTGTATAGGCCTGTATATGATGGAAGGAGTCAGACAGGCTTCTATACTGTAGAGGCCTGTATATGAAGGAAGGAGTCAGACAGGCTTCTATACTGTATAGGCCTGTATATGAAGGAAGGAATCAGACAGGCTTCTATACTGTATAGGCCTGTATATGAAGGAAGGAGTCAGACAGGCTTCTATACTGTAGAGGCCTGTATATGAAGGAAGGAGTCAGACAGGCTTCTATACTGTATAGGCCTGTATATGAAGGAAGGAATCAGACAGGCTTCTATACTGTATAGGCCTGTATATGAAGGAAGGAGTCAGACAGGCTTCTATACTATATAGGCCTGTATATGAAGGAAGGAGTCAGACAGGCTTCTATACTGTATTGGCTGGAATAAAAATAGATAAATAAAACACCATTGGGTAAGTCTGAATAAACTGAGCAGCTGTTCAATCAAAAGCCCACTGCTGGTTTTACTCTGAAACTAGGCAGTGTTTGTCCGTCTTTCAGATGGGATGTTTAACAGATGTCCTGACTCTCTGTGGTCACTAAATATCCCTTGGCACAAGAGTAGTGGTGTTAACCCTGGTGCCCTGGCTAAATTCCCAATATGGCCCTCAAACCATCACCCCGGTGTCCTGGCTAAATCCCCAATATGGCCCTCAAACCATCACCCCGGTGTCCTGGCTAAATTCCCAATATGGCCCTCAAACCATCACCCTGGTGTCCTGGCTAAATCCCCAATATGCCCCTCAAACCATCACCCCGGTGTCCTGGCTAAATTCCCAATATGGCCCTCAAACCATCACCCCGGTGCCCTAGATAAATCCCCAATATGGCCCTCAAACCATCACCCAGGTGTCCTCAGCTTCCAATTGGCTTATTTATCCCCCCTCCTCTCCTCTGTTGCTCCTCACCAGGTTGTTGCTGTAAATGAGAACGTGTTCTCAGTCAACTCATCTGATTGTATAAGAGTTAAATAAATAAATAAAAAACAGAAGGCGTAAAAGGACATACGTTTCCTGAGTCTGATTCGGCCCCTTGGATCACACTGGTCCAATAGATTTGTCCATAACGTGAGGTGGGGCAGAGCTTTAGACAGAATGATGCGTAAAAACTTCCCACTCAATGTTATCCAATGAGAACAAGTTATGGGGGAGTACTGAGACTTGTTATGAGTTGTCCGTCACGTATGGTGAGGAGTTTTCCATTTTTGACACTGAAAGTTACAGGATTGAAAATGATGAACAGCGTTAATCCCACAGCTTCCCCCATTACCCCAAGCTCAACCCACTCCACAGACTAACCTAATGTTACCTTGCTACAGAACATGTGTTGTGTCCATGTTTGGTTTGGCACTGGCCTTCGCCTCCTACGTTTGCATATCTGGTTCTGGCTGAATACATTTCTCCATTAAGTAGCAAACGCCTGCGCAAAAGCAGGGCTGAGCTTTAGGGGAGATTCAAACCAGACAAAATTATGGTTAACAACACAGCCAACTCAATGCCATCCAATGAGATAATGGGTTTGGGGAGGACCTAGATGTGTGTTGTGTTGTCCATCAGAAAAGGTGGGGAGGAAACACACACCTGTGTGTGGGTCAGAGGCAGAGCTTTAGACCCACTGAAGAGACCAGGGCTGTCTGAGGAACACAACAGATTGTCTACACTGACCACTGAAGAGACCAGTGTTGTCTGAGGAGCAAATAGTTTTTCATATTGTGTTCGAGAAATTCACTTATAGCTATTAAAGTAGTCTAAATAGGTATGTTTTGTCTCGTACATTCACAGACCCCAAGGACTGAGAAGATAACTTCCAATAATAAACCATAGATGAGGGATTGAAATGTGTGAATAATGATTAATTAGTAAACTGCTTGTAAATGTCTTATAAATGTCTTACTAATGACTGTTATTATAAAGTCTTACCCACCTTCCTTTCCAGTATGTCCAGTGTGTACCGTTCACAGCTGCCATCTCTATCAACCTCATCCTGGGTCTCCCCACCAATGTCTACATCCTGTGGCTGATAGTGACCGGAGCTGTAGGGATGATGGCTTCAGACTTCTTCTCTCTCAACCTGGCTGTGAATTTTCACATTTTGATCATTTTTCCGCTGTCCCGGTAAATTCCACCAGATGGCGAATGGAATCTTATTGCAAATGTACAAAACATCACCAATCACGACGTGCCCATTTATCCTAAACGGAAAAGACTTCGAAGACGAAACTTAGTGAGCATGGGTTTCGATGTTAGCCCTGAAAAAGCTATTTGAGTTAAGACCATTTTTCTGGGATTAAATGTCATAAACAAAAATACAGTGCTAATTTTCCCGCTTCTCGTCAAAGTACTTGAACCTACTGTGTTAGGAAAAAAAGAACCAGCCATTTATCTACCGTAATTTAAGAGAAATCGTACAATGTACAAAGAATCTTATATATATATTTTTTTAAGTTACAGATCCAGTTACGGCGTGTTCAGACATGGAGAGGAACCACAATCACTGACCTGCCATCCCGAGGTCATCGGGCCAGTCAATTATGCATTTCTGCAGTTTTTTTGAACATGTCAAATTTGTGATGATAAATGCCCATTGAAACATATTGCAAATGGACAGCCGTGCGCCTGGTGATTGGAATGGGTTACAATTTTTTTTTTTATGTGCAAGGGGTCTATGGTTGGGTTGGGAGCACCCTCCACCCGTGCCCCTGGTCATTTGGGTCATTATTCAAAAAATCGTTAAAGAACAACAGAGTACCACTTCTCCCTCATCATACTTTTTTTTTTACTTCATTTAACTAGGCAAGTCAGTTAAGAACAAATTCTTATTTACAATGACGGCCTAGGAACAGTGGGTTAACTGCCTGTTCAGGGGTAGAACAACAGATTTGTACCTTGTCAGCTCAGGGGTTTGAACTTGCAACCTTCCGGTTACTAGTCCAACGCTACCCTGCCACCCCAGGTTTGATTCATGGCTTAACACAGTGCTATATATCATTTCGGCAGTATAAATGCCATTTGGACACGGTTCACTGACTTTCGGGTTTGGAAACCGGCTTCCTATGATCGTACATGGCAAATGGACATAACATCCTGATTTGGCACTTTCAATACTTTCATATTGCATTTGAACATTTCTTATGGCATTTGGCAATGGTTCACTGACTTTTGACTTCAACTTTTGACTTCCTATGAAACCATATCGCAAATGGACAAAACATATGCCTCACGGACAATTAAAAAAAATATGACAATAAAATATGGCATAAGTATGTTCATACAGTTCCTATACATGTATAATTGACCCAACATTTTGAAGAATATCAAAACACAGTCCAGAAAGCACTTTTTTAACCTGACAAAGATGTTGGTTCCCAATTGGGACGGTGGCGCACGGAATGCAAAAATATTCTTAGAAATATTTAACCTCCACACATTAACAAGTCCAATAGCTCAAATGAAAGATAAACAACTTGTTTACCTAGCCAGCAAGTCAGATTTCTAAAATGTTTTACGGCAAAAACATAGCACATATTTATGTCAAACCACCACCGAAGACACACCGAAGACACAGCTAATCTCCATAGCCAAATTGAACAAAATATGCAATCACCAAACGCAGGATTAAAAGAAAAATAATTTCACTAACCTTTTGAAATCATCATCAGATGACAGTAATATAACATGTTACACAGTACATTTATGTTTTTTTCAATAATATGCTATAAATATCCGTAAATCTCTGTTTACAATGACGCCATGTTAAAAAAATGCTACTCAAATGTCCGGAGAAATGACGATGGCTTCGGCACACGCCGTCAGCTAACATGAAATTACATATTATATGTCGACTAAACTTGTCAAACTATGTTCAGAACACAGCGTTAGCATGTTATATAGCTTCACAGCAATTCTCAGGACGAAGAGAAACACAGGCATCGTTTAATCAATCTTGGAAGAAAGTCCCCACCGGAGCAGAACGCGCATGAGAGTAACCTGTTTTCTCGCGTGACCGAAAGGATTCGGCCCGCCAATACTCTCGTGAGCGCGCGATTCACACAATGAGAAGCCCCATTGAAAGCGGACACCGCGCTGAAGGCATAGGAACTGTTCTCAGGACTGTAGGTGCTTGGGAAGGGTGGGGGCGATGACGTCAAAGTTGGGCCAACTTTTATGATGACAAGAGAGAGTTTGGGAGAATGAGTGCCCTGAGAGTTCTGCTTTACTTACAGACATAATTTAAACGGTTTTAGAAGCTTTAGAGTGTTTTCTATTCAATAATAATTTTTAATTGCATATATTAGCAATTTTTGACAGATTTTTTTTCTGTTTACTATGGGCACGCAATCACCCCAAAAGCAATCAGCCCTTAACAGGTTTTAAGAGGGTGATAGGTTTTTTGAAAAACATATATAATTTAAATTGTTTTACCCTTGACTTGATGTGCATTTGCAATATAAAAATTTACCGTGGAGAGCGCTCGTCATCTATTGGATTTTTGCTGTGTGACACTTGGCATTTGTCATATGGCATTTGCAATACGTTTTGAATGAAACAAAATCCATTTGAGTGGTATTGTACATCGTGTAGATGTTTCGTACGGTGCCAATAAGTTCCCATTCATTTTTGTCCATATCATGGGGTATTCCCTTACTGAAGTACAAACCCCTGAGATTTAGGGTGAGATGTTGTGGTGTTGTCTGGCTGATGGTGCATGGCTCATGCTTTGCAAATATGCTTGGTAAATACCAATCTGCATGGTGGAAGTTCTTTGCTTAGATTTTTTGAACCTGTTTACGAGAACCTGACTGTTCTCTGGGCTCTGAAACGTCCCGGTCCGGGGGAAGGAGAGAGAGAGGGGAAGGGATGAACAACATGAATCTGAGGGCCTTCAGGATCAAATTATCATGGTGTCTATGATTGTCAGCTACCTCCCACTGGTTCTTAACCTAGTCAGTTATCATTTTATAGAAACAGTGGAGTTTCTTGGGGGATGTTCCAGTTGTTTCTCTTTCGCTATTGTCAGTGGGTTGGTTCAGCCCCTCCTCTACCTCCACAGGTCTGGGAAACTGCCCTGTGTCAGGGGACCCTGAGGCTGAGGTCACATTAGGCACTGACATCAAGGAAACTAACCAAAAGAAACATCCTTTAAGGAATTGTACATCAACGCAATAGGATTGCCGCCTCTCTATTTTGTGTGTCTGTACCAATGTATACAGACAAATGTGTCTGTTGCTTCTGTCTGTAAAATGGCTTTATTCTTCTACGCTGACATCAGTTCTAATTTTGATTAGAACCATTTGAACCATTTAATTTGGACAAAAAGTTGAAAGAAAAAAAGAAAAACAACTCTTTCACGTTGACGTCCAATCAGTTTCCCACCTTGATTTAACGTCGTCATGTTGATTTTATTTGTTGAAGTTACATGGAAACAAGATTGATTCTACCATTTTGTGTCCAGTGACACGGCACTGGCGAGATATTATTTTCCCTCATTATTGAGCCGATCCAATCCAATCTGTACAAACCCGGAACCAATGAGAATAGAATTGGGGCGGAATAGTAGTTAAATAATAGTAATTAAAGAGGTAATCTGGGTTTCAAACAACAACAAAACCAACACCCAACACTTTTTTTGTTTGGGAATTTAAAAGTAAGAGACGTTTTTGTAAAGAAATAGAAACAATTACCATAAAAAATATTTTATTTTAAGTTAAATGAATTGTAATATTGTTTCTGACTGTGTTGCCATCTAGCCTGTCTGAACATTGAGAAATAGAAACCATTTTTTGGAATAACCTACAACTGTTAAATGTTAATTGAAACATACTATAAATTAATTGTAATTTCAATTTCCGACTGTTTTTCCTGACTGTTTTCCTCTCTCCAGCTGTGACATTTGAGAAATAGAACCAAGAACGTTAAAAATATAATCCACGGTTGTTCATTGTTAAATTAAATTAAGCAAAATTAGTTGAAATATACATTTTTAACATTTCTCTGACTGTTTAGCCATATCCTAGACATTGGAACACTTTTGCTCAACTGAAGTAGAGTATATTGTGAATAATTGCAGGCCACACTACTTGCCTAGAGAGTTCTCAGATATTCTTTTCATGGCTATTTATTTACCACCACAAACCGATGCTAGCAATGAGACCGCACTCAGTCAGCTGTATAAGGAAATGAGCAAACAGGAAACCACTTACCCAGAGGCGGCACTCCTGGTGGTCGGAGACTTTAATGCAGGGAAACTTAAATTAGTTCTACCAAATCTCTATCGACATATTAAATGTGCTTAAAATTCTAGATAACCTGTACTCCACACACAGATACGCATACAAATATATCCCTCGCCCTCCATTTGATAAATCCGACCACAACTCTATCCTCCTGATTCCAGCTTACAAGAAAAATGTAAAGCAGGAAGCACTCAACATAACCAAGTCTAAGGAGACGATTGTGGACTACAGGAAAAGGAGCACCGAGCACGCACGCCCCCACACGCCCCCATCGACGGGGATGTAGTGGAGCAGGTTGAGAGCTTCAAGTTCCTTGGTGTCAACATCAACAACGAACTAGAATGGTCCAAACACAGCAAGTAAGTCGTGAAGAGGGCATGACAAGCCAATTCCCCATCAGGAAGATCCTCAAAAGGTTCTACAGCTGCAACATCGAGAGCATCCTGACCGGTTGCATCACTGCCTGGTACGGCAATTGCTCGGCCTCTGACCGCAAGGCACTTCAGAGGGTATTGCGTACGGCCCAGTACATCACTGGGGCAAAGCTGCCTGCCATCCAGGACCTCTACACCAGGCGGTGTCAGAGGAAGGCCCTAAAAAATTTCAACGACCCCAGCCACCCCAGTCATAGACTGTTCTCTCTACTACCACATGGCAAGCGGTACCGGAGTGCCAAGTCTAATACAGCAAATGAAAGATAAACATCTTGTTAATCTACCCATCATGTCCCATTTTTTTTATGTTTTACAGTGAAAACACAACCTATATTTATGTTAGACCACCACCAAATCAAAAAAAAGGGGGATGGGCTTGCTATACCCAAAGAGGCCAACGTCATGACAGAGTGATATACTGTAGACACCTTTATAGAATGGTATATTGTAAACACCTTTATAGAATGGTATACTGTAGGACACCTTTATAGAGTGGTATACTGAAGGACACCTTTATAGAGTGGTGTACTGTAAACACCTTTATAGAGTGGTATACTGTAAACACCTTTATAGAGTGGTATAATGTAAACACCTTAATAGAGTGGTATACTGTAAACACCTTTATAGAGTTGTACACTGTAAACACCTTTATAGAGTGGTATACTGTAAACACCTTTATAGAGTGGTATACTGTAGGACACCTTTATAGAGTGGTATACTGAAGGACAGCTTTATAGAGTGGTATACTGTAAACACCTTTATAGAGTGGTATACTGTAGGACACCTTTATAGAGTGGTATACTGAAGGACACCTTTATAGAGTGGTATACTGTAAACACCTTTATAGAGTGGTATACTGTAGGACACCTTTATAGAGTGGTATACTGAAGGACACCTTTATAGAGTGGTATACTGTAAACACCTTTATAGAGTGGTATACTGTAGGACACCTTTATAGAGTGGTATACTGAAGGACACCTTTATAGAGTGGTATACTGAAGGACACCTTTATAGAGTGGTATACTGTAAACACCTTTATAGAGTGGTATACTGTAGGACACCTTTATAGAGTGGTGTACTGTAAACACCTTAATAGAGTGGTATACTGGAGGAAACCTTTATAGAGTGGTATGCTGTAAACACCTTTATAGAGTGGTATACTGTAAACACCTTTATAGAGTGGTATACAGTAAACACCTTTATAGAGTGGTATACTGGAGGACACCTTTATAGAGTGGTATAGTGTAGGACACCTTTATAGAGTGGTATACTGTAGGACACCTTTATAGAGTGGTATACTGTAGGACACCTTTATAGAGTGGTATGCTGTAAACACCTTTATAGAGTGGTATACAGTAAACACCTTTATAGAGTAGTATACTGTAAACACCTTTATAGAGTTGTATACTGTAAACACCTTTATAGAGTTGTATACTGTAAACACCTTTATAGAGTTGTATACTGTAAACACCTTTATAGCGTTGTATACTGTAAACACCTTTATAGAGTTGTATACTGTAAACACCTTTATAGAGTTCTATACTGTAAACACCTTTATAGAGTGGTATACTGAAGGACTCCTTTATAGAGTGGTATACTGCCTCTCCGAGGCACATTTGATTGGACAGAGATGACCTTCTGACGTCCGTCACCAATTGTCCGTTCCAAATGACACCCTCTATTCTACATGGGTGCTATTCAAAGGAAGTTCAGGCTTCTTCAGCTCCTGAGACAGACACTACACCTGTAAACTCCCAGAGGAAGAGAGGGACGGAGCACTACTCTGAGACAGACACTACACCTGTAAACTCCCAGAGGAAGAGAGGGACGGAGCACTACTCTGAGACAGACACTACACCTGTAAACTCCCAGAGGAAGAGAGGGACAGAGCACTACTCTGAGACAGACACTACACCTGTAAACTCCCAGAGGAAGAGAGAGACAGAGCCCTACTCTGAGACAGGTAGGACCCCATGGTAACTTGTGATTTGAGTTTTGATTCAATTGTAATTGGACTAAGTTAACATCAATTAAATATGGAGCAAAAATATATTGATAGATATGAGATGTCAAAGTTTGCGTTGACTTTTTAAAGATGCTATAAACTTCATATTGTTGACTGAAATATTATATTTTAAAGCTAAATAGGAAATGAAAGGTGACATGTGAATGATCATGTAATATGGTAATGTCGTCTTCACCTTTCCCTCTGGTTGATTAGGTAACATTTGTGACGAACTGTACGCAATTTCTCAACACAACACAAGTATTTTCTGATTTATTTATCTATTTACAATAACATCGTTTTTTCCCCATTGCCATGGGAACCCCGGAACCAATACAGATAATGGAACACCTCCAACATTCCGTGAGTTCCATTGAAGAGAAGATGTCCACCTTAATGTTGAACGACTCTTCTTCCTCCTCTACCCTGGACAACCTAAACCACTACATGGCCCAGACCAAATATCTCTTCACCATCGCCTATGCACTCAACCTCATCATGGGTCTCCCCACCAATGTCTACGTCCTGTGGCTGATAGTGACCGGAGCTGTAGGGACGATGGCTTCAGACTTCTTCTCTCTCAATCTGACCGTGTCTGAGATCATCTACTGTCTATTCAATCTCTTGGCTTTATTGGACTACTATCTGTTGAATGGCTTGTTCCTGCCTGCCAGGGCTTTCTCTGTGGGTTTACTGACTGTCAGTCGTCCTCTGTTCCAGTGCTGTATCTGTGTGGAGCGCTACCTGGCGGTGGTCCACCCTGTAACCTTCCTGAAGTACAAACCCCTGAGTTACAGGGTGGGGTGTTGTGGTGTTGTCTGGCTGGTGGTTCTTGGGTTCTGTGTTGCTGCGTTGTTCATGTCTTTTTCAAACACGTTCTATTATGTTTACTTGGCTCAGTATCTGGTTGTGTTTTCCATTGAGTTGTTCTGCTGCCTGGCTGTTCTCAGAGCTCTGAGACGTCCCGGGCCGGGGGAAGGAGAGAGAGAGGGGGAAGGGATGAACAACATGAAGAGAAAGGCTTTCTGGATCATTCTGGTCATTCTAGTGTCTGTGGTCGTGAGTGTTCTTCCTGTCATGGTCACTGTGTCTTTCCAAGGGTACCTGAACTTCAACGACTTCTACTTTGCTCTCTCCATCTCTTTCTCCCTCATAATCATCTCTGGGTTTGTTCAGCCCCTCCTCTACCTCCACAGAGCTGGGAAACTGGCCTGTATCAGGGGACCCTGAGAATATCTCCCCTAACATGAAGCATTTCTACCTGAAATCTAAATGCTCTAAATGTCAATAATGCTGTGTGTCTTTAGTAGTAACCGAATAAAATTCCACAGGAAACGTGTATATTTATTGTCCCTGCCATTACAGTTGGAACATTTTGTTACTTTCCCAGAATCCCAAGGTATTCCAGATATCCTGGTTGGAAGATTCCCAGAATCAGAAGGGAATGAGCATGAAAACCTGATAATTTTTGGAAATTAATTTCCTTTTGAACCCTACCTGAAACAATTGTTTATTTTATTGTATTATTACAGTGGGACATCAGTGCTAGGCCATCTCAGGCATTACCACAAGGACACTGAAACTATCCCTAACATGTTGCATGTAGCTCACATGGTCTTTGATCAGAAAGCACGATGATACAATGCCGACTACTAATATTGAGGAATGTTTTGGCTTTTATAGAAACACAAGATGTGCCGAATCTTTAGGGTTCTCTCTTTTGTAGCCGCTTCCTGTAGTCAAAAGACCAAATCGCCCTCAAGCGGCCTCATGGGTATAATGTTATTCATATTTTTCATAATTTAATAATTAATAAACATGTACTATTTCAAACACTGAAAATCTGGTGTTTCTATGTCTAACAGTTTGGTTATATGTCAGTCTTCTGTGATGTATATAAAGTGTAAATCTGGTGTTTCTATGTCTAACAGTTTTGTTGTACTTCAGTCTTCTGTGATCTATATAAAGTGTAATATTGTGATGCAAATTCAAAATGTAATACATTTATCTGTATATCTGACATGGTACAGGTGTCTTCTGTTTAAGCCCATAACCATGTGTGTGAGGTGGATACTTTTAATTTAAATTTGTTAACTTCTTGGATATAGGGGGCGCTCTTTTAATTTATGTATAAAAAAACGTGCCTGTTTTAAGCGCAATATTTTGTCATGAAAAGATGCTCGACTATGCATATAATTGGCAGCTTTGGAAAGAAAACACTCTACCGTTTCCAAAACTGCAAAGATATTATCTGTGAGTGCCACAGAACTCATGCTACAGGCGAAACCAAGATGAAACTTCAACCAGGAAATGGGCAGAATTTTTGAGGCTCAGTTTTCCATTGTCTCCTTATATGGCTGTGAATGCGCCGGGAATGAGCCTGCCCTTTCTATCATTTCTCCAAGGTGTCTGCAGCATTGTGACGTATTTGTAGGCATATCATTGGAAGATTGGCCATAAGAGACTACATTTACCAGGGGTCCGACCGGTGTCCTTTGTCTAAATTGGTGCGTAATCTACAAGCTGCATGCAGTCATCCAGTGATTGAGAGGAGAGAGGAGGCTTTCAACGAATGATATATCATGAAGAGATATGTGAAAAACACCTTGAGGATTGATTCTCAACAACGCTTACCATGTTTCAGTCGATATTATGGAGTTAATTTGGAAAAAAGTTCTGCATTTTGATGACTGATTTTTCGTTTTTTTTTGGTAGCCAAACGTGACGCACCAAACGGAGCGATTTCTCCTAAACAAATAATCTTTCAGGAAAAACTGAGCATTTGCTATCTAACTGAGAGTCTCGTCATTGAAAACATCTGAAGTTCTTCAAAGGTAAATGATTTTCTTTGAATGATTTTCTGTTTTTTGTGAAAATGTTGCCTGCTGATGCTAACGCTAAATGCTACGCTAGCTGCGCTAGCTGTTACACAAATGCTTGTTTGTTGAAAATCTGAGATGACAGTGTTGTTAACAAAAGGCTAAGCTTGAGAGCTAGCATATTAATTTAATTTAATTTGCGATTTTCATGAATAGTTAACGTTGCGTTATGGTAATGAGCTTGAGGCTGTATTCAAGATCCCGGATCCGGGATGGCTCGACGCAAGAAGTTAAAGACCACCAAGAATCACTCTGTGTGACTCTGATTTAGCCCACATTTATCTGTATATCTGACATTCTGTTTTGATTCTATTGAACATATTATACTGTTTCCTGCCTTATCAGGTTTCAATATTATTTCATAAGACTTTTGTTATCATCATTACATTTACCACTGTTAATGGCACTGTGGGAATTCATCTTGTTGGATCATTTTTCAGATTGTTAACATAGTTGAAGGGGAACTAAAGGGTTCAAACCAAACAGCCACATTGTTGTTAAGCTCATACAACCCGCCATTTTGTAGTAAACATCTGAGAGATGGGGCTGTATAAATGTTATTGCTCTTAAATTCAATGATTGAGATGTGGATGCATGGGACTGACCTTCCATACCTTAAGGGAACATTTTGACATTTGCCATATGGTTAGTGAGAACATCCACATTGCAAATGTACGGTCCCTTACTAGACGTCCGAAATCGTTTGTAAAATCTGCGGATGGCGTCGGGCCGTGCGGCAGGGCCAGATCTTCCAGGTAGTCTTGAAACGAACTCTCTCGGACATTCGGTTTCCGTTTTATAAAATAATCTAATTTTTGTCATTTTTCCGCTGTCCCGGTAAATCCCGTAAGAGGGCGAATGGAATCATATTGCAAATGTACAAAACATCACGAATCACGACGTGGCCTTATCTCCTTAACGGAAAATATTTTGAAACCGAAACTTGGTGAGCATAGGTTTTGCATAATGAGCAGTTGGCCCCGAACAAGATGGCGTCTAGGCCTTAACGGTTTTTCAGTTATGGCCATTTTTCTGGGATTAAAGGTCCAAAATGAAAATAGAGCAATAATTTTTCCACTTCACATCAAAGTCAAGGAACATACGGTGTCAATAAAAAAAGAACCAGCCAATTATCTATCATCGTTTTAGAGAAATCGTACAATGTCAAATTGGTGATGTTCAATTTTTTTTATTTTTTTTAAACAGTTACAGATCAAGTTGCAGCGTGTTCATACGAATCTTTTTAAAGTGTGCTTCGGAGCTCTGAGAGATTTTTGGGATTTTGGGGGATTTTCTGAAATAACACACTCTCACTAAACCCTCCGTAAATAGGTCAGTTCTTAACGTAAAAGACTTCAAACTCAAAATTCTATAATTGTCTACCCCAAGGAGGATATGTGTTCACTTTCAGCTTCCTGTGTAAACCGGAAGTGCCTTAAAATGGTGTCATAGGTGCTGTTTCGAATGATTAAAAAGGTCAGATCTTTTCAAAACTTCATATGTGTGATTAGGCAATGCCCATGAACTGTAAGTCAGTCATTTCTCCCAACAGATGTCAAAGAAAAGCTCTCTCTCACACACACACACACACACACACACACACACACACACACACACACACACACACACACACACACACACACACACACACACACAAACACACACAGCAAGGATGGAGTGACAAAGTGCGGTGCTTAAAGACACACAGAGGCTGCAATGGCATTTCCATATTCTCTAGACCGTGCCGAGTTCAACGAGATGCCCCGCTTGACCGTAGCTCGCTCTGAGTGCAGCGACCGTGAAAAAAGTAGGCCAAAATGAAGCCTGGCCCTAAATGTCATTTGCTTTTGGGTGACAGTGAGAGAACCGTTGGGGTGAGAAGCACAATTCGTTCCTGAGGTCCTCCAGATCTGTGCAAGCCTAACCTTGACTGTGTGGCATTAATCCTTAACAGTTAATCAGGGTTTTTTGATCTCACAGATTACAATGACTTCTCTCCCCATAGGAATACATTGCATGCTCCTCTAAAGTCAACCTGAAGCCTATGTGGGTTATGAATTTCTTATGAATCTGTCTTCAATGACAGTCCATCAGGACACTATGAGGTCTACCTGTGTCGATTCTAAGCTTCCTGAAGCAACCGAAAGTGGTTAAAATCACCCTAAAAGTGTTTTTACATACCCAACCAGAAGTTTGTGATATAGTGCATTCAACCCTGTGTAAATCGGTCAGTTCTTAACGAAAACACTTAAAACTCAGGATTCTGTAAAGGCTTACCCCAATCAGGATATGTGTTGACTTATAGCTTCATGTGCCAACCGAAAGTGCCTTAAATGGTGTCATAGTGGCTGTTTCGAAGGGTTAAAATGATCAGATATTTTCAAAACTTCATATGTGTGATTAGGCAACCCTCATGAACTGTAAATCAGTCATGTCTCCCATAAAATCTCAAAGAAAAACTATATCACACACACACACAGCTTGGAAGGAGGGACATATTTGGGTGCGTAGAGACAGACAGTGCCTGCAATAGTTACCTTTGTTCGAGCTAAAAAAGAACCGTCAGACCTAGAGTTCTGAAACGTTAGAAACCTGTTCTAGACCTCAAGTCGATGAAGCGTGGTGAGTTACTTGGCTCTAGAAGGTTCTTGGACCGAGAAACAGCCTCGTACATTTGCAATAACTTCAATTCATTTTGACCATCACGAAAATGACGACATTTATAAAAGTCTCAGAGATGCAAGACTAGGTGCATTGAAACCGGCTCGGCCCTTAGAGACGGACCTCAACGTTTCTGTCAGATAGCTCTTTCATTGACCCCGTAGCAAGGCATGGAAAAAAGTGGATTTTCAGCACCAATTAAGGTCTTGCTCGGTCACCGAATGACCTATCGAGCCGAAACTTGGGATTCGGGGTCGCCTCACATAGGCCTAGACACAATGTCAGAACTGGACCCGCAGCTAGAACGTAACTATGTGTTTTACATTTGTATTATGTTTTAAACTGAAGGCACTGTGAATTATGGGCCTGCTCTGAAATATGTGATAGGTAGCTTCTAAATGAGTTGGAAAAAGTGGGTTTGGTGTCAGATGGTATCAGTTTGGTGTCAGAATGAAATCTAATTGACTGATGGACGGTGACTTTTGTCCATTTGCAATATGTTTAAACAGTGAGGTACCATCACCAAAGTGACATTCTGAAATCAACCTCAATGAGTGATGGAGAGAGGAACCAGAATCACTGCCCAGCCATCCCGAGTTCATCGGGCCAGTCAATTTCATGCTCATTTTTGAGCATGCCAAATTCGTGATGGTAAATGTCCATTGAACCATATTGCAAATACACAGTGCATTTGCATGGGCTATGCATGGGTTCTGAAACTGAGATAAATACGTTTTGATGGCTTTCTTTCACTGAACTCATTCTCCATTTGCTAAATTCTAATGTTGTGCTGATTTCTAATTAAAGGTAAACAGTATTTAAAGGGATTGCTTTAGAAAAACAAATTGAAGAAAAACTCCCTGATCAAATTGCTATTCCACCCAGTGGGTGTGTTTTCTGAGATTTAAATAATATTTATTCAGTGTGTGAAAGGTAGACATACCCTCAAACCTGGTTACTCACCTGCACATGGCCTGAATAACAAGTACTGAGAAGGTCTTAAATCAAAAGGTGTAATAAATACATTTCCTGAGTCTGATCGGCCCCTTGGAGCAAACTGACCCAATAGGTTTCTCCATGACGTAACACACACCTGTGTGAAGATAGGGCCGAGCTTTAGAGCACATTCAAACCAGACTAAATGATGCGTAAAAACTGTCCAATGAGGGCAAGTGCTGAGGGGGTGGGGTTTAGATTTGTTTTGCGTTGTCCAGCACGGTTTCAATTTTCAACACAACAACAGATACATAAATCAATTGAAAATAATGAACAGCGTTCATCACACCTCCTCCCCGTCACACCCAATCACATTCCACTCCACAGATTAACATAACCCCTACAACATGTGTTGTGTGCATGTTTGTTTTGAAACTGGCCATTGGCTCCTATGTTTGCATATCTGGTTCTGGCTGAACACAATTCTCCATTAAGTAACACACACCTGCGCAAAGGCAGGGCCGAGCTTAAGGGCAGAATCAAACGAGACAAAATTATGGTTAACAACGCAGCCAACTCAATGGTATCCAATGAGATAATGAGTTGGGGGAGGACCTAGATGTGTGTTGAGTTGTCCATCAGAAAAGGTGGGGAGGAAACACACACCTGTGTGTGGGTCAGAGGCAGAGCTTTAGACCCACTGAAGAGACCAGGGTTGTCTGAGGAACACAACAGATAGTCTACACTGACCACTGAAGAGACCAGTGTTGTCTGAGGAACAAATATTTTTTCATATTGTGTTTGAGAATTTCACTTATAGCTATTAAAGGAGTCTAAATAGGTATGTTTTGTCTCGTACATTCACAGACCCCAAGGACTGAGAAGATAACTTCCAATAATAAACCATAGATGAGGGATTGAAACGTGTGAATAATGATTAATTAGTAAACTGTTTGTAAATGTCTTAGAAATTTCTTACTAATGACTGTTATTATAAAGTCTTACCCACCTTCCTTTCCAGTATGTCCAGTGTGTACCGTTCACAGCTGCCATCTCTATCAACCTCATCCTGGGTCTCCCCACCAATGTCTACATCCTGTGGCTGATAGTGACCGGAGCTGTAGGGACGATGGCTTCAGACTTCTTCTCTCTCAACCTGGCTGTGAATTTTCACATTTTGGTCATTTTTCCGCTGTCCCGGTAAATTCCACCAGATGGCGAATGGAATCTTATTGCAAATGTACAAAACATCACCAATCACGACGTGCCCATTTATCCTAAACGGAAAAGACTTCGAAGACGAAACTTAGTGAGCATGGGTTTCGACTAACGGGCTGTTAGCCCCGAAAAAGATGGTGTCGAGGCCTCAACGCTATTTGAGTTAAGACCATTTTTCTCGGATTAAATGTCAAAAACAAAAATAGAGTGCTAATTTTACCGCTTCACGTCAAAGTACTTGAACCTACTGTGTTAGGAAAAAAAGAACCAGCCATTTATCTACCGTAATTTAAGAGAAATCGTACAATGTACATAGATTTTTTTTTTCCCCAAAATGTTACAGATCCAGTTACGGCGTGTTCAGACATGGAGAGGAACCACAATCACTGCCCTGCCATCCTGAGGTCATCGGGCCAGTGAATTAAGCATTTCTGCAGTTTTTTTGAGCATGTCAAATTTGTGATGATAAATGCCCATTGAAACATATTGCAAATGGACAGCTGTGCGCCTGGTGATTGGAATGGGTTACCATTTTTTTTTAAATGTGCAAGGGGTCTATGGTTGGGTTGGGAGCACCCTCCACCCGTGCCCCTGGTCATTTGGGTCATTATTCAAAAAATCGTTAAAGAACAACAGAGTACCACTTCTCCCTCATCATACTGTTTTTTTTTACTTCATTTAACTAGGCAAGTCAGTTAAGAACAAATTCTTATTTTCAATGACGGCCTAGGAACAGTGGGTTAACTGCCTGTTCAGGGGTAGAACAGCAGATTTGTACCTTGTCAGCTCAGGGGTTTGAACTTGCAACCTTCCGGTTACTAGTCCAACGCTGCCCTGCCACCCCAGGTTGATTCATGGCTTAACACAGTGCTATATACCATTTGGACATGGTTCACTGACTTTCGGGTTTGGAAACCGGCTTCCTATGATCGTACATGGCAAATGGACATAACATCCTGATTTGGCACTGTCAATACTTTCATATTGCATTTGAACATTTCTTATGGCATTTGGCAATGGTTCACTGACTTTTGACTTCAACTTTTGACTTCCTATGAAATCATATCGCAAATGGACAAAACGTATGCCTTACGGACAATTTAAAAAATATGACAATAAAATATGGCATAAGTATGTTCATACAGTTCCTATACATGTATAATTGACCCAAATGTTTAAAGAATATCAAAACACAGTCCAGAAAGCACTTTTTTAAGGGGGTGATAGGTTTTTTGAAAAAAATATATAATTAAAAAAATTGGACCCTTGACTTGATGTGCATTTGCAATATGAAAATTTACCGTGGAGAGCGCTCGTCATCTATTGGATTTTTGCTGTGTGACACTTGGCATTTGCCATATGGCATTTGCAATACGTTTTGAATGAAACAACGTCCATTTGAGTGGTATTGTACATCGTGTATATATTTCGTACGGGGCCAATAAGTTCCCATTCATTTTTGTCCATATCATGGGGGTATTCCCTTACTGAAGTACAAACCCCTGAGATTTAGGGTGAGATGTTGTGGGGTTGTCTGGCTGATGGTGCATGGCTCCTGCTTTGCAAATATGCTTGGTAAATACCAATCTGCATGGTGGAAGTTCTTCGCTTTGATTTTTTGAACCTGTTTACGAGAACCTGGCTGTTCTCTGGGCTCTGAAACGTCCCGGTCCGGGGGAAGGAGAGAGAGAGGGGAAGGGATGAACAACATGAATCTGAGGGCCTTCAGGATCAAATTATCATGGTGTCTATGATTGTCAGCTACCTCCCACTGGTTCTTAACCTAGTCAGTTATCATTCTAAAGAAACAGTGGAGTTTCTTGGGGGATGTTCCAGTTGTTTCTCTTTCGCTATTGTCAGTGGGTTGGTTCAGCCCCTCCTCTACCTCCACAGGTCTGGGAAACTGCCCTGTGTCAGGGGACCCTGAGGCTGAGGTCACATTAGGCACTGACATCAAGGAAACTAACCAAAAGAAACATCCTTTAAGGAATTGTACATCAACGCAATAGGATTGCCGCCTCTCTATTTTATGTGTCTGTACCAATGTATACAGACAAATGTGTCTGTTGCTTCTGTCTGTAAAATGGCTTTATTCTTCTACGCTGACATCAGTTCTAATTTTGATTAGAACCATTTGAACCGTTTAATTTGGACAAAAAGTTGAAAGAAAAACATTTGCGAAACTCTTTGTCCAATCAGTTTCCCACCTTGATTTAACGTCGTCATGTTTGTTTTATTTGTTGAAGTTACAGGGAAACAACATTGATTCTACCATTTTGTGCCCAGTGGCACGGCACTGGCAATATATATTCCTCATTACTAAGCCGATCCAATCCATTCTGTACAAACCCGGAACCAATGAAAATAGAAAAGGGGCAGAATAGAAGTTGTGTGGGAATTAAAGAGGCAACCTGTGTTTCAAACAACAACAAAACCAACACCCAACACTTTTTTGTTTGGGAATTTAAAAGTATGAGACGTTTTTGCAAAGAAATAGAAACAATGACTTAAAAAATTTTTTTTATCTACAATTGTTACATTTTAAGTTAAATGAATTGTAATATTGTTTCTGACTGTGTTGCCATCTAGCCTGTCTGAACATTGAGAAATAGAAACCATATTTTTGGAATAACCTACAACTGTTAAATGTTATGTTAAACATACTTTAAATTAATTATAATTTCAGTTTCCGACTGTTTTTCCTGACTGTTTTCCTCTCTCCAGCTGTGACACTTGAGAAATAGAACCAAGAACGTTAAAAATATAATCCACGGTTGTTCATTGTTAAATTAAATTATGCAAAATTAGTTGAAATATACATTTTTAACATTTCTCTGACTGTTTAGCCATATCCTAGACATTGGAACACTTTTGCTCAACTGAAGTAGAGTATATTGTGAATAATTGCTGGCCACACTACTTGCCTAGAGAGTTCTCAGCTATATTATTTTCATGGCTGTTTATTTACCACCACAAACCGATGCTAGCAATGAGACCGCACTCAGTCAGCTGTATAAGGAAATGAGCAAACAGGAAACCACTTACCCAGAGGCGGCACTCCTGGTGGCCGGAGACTTTAATGCAGGGAAACTTAAATTAGTTCTACCAAATCTCTATCGACATATTAAATGTGCTTAAAATTCTAGATAACCTGTACTCCACACACAGATACGCATGCAAATATATCCCTCGCCCTCCATTTGCTAAATCCGACCACAACTCTATCCTCCTGATTCCAGCTTACAAGAAAAATGTAAAGCAGGAAGCACCAATGAATAGGTCTATGAAAAAGTGATCAGATGAAGCAGATGCTAAAGTACAGGACTGTTGTGCTATCACAGACTGGAACATGTTCCGGGATTCTTCCGATGACATTGAGGAATACACCATATCAGTCACTGGCTTTATCAATAAGTTCATCGAGGACGTCGTCACCACAGTGACTGTACGTACATACCCCAACCAGAAGCCATGGATTACAGGCAACATTCGCACTGAGTTAAAGGGTAGAGCTTCTGCTTTTAATGTGCGGGACTCTAATCCAGAAGCTTACAAGAAGTCCCACTATGCCCTGCGACGAACCATTAAAAAGGCAACGTGTCAATACAGGGCTAATATTGAATCATACTACACTGGCTCCGACCCTCGTCGGATGTGGCAGGTCTCGCTAACTATTACAGACTACAAAGGGAAGCACAGTCACGAGCTGCCCAGTGACACGAGCCTATCAGATGAGCTATATCACTTCTATGCTCGCTTCGAGGCAAGCAACAATGAGGCATGCATGAGAGCATCAGCTGTTCCGGACGACTGTGTGATCACGCTCTCCGTAGCCGAAGTGAGTAAGACCTTTATACAGGTCAACATACACAAGGCTGCGGGGCCAGACAGATTACCAGGAAGTGTGCTCCGGGCATGTGCTGACCAACTGACAGGTGTCTTCACTGACATTTTCAACATGTCTTTGATTGAGTCTGTAATACCAACATGTTTCAAGCAGACCACCATAGTCCCTGTGTCCAAGAACACAAAGGCAACCTGCGTAAATGACTACAGACCCGTAGCACTCACGTCCGTAGCCATGAAGTGCTTTGAAAGGCTGGTAATGGCTCACATCAACACCATTATCCCAGAAACCCGAGACCCACTCCAATTTGCATACTGCCCAAACAGATCCACAGATTATGCAATCTCTATTGCACTCCACACTGCCCTTTCCCACCTGGACAAAAGGAACACCTGTGTGAGAATGCTATTCATTGACTACAGCTCAGCGTTCAACACCATAGTACCCTCAAAGCTCATCACTAAGCTAAGGAACCTGGGACTAAACACCTCCCTCTGCACCTGGATCCTGGAATTCCTGACGGGCTGCCCCCAGGTGGTGAGGGTAGGTAGCAACACATCTGCTACGCTGATCCTCAACACTGGAGCTCCCCAGGGGTGCGTGCTCAGTCCCCTCCTGTACTCCCTGTTCATCCACGACTGCATGGCCAGGCACGACTCCAACACCATCATTAAGTTTGCAGATGACACAACAGTGGCAGGCCTGATCACCGACAATGACGAGACAGCCTAGCCAGGTGGTGCCAGAATAACAACCTATCCCTCAACAGAACCAAGACTAAGGAGACGATTGTGGACTACAGGAAAAGGAGCACCGAGCACGCACGCCCCCACACGCCCCCATCGACGGGGATGTAGTGGAGAAGGCTGAGAGCTTCAAGTTCCTTGGTGTCAACATCAACAACGAACTTGGTGTCCAAACACACCAAGTAAGTCGTGAAGAGGGCATGACAAGCCAATTCCCCATCAGGAAATTAAAAAGATTTGGCATGGGTCCTGAGATCCTCAAAAGGTTCTACAGCTGCAACATCGAGAGCATCCTGACCGGTTGCATCACTGCCTGATACGGCAATTGCTCGGCCTCGACCGCAAGGCACTTCAGAGGATATTGCGTACGGCCCAGTACATCACTGGGGCAAAGCTGCCTGCCATCCAGTTCCTCTACACCAGGCGGTGTCAGAGGAAGGCCCTAAACATTTTCAATGACCCCAGCCACCCCGGTCATAGACTGTTCTCTCTACTACCACATGGCAAGCGGTACCGGAGTGCCAAGTCTAATACAGCAAATGTCCAATACAGCAAATGAAAGATAAACATCTTGTTAATCTACCCATCATATCCCATTTTTAAAATGTTTTACAGCGAAAACACAACTTATATTTATGTTAGACCACCACCACCAAAAAAAAGGGGGATGGGCTTGCTATACCCAAAGAGGCCAACGTCATGACAGAGTGATATACTGTAAACACCTTTATAGAGTTGTATACTGTAGGACACCTTTATAGAGTGGTATACTGTAGGACACCTTTATAGAGTGGTATACTGTAAACACCTTTACAGAGTGGTATACTGTAGGACACCTTTATAGAGTGGTATACTGTAGGACACCTTTATAGAGTGGTATACTGAAGGACACCTTTATAGAGTGGTATACTGAAGGACACCTTTATAGAGTGGTATACTGTAAACACCTTTATAGAGTTGTATACTGTAAACACCTTTATAGAGTGGTATACTGTAGGACACCTTTATAGAGTGGTATACTGTAGGACACCTTTATAGAGTGGTATACTGTAAACACCTTTATAGAGTGGTATACTGTAAACACCTTTATAGAGTGGTATACTGTAAACACCTTTATAGAGTGGTATACTGTAAACACCTTTATAGAGTGGTATACTGAAGGACACCTTTATAGAGTTGTATACTGTAAACACCTTTATAGAGTGGTATACTGTAAACACCTTTATAGAGTTGTATACTGTAAACACCTTTATAGAGTGGTATACTGTAAACACCTTTATAGAGTTGTATACTGTAAACACCTTTATGGAGTGGTATACTGTAAACACCTTTATAGAGTGGTATACTGAAGGACACCTTTATGGAGTGCTATACTGAAGGACACCTTTATGGAGTGGTATACTGTAAACACCTTTATAGAGTGGTATACTGAAGGACACCTTTATGGAGTGGTACACTGCCTCTCCGAGGCACATTTGATTGGACAGAGATGACCTTCTGAAGGTCCGTCACCAATTGTCCGTTCCAAATGACACCCTCTTCCCTACATGGGTCATAGTCAAAGGAAGTTCACTATTTAGGGAATAGGGTGTCATTGGTGACGCATTCAAAACGTCCGTCCCTGAAGGCAAGGGATGGAAATCAAGGAACATTTTAGAATAATCTGGTTCCTGGTCATTACCTGGCTGTGTTGACTTCCCCTCTGATGTTATGTTAATGGACAGAGTTAGAGGCTGTGTGTGTGTGTGTGTGTGTGTGTGTGTGTGTGTGTGTGTGTGTGTGTGTGTGTGTGTGTGTGTGTGTGTGTGTGTGTGTGTGTGTGTGTGTGTGTGTGTGTGTGTGTGTGTGTGTGTGTGTGTGTGTGTGTGTGTGTGTGTGTGTGTGTAAGGTAAGGTAGGGAAGCACGAAGCACGAAGTGAGCAGAGTCCTATACAGGCTTCTACAGCTCCTGAGACAGACACTACACCTGTAAACTCCCAGAGGAAGAGAGGGACGGAGCACTACTCTGAGACAGACACTACACCTGTAAACTCCCAGAGGAAGAGAGGAACGGAGCACTACTCTGAGACAGACACTACACCTGTAAACTCCCAGAGGAAGAGAGGGACGGAGCACTACTCTGAGACAGACACTACACCTGTAAACTCCCAGAGGAAGAGAGGGACGGAGCACTACTCTGAGACAGGTAGGACCCCATGGTAACTTGTGATTTGAGTTTTGATTCAATTGTAATTGGACTAAGTTAACATCAATTAAATATGGAGCAAAAATATATTGATAGATATGAGATGTCAAAGTTGGCGTTGACTTTTTAAAGATGCTATGAACTTCATATTGTTGACTGAAATATTATATTTTAAAGCTAAATAGGAAATGAAAGGTGACATGTGAATGATCATGTAATATGGTAATGTCGTCTTCACCTTTCCCTCTGGTTGGTTAGGTAACATTTGTGACGTACTGTACGCAATTTCTCAACACAACACAAGGATTTTCTGATTTATTTATCTATTTACAATAACATAGTTTTTTCCCCATCGCCATGGGAACCCCGGAACCAATACAGATAATGGAACACCTCCAACGTTCCGTGGGTTCCATTGAAGAGAAGATGTCCACCTTAATGTTGAACGACTCTTCTTCCTCCGCTACCCTGGACAACCTAAACCACTGCATGGCCCAGACCAAATATCTCTTCACCATCGCCTACGCACTCAACCTCATCATGGGTCTCCCCACCAATGTCTACGTCCTGTGGCTGATAGTGACCGGAGCTGTAGGGACGATGGCTTCAGACTTCTTCTCTCTCAATCTGACCGTGTCTGAGATCATCTACTGTCTATTCAATCTCTTGGCTTTGTTGGACTACTATCTGTTGAATGGCTTGTTCCTGCCTGCCAGGGCTTTCTCTGTGGGTTTACTGACTGTCAGTCGTCCTCTGTTCCAGTGCTGTATCTGTGTGGAGCGCTACCTGGCGGTGGTCCACCCTGTAACCTTCCTGAAGTACAAACCCCTGAGGTACAGGCTGGGGTGTTGTGGTGTTGTCTGGCTGGTGGTTCTTGGGTTCTGTGTTGCTGCGTTGTTCATGTCTTTCTCAACCACCTTCTATTACTTTTACTTGGCTCAGTATCTGGTTGTGTTTTCCATTGAGTTGTTCTGCTGCCTGGCTGTTCTCAGAGCTCTGAGACGTCCCGGGCCGGGGGAAGGAGAGAGAGAGGGGGAAGGGATGAACAACATGAAGAGAAAGGCTTTCTGGATCATTCTGGTCATTCTAGTCTCTGTGGTCGTGAGTGTTCTTCCTATCATGGTCACTGTGTCTTTCCAAGGGTACCTGAACTTCAACGACTTCTACTTTGCTCTCTCCATCTCTTTCTCCCTCATAATCATCTCTGGGTTTGTTCAGCCCCTCCTCTACCTCCACAGAGCTGGGAAACTGGCCTGTATCAGGGGACCCTGAGAATATCTCCCCTAACATGAAGCATTTCTACCTGAAATCTAAATGCTCTAAATGTCAATAATGCTGTGTGTCTTTAGTAGTAATGGAATAAAATTCCACAGGAAACATGTATATTTATTGTCCCTGCCATTACAGTTGGAACATTTTGTTACTTTCCCAGAATCCCAAGGTTTTCCAGATATCCTGGTTGGAAGATTCCCAGAATCAGAAGGGAATGAGCATGAAAACCTGATAATTTGGGGAAATTCATTTCCTTTTGAACCCTACCTGAAACAATTGTTTATTTTATTTTATTATTACAGTGGGACATCAGTGCTAGTCCATCTCAGGCATTACCACAAGGACACTGAAACTATCGCTAACATGTTGCATGTAGCCCACATGGTCTTTGATCAGAAAGCACGATGATACAATGCCGACTACTAATATTGAGGAATGTTTTGGCTTTTATAGAAACACAAGATGTGCCGAATCTTTAGGGTTCTCTCTTTTGTAGCCGCTTCCTGTAGTCAAAAGACCAAATCTCCCTCTAGTGGCCTCATGGGTTTAATGTTATTACTAGTTTTCCTTAACGATCATAAGAGAAAAAATAAAAAAGTGTAAATCTGGTGTTTCTATGTCTTACAGTTTGGTTATATTTCAGTCTTCTGTGATGTATATAAAGTGTAAAGCTGGTGTTTCTATGTCTAACAGTTTGGTTATATTTCAGTCTTCTGTGATGTATATAAAGTGTAAATCTGGTGTTTCTATGTCTAACAGTTTGGTTATATTTCAGTCTTCTGTGATGTATATAAAGTGTAAATCTGGTGTTTCTATGTCTAACAGTTTGGTTATATTTCAGTCTTCTGTGATGTATATAAAGTGTAAATCTGGTGTTTCTATGTCTAACAGTTTGGTTATATTTCAGTCTTCTGTGATGTATATAAAGTGTAAATCTGGTGTTTCTATGTCTAACAGTTTGGTTATATTTCAGTCTTCTGTGATGTATATAAAGTGTAAATCTGGTGTTTCTATGTCTAACAGTTTGGTTATATTTCAGTCTTCTGTGATGTATATAAAGTGTAAATCTGGTGTTTCTAGGTCTAACAGTTTGGTTATATTTCAGTCTTCTGTGATGTATATAAAGTGTAAATCTGGTGTTTCTATGTCTAACAGTTTGGTTATATTTCAGTCTTCTGTGATGTATATAAACTGTAATATTGTGATGCAAACTCAAAATGTAATACATTTCATCTCTATATCTGACATGGTACAGGTGTCTTATTTTGTTTAAGCCCATAACCATGTGTGTGAGGTGGATACTTTTAAATCAAAGTATATTTGTTAAAGACCACCAAGAATCACTCTGTGTGACTCTGATTTAGCCCACATTTATCACATTTATTCTGTTTCCGTTTGATAAAATAATCAAATTTTGGTCATTTTTCCGCTGTCCCGGTAAATCCCGCAAGAGGGCAAATGGAATCATATTGCAAATGTACAAAACATCACGAATCACGACGTGGCCTTATCTCCTTAACGGAAAATATTTTGAAACCGAAACTTGGTGAGCATAGGTTTTGCATAATGAGCAGTTGGCCCCGAACAAGATGGCGTCTAGGCCTTAACGGTTTTTCAGTTATGGCCATTTTTCTGGGATTAAAGGTCCAAAATGAAAATAGAGCAATCATTTTTCCACTTCACATCAAAGTAAAGGAACGTACGGTGTCAATAAAAAAAGAACCAGCCAATTATCTATCATCGTTTTAGAGAAATCGTACAATGTCAAATTGGTGATGTTCAAAAATAGTTTCAATGTTCAATTTTTTTTTAAACAGTTACAGATCCAGTTGCAGGGTGTTCATACGAATCTTTTTAAAGTGTGCTTCGGAGCTCTGAGAGATTTCTGGGATTTTGGGGGATTTTCTGAAATAACACACACTCACTAAACCCTCCGTAAATAAGTCAGTTCTTAACGTAAAGACTTAAAACTCAAAATTCTATAATTGTCTACCCCAAGCAGGAAATGTGTTCACTTTCAGCTTTCTGTGTAAACCGGAAGTGCCTTAAAAGGGTGTCATAGGTGCTGTTTCGAATGATTAAAAAGGTCAGATCTTTTCAAAACTTCGTATGTGTGATTAGGCAACCCCCATGAACTGTAAGTCAGTCATTTCTCCCAACAGATGTAAAAAAAAAGCTCTCTCTCACACACCTCTGTCTCTCCTGGATCACACACACACACACACACACACACACACACACACACACACACACACACACACACACACACACACACACACACACACACACACACACACACACACACACACACACACACACACACACACACACACACACACACACACACACACACACACAGCAAGGATGGAGTGACAAAGTGCGGTGCTTAAAGACACACAGAGCCTGCAATGGCATTTCCATATTCTCTAGACCGTGCCGAGTTCAACAAGATGCCCCGCTTGACAGTAGCTCGCTCTGAGTGCAGCGACCGTGAAAAAAGTAGGCCCAAAATTAAGCCTGGCCCTAAATGTAATTTCCTTTTTGGTGACAGTGAGAGAACCGTTGGGGTGTGAAGCACAATTCGACCTCAGGTACATTCCTGAGGTCCTCCCGATCTGTGCAAGCCTAACCTTGACCGTGTGGCATTAACCCTTAACAGTTAATCAGGGTTTTTTGATCTCACAGATTACAATGACTTCTCTCCTCATAGGAAGACATTGCCTGCTCCTCTAAAGTCAACCTGAAGCCTATGTGGGTTATGAATGTCTTATGAACCTGTCTTCAATGACAGCCCATCAGGACACTACGAGGTCTACCTGTGTCGATTCTAAGCTTCCTGAAGCAACCGGAAGTGGTTAAAATCACCCTACAAGTGTTTTTCAATACCCAACCAGCAGTTTGTGATAAATAGTGCATTCAACCCTGTGTAAATCGGTCAGTTCTTAACGAAAACACTTAAAACTCAGGATTCTGTAAAGGCATACCCCAATCAGGATATGTGTTGACTTATAGCTTCATGTGCCAACCGAAAGTGCCTTAAATGGTGTCATAGTGGCTGTTTCGAAGGGTTAAAAAGGTCAGATCTTTTCAAAACTTCATATGTGTGATTAGGCAACCCCCATGAACTGTAAATCAGTCATTTCTCCCATAAAAGTTCAAAGAAAAACTAAATCACACACACACACAGCTTGGAAGGAGGGACATATTGGGGTGCGTAGAGACAGACAGTGCCTGCAATAGTTACCTTTGTTCGAGCTAAAAAAGAACCATCAGACCTAGAGTTCTGAAACTTTAGAAACCTGTTCTAGACCTTAGGTCGATGGTGCGTGGTGAGTTACTTGGCTCTAGAAGGTTCTCGGACCGAGAAACAGCCTCGTATATTTGCAATAACTTCAATTCATTTTTGCATCTCGAAAATGGCGACATTTAGAAATGTCCCAAAGTCGCAAGACTAGGTGCATTGCGACCTCCTCGGCCCATATAGACGGACCCCAACATTTCTGTCCGATAGCTCATTCAAGGACCCCGTAGCAAGGCATGGAAAAAAGTGGATTTTCAGCACCAATTAGGGTCTTGCTCAGGCACCAAATGACCTATCGAGCCGAAACTTGGGATTCGGGGTCGCCTCACATAGGCCTACACATAATGTCAGAGCTGGACCCGCAGCTAGAACGTAACTACGTGTTTACGTTTTTATTATGGTTTGAACAGAAGGCGTTGTGAATTTTGGGCCAGCTCTGAAGTATGTGATAGTTGGCTTCCAAACGAGTTGGAAAAAGTGGGTGTGGTGTCAGTTTGTATCAGTTTGGTGTCAGAATGATATCTAATTGACTGATGACTGGTAACTTGCTGCTGACTTTTGTCCTTTTGCAATATGTTTAAACAGTGAGGTACCATCACCAAAGTGACATTCTGAAATAAACCCCAACGAGTGATGGAGAGGAACCAGAATCACTGCCCAGCCATCCCGAGTTCATCGGGCCAGTCAATTTCGCAGTCCTGCAGGATTTTTGAGCATGCCAAATTCGTGATGGTAAATGACCATTGAACCATATTGCAAATGCACAGTGCATTTGCAACAGTGAAAAAACATCACCAAATGGACATGATGAAATCAACACAACGAGAAATGGAGAGGAACCACTATCACTGCCCAGCCATCCTGTGTTCATCAGGCCAGTTAATTTGGCATTTCTGCAGGATTTTTGAGCATGACAAATTCGTGATGGTAAATGCCCATTGAAACATATTGCAAATGCACGTGCAAGGTAGGCATACCAGAATACCAGAAAACCTGGTTACTCACCTGCACATGGTAAGTCTGAATAACAAGTAATGAGAAGGTCTTTAATCAAAAGGTGTAAAAAAATAAATTTCCTGAGTCTGATAGGCCCCTTGGAGCAAACTTACCCAATAGGTTTCTCCATGACGTAACACACACCTGTGTGAAGGTAGGGCCGAGCTTTAGAGCACATTCAAACCAGACTAAATGATGCGTAAAAACTGTCCAATGAGGGCAAGTGTTGAGGGGGTGGGGTTTAGATTTACTTTGCGTTGTCCAGCATGGTTTCAATTTTCAACACAACAACAGATACATGAACCAATTGAAAATGATGAACAGCATTTATCACACCTCTTCCCCTATTACACCCAATCACATTCCACTCCTCAGATTAACCTAATGTTACCTTGCTACAGAACATGTGTTGTGTTTGGTTAGGATATGGCCTTCGGCTCCTACGTTTGCATATCTGGTTCTGGCTGAATACATTTGTCCATTAAGTAACACACACCTGTGCAAAGGCAGGGCCGAGCTTTAGGGGAGATTCAAACCAGACAAAATGATGGTTAACAACACAGCCAACTTGGTGCTATCCAATGAGATTGTGCATTGGAGGAGGACCTAGATTTGTGTTGTGTTGTCCTTCAGAAAAGGTGGGGAGGAAACTCACACCTGTGTGAAGGCTGGGTAAGAGGCAGAGCTTTAGAACCACTGAAGAGACCAGGGTCGTCTGAGGAACACGACAGGTAGTCTACACTGAACACTGAAGAGACGAGGGTTGTCTGAGGAACAAATTCACTAATCCTGATTAAAGGAGTAAGAATTGGAAAGTTTTGTCTCGTACATTCACAGACCCCAACGACTGAGAAGACATGAACACCTCTGGAGACAGCAACTCTACTCTCCTCTCTTCCTTCTCTGAACACCTTCTGGTAAAACATGTATAATAACATCCATTAATAAACCATTTATAAGGTATTTGAATGTGTAAATAACCAGCTTACTAACATTTATACATGTGGGATGTAATGATTAATACACGTTAAGAAAACTGTTTGTTAATGTATAATAAATGATTTACTAATAAATGTTATTATAGTGTTACCCTCCTTTCTTTCCAGTATGTCCAGTATGTTCTGTACACAGCTGCCGTCTCCATCAACCTCATCCTGGGTCTCCCCACCAATGTCTACGCCGTGTGGCTGATAGTGACCGGAGCTGTAGGGACGATGGCTTCAGACTTCTTCTCTCTCAACCTGGCTGTGTCTGAGATCTTCTACAGCCTGTCCAATCTGATATATTTAATTCATTTTCACATCCAAGATAATGGTACTTTATTGAGAGTTGGTGTGTTCTTTTCCGGTTTCAACCTCTTTGGTCGCCCACTCTTCCAGTGCTGTATCTGTGTGGAGCGCTACCTGGCGGTGGTCCACCCTGTAACCTTCCTGAAGTACAAACCCCTGAGATACAGGGTGGGGTGTTGTGGTGTTGTCTGGATGATGGTGCTTGGCTCCTGCTGTGTAAATATGTTTGGTGAATATCAATATTTATGGTGGGAGTGCTTTGATTTGATTTTAAATATGCTTATGCTTTCTGGGATGTTGTTCTGCTGCCTGGCTGTTCTCTGGACTCTGAAACGTCCTGGTCCGGGGGAAGGAGAGAGAGAGGGGGAAGGGATGAACATCATGAAGCTGAGGGCCTTCAGGATCATTTCAATGATCATAGTGTCTATGATTGTCAGTTACCTTCCACTGGTTCTTCTCCTAGTCAGTTATCATTTTATAGAATCAGTGGAGTTTTGGGGGGGATGGTCTATTTGTTTCTCTATCACTGTTGTCAGTGGGTTTGTTCAGCCCCTCCTCTTCCTCCACAGGTCTGGGAAACTGTCCTGTGTCAGGGGACCCTGAGGCAGAGGTCCCACTGGGCGCTGACATCAAGTTAAACGACTCATTTTGATTTACATTTGATTGTCAACTCACCTGAATTCAACGTAAAAAAAAAGTTATTTGATTTAGGTTAAAAGTTGATAAAAAGACAAACATTCCCTAAATTCCTTTACGTTGATTAATATTTTTTAAATCCAATCAGTTTTTCACGTTGATTCAACGTCATCATATTGATTTTTTTTGTCGAAATTACATGGAAACAACATAGATTCAACCAATTTGTGGCCAGTGGGGTGGCACTGACCAGATATACCCTTTCCATGCTGTTAAGCATTCACCATAGTTTCTGGGAATTTACTAGAAATGATCATATCGGAGCACATTACAGTTGTGTTCCGCAGAATGTAAAAAGTGTTTCTCACTATGTCCTTATAACGACCAAGACAAGTGATTGAAGTTAATCTAACCAATGAGAATAGAATAGGGGTGAAATAGAAGTTGTGTGGGAATTAAAAGGGCAATTCTTTTCTGTGTGAATTTAAAAATTGATGGCATTAGAAGTTCTAGCAGAGAAAGAGAAATAATTACTTTTTTAAAATCAACAATTGTTAAATGTTGTTAAAAATAAGTTATATTAATGAATGTGACTTGCAAAGCAAACGTATTCTAATTATTTGTAACACTACTCCTGCTTCACCTTAAGCTAGAAACGTTATTTGAACTATAAAACGTGCCGATAAGGTCTGGGATAATGTGCTTGTATAAAACTTGTTGATATATTTTAACCTTTTTAAGTTACACATTTGTTTGTCCAAAAGGGCCTGTTAGTCAGTCGATCTGTGTGTCTTCCAACACATTGGTGTGGCTGACTTCCTGGTGAAGCAGGAAGTGTGAATAGAAGCAGTGCTGTCAGGCTGGTCATGTTTCAGAGGATGTATGACGAGACCTTCTCCTCAGCCTATTGGGGAGCTGCAGCGATGAAGGAAGGACTCTGAGGAAGAAAAGGTGCTGGTCTCTCAACATCTTTTCAACACTACTTCTGGAATGTCCATTTGTTTCTTCATCGTAGTTCAACCCTGGGTTTGTGCAACCAATTTGAGATGTAACTTCTTCAGAAAAACTACATCTGCTTCTGTAGTTGATTTGTACCATGTCAAGTATCAATTAATCCTATAGATGAACTATTCTAGAGTAAAATTCACCAGAGTATCTGTGTCTCTCTATAAAGTTTGTAAGGAATTCATTATAACCTCAAAAAGGGTTTTAACTTTGGATGTAAATTCTCTTGAAACACTTTTCAATCTGCATTTCATCTGGACCAATGACACTGTGTCAAATATAATATGTAAATACATACCCAGCCATCACCATGTTATGAGATGTCATCTACATTATATTTACTCAATGATATACATTATATATACATAACATGTGGTCAAGTGCTGTTTAAATGGTGACTGAAAACATGACAAGGCATTGCATTGCACGGCCCAAAATGGAGGGTCTTAAAACATCAACTGTGTCTTGTCCTGTCATCTTCATTCTCAATAAAACTGGGTGACAGTTACAGACTGTAAATCTCTGAAAGTATTTATTGACAAAAGTTCATTTAAACTCTACAGTCCTTCCAACCAGCTAGGAGGAACATCAGCAATATACTGTAGTGTTACTTCTACACAAATGGCCCCTATTCCCTACACAGTGGCCCCTATTCCCTACATAGTGGCCCCCTATTCCCTACATAGTGGTCCCCTATTCCCTACATAGTGGTCCCCTATTCCCTACATAGTGGCCCCCTATTCCCTACATAGCGGTCCCCTATTCCCTACATAGTGGCCCCCTATTCCCTACATAGTGGCCCCCTATTCCCTACATAGTGGTCCCCTATTCCCTACACAGTGGTCCCCTATCCCTACATAGTGGTCCCCTATTCCCTACATAGTGGTCCCCTATTCCCTACATAGTGGCACCCTATTCCCTACATAGTGGTCCCCTATTCCCTACATAGTGGTCCCCTATTCCCTACATAGTGGTCCCCTATTCCCTACATAGTGGTCCCCTATTCCCTACATAGTGGTCCCCTATTCCCTACATAGTGGCCCCTAATCCCTACATAGTGGCCCATATTCCCTACATAGTGGCCCCCTATTCCCTACATCGTGGCCCCCTATTCCCTACATAGTGGCCCCTATTCCCTACATAGTGGTCCCCTATTCCCTACATAGTGGTCCCCTATTCCCTACATAGTGGTCCCTTATTCCCTACATAGTGGCCCCCTATTCCCTACATAGTGGTCCCCTATTCCCTACATAGTGGTCCCCTATTCCCTACATAGTGGCCCCCTATTCCCTACATAGTGGCCCCCTATTCCCTACATAGTGGTCCCCTATTCCCTACATAGTGGTCCCCTATTACCTACATAGTGGCCCCCTATTCCCTACATAGTGGCACCCTATTCCCTACATAGTGGTCCCCTATTAACTACATAGTGGCCCTCTTTTCCCTACATAGTGGTCCCCTATTCCCCACATAGTGCACTATGGTCCGTGGTCACATGTTCTCGTTCTGGCTGAACTGAGATTAGTTTCAGGACCATACCTGGACTGGACCTGTTCAGACTGGGTGGGCGGAGCTTCAGTAACATACCTGGACTGGACCTGTTCACACTGGGTGGGCGGAGCTTCAGTAACATACCTGGACTGGACCTGTTCAGACTGGGTGGGTGGAGCTTCAGTAACATACCTGGACTGGACCTATTCACACTGGGTGGGTGGAGCTTCAGTAACATACCTGGACTGGAACTGTTCAGACTGGGTGGGTGGAGCTTCAGTAACATACCTGGACTGGACCTGTTCAGACTGGGTGGGTGGAGCTTCAGTAACATACCTGGACTGGACCTGATCAGACTGGGTGGGTGGAGCTTCAGTAACATACCTGGCTGGGGTCAGTTTGTTATATCTGGAGTACTTCTCCTGTCCTATTCGGTGTCCTGTGTGAATCTAAGTGTGCGTTCTCTAATTCTCTCCTTCTCTCTTTCTTTCTCTCTCTCGGAGGACCTGAGCCCTAGGACCATGCCCCAGGACTACCTGACATGATGACTCCTTGCTGTCCCCAGTCCACCTGGCCATGCTGCTGTTCCAGTTTCAACTGACCTGAGCCCTAGGACCATGCCCCAGGACTACCTGACATGATGACTCCTTGCTGTCCCCAGTCTACCTGGCCATGCTGCTGCTCCAGTTTCAACTTCCACCTGACTGTGCTGCTGCTCTAGTTTCAACTGTTCTGCCTTATTATTATTCGACCATGCTGGTCATTTATGAACATTGAACATCTTGACCATGTTCTGTTATAATCTCCACCCGGCACAGCCAGAAGAGGACTGGCCACCCCACATAGCCTGGTTCCTCTCTAGGTTTCTTCCTAGGTATTGGCCTTTCTAGGGAGTTTTTCCTAGCCACCGTGCTTCTCCACCTGCATTGCTTGCTGTTTGGGGTTTTAGGCTGGGTTTCTGTACAGCACTTTGAGATATCAGCTGATGTACGAAGGGCTATATAAATAAATTTGATTTGATTTGATTTGATACCTGGACTGGACCTGATCAGACTGGGTGGGTGGATCTTCAGTAACATACCTGGACTGGACCTGATCAGACTGGGTGGGTGGAGCGTCTCAGACAGTGTATAGTGCACTACTTTAGACCAGGGCCCTATTCCCTATATAGTACACTACTTTAGACCAGGGCCCTATTCCCTATATAGTGCAGTACTTTAGACACCTGTACGAGGGTTGGGCCGAGCTTTAGGGCACATTCAATGCAGACAATGAATGTGTAAAAACTTCCCAATCAATGTTATCCAATGAGAGCCAACGTTAGTGGAGGACCGAGGTCTGAATTGCACTGTCCGCCAGAAGGTCTCAAATTCCAATAAACTACTGATCCGTCAAAACATTGAAAATAAAGAATAGCATTTATCCTGCCTCTTTCCCCATAACCCCAACCCTCACTCCACAGACTAACATAACCCCAACCCCAACCCCCACTCCACAGACTAACCTAACCCCAACCCCCACTCCACAGACTAACCTAACCCCTGCCCCCACTCCACAGACTAACCTAACCCCAACCCCCACTCCACAGACTAACCTAACCCCTGCCCCCACTCCACAGACTAACATAACCTCAACCCCCACTCCACAGACTAACCTAACCCCTGCCCCCACTCCACAGATTAACCTAACCCCAACCCCCACTCCACAGACTAACCTAACCCCTGCCCCCACTCCACAGACTAACCTAACCCCAACCCCCACTCCACAGACTATCCTAACCCCTGCCCCCACTCCACAGACTAACCTAACCCCTGCCCTCACTCCACAGACTAACCTAACCCCAACCCCCACTCCACAGACTAACCTAACCACAACCCCCACTCCACAGACTAACCTAACCCCAACCCCCACTCCACAGACTAACCTAACCCCTGCCCCCACTCCACAGACTAACCTAACCCCTGCCCCCACTCCACAGACTAACCTAACCCCACCCCCACTCCACAGACTAACCTAACCCCTGCCCCCACTCCACAGACTAACCTAACCCCTGCCCTCACTCCACAGACTAACCTAACCCCAACCCCCACTCCACAGACTAACCTAACCACAACCCCCACTCCACAGACTAACCTAACCCCAACCCCCACTCCACAGACTAACCTAACCCCTGCCCCCACTCCACAGACTAACCTAACCCCTTCCCCCACTCCACAGACTAGCCTAACCCCACCCCCACTCCACAGACTAACCTAACCCCTGCCCCCACTCCACAGACTAACCTAACCCCAACCCCCACTCCACAGACTAACCTAACCCCAACCCCCACTCCACAGACTAACCTAACCCCTGCCGCCACTTCACAGACTAACCTAACCCCAACCCCCACTCCACAGACTAACCTAACCCCAACTCCCACTCCACAGACTAACCTAACCCCTGCCCCCACTCCACAGACTAACCTAACCCCAACCCCCACTCCACAGACTAACCTAACCCCAACCCCCACTCCACAGACTAACCTAACCCCAAACCCCACTCCACAGACTAACCTAACCCCTGCCCACACTCCACAGACTAACCTCACCCCAACCCCCCCTCCAAAGACTAATCTAACCCCTGCTAGGGAACAGGTGTTGTGGTCGTGTTTGGTTTGAAACCTTGTCTTCACCTTCTACGTTTGCATCTCTGGTTCTGGCTGAATAGATTTGTCCATTATGTTGCACACACCTGTTAGAGGGTAGGGCCGAGCTCTAGACATACATTCAAACCAGACAAAATGATGCCTGACAACGCAGCCAACTCCAATGAGATAATGAGTTGGGGGAGGACCTAGATGTGTGTTGTGTTTTCCATCAGAAAAGGTGGGGAGGAAACACACACCTGTGTGAAGGCTGGGTCAGAGGCAGAGCTTTAGACCCACTGAAGAGACCAGGATTGTCTGAGGAACACGACAGGTAGTCTACTCTGACCACTGAAGAGACCAGGGTTGTCCGAGGAACACGACATGTAGTCTACACAGACCACTGAAGAGACCAGGGTTGTCTGAGGAACACAACAGGTAGTCTACACTGAACACTGAAGAGACCAGGGTTGTCTGAGGAACACAACAGGTAGTCTACACAGACCACTGAAGAGACCAGGGTTGTCTGAGGAACACAACAGGTAGTCTACACTGACCACTGAAGAGACCAGAGTTGTCTGAGGAACACAACAGGTAGTCTACACTGCCCACTGAAGAGACCAGGGTTGTCTGAGGAACACAACAGGTAGTCTACACTGACCACTGAAGAGACCAGGGTTGTCTGAGGAACACAACAGGTAGTCTACACTGACCACTGAAGAGACCAGAGTTGTCTGAGGAACAAAACAGGTAGTCTACACTGACCACTGAAGAGACCAGAGTTGTCTGAGGAACACAACAGGTAGTCTACACTGAACACTGAAGAGACCAGGGTTGTCTGAGGAACACAACAGGTTATCTACACTGACCACTGAAGAGACCAGAGTTGTCTGAGGAACACAACAGGTAGTCTACACTGAACACTGAAGAGACCAGGGTTGTCTGAGGAACACAACAGGTAGTCTACACAGACCACTGAAGAGACCAGGGTTGTCTGAGGAACACAACAGGTAGTCTACACAGACCACTGAAGAGACCAGGGTTGTCTGAGGAACACAACAGGTAGTCTACACAGACCACTGAAGAGACCAGGGTTGTCTGAGGAACACAACATGTAGTCTACACTGACCACTGAAGAGACCAGGGTTGTCTGAGGAACACAACAGGTAGTCTACTCTGACCACTGAAGAGACCAGGGTTGTCTGAGGAACACAACAGGTAGTCTACACAGACCACTGAAGAGACCAGGGTTGTCTGAGGAACACAACAGGTAGTCTACACTGAACACTGAAGAGACCAGGGTTGTCTGAGGAACACAACAGGTAGTCTACACAGACCACTGAAGAGACCAGGGTTGTCTGAGGAACACAACAGGTAGTCTACACAGACCACTGAAGAGACCAGGGTTGTCTGAGGAACACAACAGGTAGTCTACACAGACCACTGAAGAGACCAGGGTTGTCTGAGGAACACAACAGGTAGTCTACACAGACCACTGAAAAGACCAGGGTTGTCTGAGGAACACAACAGGTAGTCTACACAGACCACTGAAGAGACCAGGGTTGTCTGAGGAACACAACATGTAGTCTACACTGACCACTGAAGAGACCAGGGTTGTCTGAGGAACACAACAGGTAGTCTACACTGACCACTGAAGAGACCAGAGTTGTCTGAGGAACACAACAGGTAGTCTACACAGACCACTGTGGAGACCAGGGTTGTCTGAGGAACACAACAGATAGTCGACACTGACCACTGAAGAGACCAGGGTTGTCTGAGGAACACAACAGATAGTCTACACTGACCACTGAAGAGACCAGGGTTGTCTGAGGAACACAACAGGTAGTCTACACAGACCACTGAAGAGACCAGGGTTGTCTGAGGAACACAACAGGTAGTCTACACTGAACACTGAAGAGACCAGGGTTGTCTGAGGAACACAACAGGTAGTCTACACTGACCACTGAAGAGACCAGGGTTGTCTGAGGAACACAACAGGTAGTCTACACTGAACACTGAAGAGACCAGGGTTGTCTGAGGAACACAACAGGTAGTCTACACAGACCACTGAAGAGACCAGGGTTGTCTGAGGAACACAACAGGTAGTCTACACAGACCACTGAAAAGACCAGGGTTGTCTGAGGAACACAACAGGTAGTCTACACAGACCACTGAAGAGACCAGGGTTGTCTGAGGAACACAACATGTAGTCTACACTGACCACTGAAGAGACCAGGGTTGTCTGAGGAACACAACAGGTAGTCTACTCTGACCACTGAAGAGACCAGGGTTGTCTGAGGAACACAACAGGTAGTCTACACAGACCACTGTGGAGACCAGGGTTGTCTGAGGAACACAACAGGTAGTCTACACTGACCACTGAAGAGACCAGGGTTGTCTGAGGAACACAACAGGTAGTCTACACTGAACACTGAAGAGACCAGGGTTGTCTGAGGAACACAACAGGTAGTCTACACAGACCACTGAAGAGACCAGGGTTGTCTGAGGAACACAACAGGTAGTCTACACTGAACACTGAAGAGACCAGGGTTGTCTGAGGAACACAACAGGTAGTCTACACTGACCACTGAAGAGACCAGGGTTGTCTGAGGAACACAACAGGTAGTCTACACTGAACACTGAAGAGACCAGGGTTGTCTGAGGAACACAACAGGTAGTCTACACTGAACACTGAAGAGACCAGGGTTGTCTGAGGAACACAACAGGTAGTCTACACTGACCACTGAAGAGACCAGGGTTGTCTGAGGAACACAACAGGTAGTCTACACTGACCACTGAAGAGACCAGGGTCGTCTGAGGAACACAACAGGTAGTCTACACAGACCACTGAAGAGACCAGGGTTGTCTGAGGAACACAACAGGTAGTCTACACAGACCACTGAGAGACCAGGGTTGTCTGAGGAACACGACAGGTAGTCTACACAGACCACTGAAGAGACCAGGGTTGTCTGAGGAACACTACAGGTAGTCTACACAGACCACTGAGAGACCAGGGTTGTCTGAGGAACACGACAGGTAGTCTACACTGAAAATACAATGTTTTTCTTCGTACTGTATTTGGACAAATTCACTTAAACAGATTAAAGGAGTCAAAATAGGAATGTTTTGTCTTGTACATTCACAGACCCCAACGACTGAGAAGACATGAACACCTCTGTAGACAGCAACTCTACTCTCCTCTCTTCCTTCACTGAACACCTTCTGGTAAAACATGTATAATAACATCCATTAATAAACCATTTATAAGGGATTTAAATGTGTGAAAAATTATTAATTAGCAAACTGTAATGAATGTTATTATAAAGTCTTACCCAACTTCCTTTCCAGTCTGTCCAGTATGTTCTGTACACTGCTGCTGACTTTATCAACCTCATCCTGGGTCTCCCCACCAACGTCTACATCCTGTGGCTGATAGTGACCGGAGCTGTGGGGACGATGGCTTCAGACTTCTTCTCTCTCAACCTGGCTGTGTCTGAGATCCTCTACAGCCTGTCCAATCTGATGTTTATTGTTCATCGTCTCCTCCTACAGAATGACACTTTATGGAGCACTGGGACGTTCTTTGAAGGTTTCAATCTCTTTGGTCGTCCTCTGTTCCAGTGCTGTATCTGTGTGGAGCGCTACCTGGCGGTGGTCCACCCTGTAACCTTCCTGAAGTACAAACCTCTGAGATACAGGGTGGGGTGTTGTGGTGTTGTCTGGCTGATGGTGCTTGGCTCCTGCTTTGTAAATATGCTTAGTAATTACGAATCTGCATGGTTCTTTGGTTTGATTTTAAACCTGCTTACTCTTTCTGTGATGTTGTTCTGCTGCCTGGCTGTTCTCTGGGCTCTGAAACGTCCTGGTCCGGGGGAAAGAGAGAGAGAGGGGGAAGGGATGAACAACAGGAAGCTGAGGGCCTTCAGGATCATTTCAATGATCATGGTGTCTATGATTGTCAACTACCTCCCAATGATTATTCTCCTAGTCAGTAATGATTTTATTGACCCACTGGAGATTTTTAAGGGAAGATCCATTTGTTTCTTTATCACAGTTGTCAGTGGGTTTGTTCAGCCCCTCCTCTTCCTCCACAGGTCTGGGAAACTACCCTGTGTCACGGGACTCTAAGGCTGAGGTCATACTGTTCAAAGACATCAGTTCAGCATCTAATTTCGATTTACATTTCATTGTCAACTAACATGAATTAACGTTAGTTTTCAATGTCATCATATTGATTTTATTTGTTGAAGTTACATAGACACAACATTGATTTGGCACTGGACATTTTGACTCTTTCCAGACCAGTAATCTGATCTGAGCCAAGCTGTACTGCACTGGTTTGGTTAGAATTTAATCCCCGTACTTTTTGGGAATATACTGGAAACGAAATGATCTGAGCCAGAACATTATGGTTCGGGTCGGCACGGTTGTCTAAAAAGTGTATATCACTAAGTTCTAATTTTGACTAAGACAAGCGATTGAATTAACAACGAACCAATGAGAATGGAATGGGATAGGGGTGAATAGGGGTTATGTGGGAATTAAAGGGGCAATCTGGGTTTCAAACAACAACAATACGGACACCCCGACACTTTTTTTGTGGGAGAACTTAAAAGTAAGAGACATATTTGTATAGAAATGGAAATAATTACTTTAAGAACATTTGATCTACAATTTTAAAATATTAAGATCAATTAATTGTTGTTTTATTACTGACTATGTTGCCGTCTCCTAGCCTGTCTGAAACTTGAGAAATAGATAGAATATTTTTGGAATAATCTACAACTGTTAAATGTTATGTTAAAAATACAGTCAATTAATTGTAATATTAGTTTCTGACTGTTTTTCCTGACTGTTTTCCAGATGTAAAAATTGTGAAATAGAAGCAAGATCTTATAAAGTATAATCTACTGTTGTTAATTAATTAATTAAATTAAGCTACATTAGATGTAATATACATTGTTAACAGTTTTTCTGTTTTGCCATCTCCTAGACATTTGAGAAATAATATTGTTAATGACAAGTTAAATTAAGTTAAATAAATATCAATATTAATGAATGTTATTTGTTTGTTTCTCTTCTCAATCTATTTTTATTGTATACAATACTATATACTATATAATGTGGTAGTTTGTTGACAGCTCGCCCATCTGTCATGACCATCTGACATTAAAAAAAGGGTGACAGTTTAATGAAAAACCTTTAAATAAAGGTTAAAGGTTAAAATCTAAGTCATGTGACATGATTAACCAAAACAATGGTTTCTAGTCATGAGGCATTACAAAATAATATTATTCAAGAATCATTGGCTATATAAATGGCTTAATGTAATTCATTTGAATGTCGTAGAATGGATGCACCAATCCCAGATAAAGACAAAGTTAATGTGGTTATGTGCACACTGCACAGTCATTCCCCTACTTTTGCATGTCAATGATCTGTTTAATGAGGTTGAAGTTTCCCCTAGGTACAGATCTAGGATCAGTCCCTCCACCAATCCTAACCTCAACCATTGATGGGGACTAGACAAAACTGACCCAAGATCATCATCTGGGTGCAACTTCACCTTACTCCAATGAGGAGCTGCATTTGTTTGCAGAATGTTGGACACACAGGGGTTCAGCCTGGACATAGTTTAATATTCATGAGGCAGCGTTGAAGCAGAGTTATATTCCTTCGGCTACAAGACCTATTTCGCCAATTGGCCTTGGACCTCTTTTACTGCCGACAGAGAGCGATTCCGATTCCATCACGATTGCATCATTCCGATTCCATCACGATTTCATCATTCCGATTCCATTATTCCGATTCCATCATTCCGATTCCATCACGACTGGACTACCGACGTAATCTACCCAAGGGTTTTTTCAACAGGCTCCTACGTCGCGACGTCCCCTGAATGCCAATCTTACTAACCTGCTAGCCGCGACCCGCTAGCTGTCAAGAGCATATCGGACTGCTAGCTGAAGAGATCCATCGGACAAATTCTTTAGCCACTATACCTATTTTGCCAATTGGCCTGGACCCTTTTACCACATGGAGCCCTGCTGATCCATCACGATTAGTCTGCCGATGTAACAGCTCGCGGGGGCTACAACAGACCTCTTCCGTCACAACGTCCCTCTAAGGCCCTTCTGTTAGCTTGTTAGCCCCGGCCCGCTAGCTGTCTGAATCGCCTCGTCTCCAGCCCGCCGAGCTACTCACTAGACCGCTATGATCACTTGGCTACGCATACCTCTCCCTAATATCAATATGCTTGTTTTGGTTAGTGATTATTGCCTTATTTCACTGTAGAGCATATAGCCCTGCTCAATACGCCTTAGTTAACCCTTTAGTTCCACCTCCCACACATGCAGTGACCTCACCTGGTTTAAACAATGTTTCTAGAGACAATATCTCTCTCATCATCACTCAATGCATAGGTTTCACTCCACTTTATTCACATCCTACCATACCTTTGTCTGTACATCATGCCTTGAATCTATTCTACCGCGCCCAGAAACCTGCTCCTCTCTGTTCCGAACGTGCTAGACGACCAGTTCTTAAAGCCTTTAGTCGTATTCTACTCGTCCTCTGTTCCTCTGGTGATATGGAGGTTAACCCAGGCCCTGCAGTGCCAGACTCCATTCACATTCCCCAGGTGCTCTCATCTGTTGACTTTTGTAACTGTAAAAGCCTTGGTTTCATGCATGTTTGAGCTTCTACTTTTAAAAACCCACCTTTCCAGAAACAAGTCTCTCACCGTTGCTGCTTGTTATAGACCCCCTTCAGCCCCCAGCTGTGCTCTGGACACCATATGTGAATCTTCAGAGCTCGTGCTGTTAGGTGACCTAAAATGGGACATGCTTAACACCCCGGCCATCCTACAATCTAATCTTGATGCCCTCAATCTCACACAAATTATCAATGAACCTACCAGACCTCAAATCCGTAAACACGGGCACCCTCACTTCCGGCGCCGACAGAGATGGCCGCCTCGCTTCGCGTTCCTAGGAAACTATGCAGTTTTTTGTTTTTTTACGTGTTATTTCTTACATTAGTACCCCAGGTCATCTTAGGTTTCATTACATACAGTCGAGAAGAACTACTGAATATAAATCAGCGTCAACTCACCATCAGTACGACCAAGAATATGTTTTTCGCGACGCGGATCCTGTGTTCTGCCTTACAAACAGTACAATGGAGCGGATCCTATGCAGCGACCCAAAAAAACGACTCCGAAAGACAGGGAAACGAGGCGGTCTTCTGGTCAGACTCCGGAGACGGGCACACCGTGCACCACTCCCTAGCATTCTTCTTGCCAATGTCCAGTCTCTAGACAACAAGGTTGATGAAATCCGAGCAAGGGTAGCATTCCAGAGGGACATCAGAGACTGTAATGTTCTTTGCTTCACGGAAACGTGGCTCACCGGAGAGACGCTATCCGAAGTGGTGCAGCCAACGGGTTTCTCCACGCATCGCGCCGACAGAAACAAACATCTTTCTGGTAAGAAGAGGGGTGGGTGCCTTATGGCCAACGTGACATGGTGTGATGAAAGAAACATACAGGAACTCAAATCCTTCTGTTCACCTGATTTAGAATTCCTCACAATCAAATGTAGACCGCATTATCTGCCAAGAGAATTCTCTTCGATTATAATCACAGCCGTATATATCCCCCCCCAAGCAGACACATCGATGGCTCTGAACGAACTTTATTTAACTCTCTGCAAACTGGAAACAATTTATCCGGAGGCTGCATTCATTGTAGCTGGGGATTTTAACAAGGCTAATCTGAAAACAAGACTCCCTAAATTTTATCAGCATATCGATTGCACAACCAGGGGTGGAAAGACCTTGGATCATTGTTACTCTAACTTCCGCGACGCATATAAGGCCCTGCCCCGCCCCCCTTTCGGAAAAGCTGACCACGACTCCATTTTGTTGATCCCTGCCTACAGACAGAAACTAAAACAAGAGGCTCCCACGCTGAGGTCTGTCCAACGCTGGTCCGACCAAGCTGACTCCACACTCCAAGACTGCTTCCATCACGTGGACTGGGAGATGTTTCGTATTGCGTCAGATAACAACATTGACGAATACGCTGATTCGGTGTGCGAGTTCATTAGAACGTGCGTTGAAGATGTCGTTCCCATAGCAACGATTAAAACATTCCCTAACCAGAAACCGTGGATTGATGGCAGCATTCGTGTGAAACTGAAAGCGCGAACCACTGCTTTTAATCAGGGCAAGGTGTCTGGTAACATGACCGAATACAAACAGTGCAGCTATTCCCTCCGCAAGGCTATCAAACAAGCTAAGCGCCAGTACAGAGACAAAGTAGAATCTCAATTCAATGGCTCAGACACAAGAGGCATGTGGCAGGGTCTACAGTCAATCACGGACTACAGGAAGAAATCCAGCCCAGTCACGGACCAGGATGTCTTGCTCCCAGGCAGACTAAATAACTTTTTTGCCCGCTTTGAGGACAATACTGTGCCACTGACACGGCCTGCAACGAAAACATGCGGTCTCTCCTTCACTGCAGCCGAGGTGAGTAAGACATTTAAACGTGTTAACCCTCGCAAGGCTGCAGGCCCAGACGGCATCCCCAGCCGCGCCCTCAGAGCATGCGCAGACCAGCTGGCCGGTGTGTTTACGGACATATTCAATCAATCCCTATACCAGTCTGCTGTTCCCACATGCTTCAAGAGGGCCACCATTGTTCCTGTTCCCAAGAAAGCTAAGGTAACTGAGCTAAACGACTACCGCCCCGTAGCACTCACATCCGTCATCATGAAGTGCTTTGAGAGACTAGTCAAGGACCATATCACCTCCACCCTACCTGACACCCTAGACCCACTCCAATTTGCTTACCGCCCAAATAGGTCCACAGACGATGCAATCTCAACCACACTGCACACTGCCCTAACCCATCTGGACAAGAGGAATACCTATGTGAGAATGCTGTTCATCGACTACAGCTCGGCATTCAACACCATAGTACCCTCCAAGCTCGTCATCAAGCTCGAGACCCTGGGTCTCGACCCCGCCCTGTGCAACTGGGTACTGGACTTCCTGACGGGCCGCCCCCAGGTGGTGAGGGTAGGCAACAACATCTCCACCCCTCTGATCCTCAACACTGGGGCCCCACAAGGGTGCGTTCTGAGCCCTCTCCTGTACTCCCTGTTTACCCACGACTGCGTGGCCACGCACGCCTCCAACTCAATCATCAAGTTTGCGGACGACACAACAGTGGTAGGCTTGATTACCAACAACGATGAGACGGCCTACAGGGAGGAGGTGAGGGTCCTCGGAGTGTGGTGTCAGGAAAATAACCTCACACTCAACGTCAACAACACTAAGGAGATGATTGTGGACTTCAGGAAACAGCAGAGGGAACACCCCCCTATCCACATCGATGGAACAGTAGTGGAGAGGGTAGCAAGTTTTAAGTTCCTTGGCATACACATCACAGACAAACTGAATTGGTCCACTCACACAGACAGCATCGTGAAGAAGGCGCAGCAGCGCCTCTTCAACCTCAGGAGGCTGAAGAAATTCGGCTTGTCACCAAAAGCACTCACAAACTTCTACAGATGCACAATCGAGAGCATCCTGGCGGGGTGTATCACCGCCTGGTATGGCAACTGCACCGCCCTCAACCGTAAGGCTATCCAGAGGGTAGTGAGGTCTGCACAACGCATCACCGGGGGCAAACTACCTGCCCTCCAGGACACCTACACCACCCGATGCTACAGGAAGGCCATAAAGATCATCAAGGACATCAACCACCCGAGCCACTGCCTGTTCACCCCGCTGTCATCCAGAAGGCGAGGTCAGTACAGGTGCATCAAAGCTGGGACCGAGAGACTGAAAAACAGCTTCTATCTCAAGGCCATCAGACTGTTAAACAGCCACCACTAACATTGAGTGGCTGCTGCCAACACACTGTCAATGACACTGACTCAACTCCAGCCACTTTAATAATGGGAATTGATGGGAAATTATGTAAATATATCACTAGCCACTTTAAACAATGCTACCTTATATAATGTTACTTACCCTACATTATTCATCTCATATGCATATGTATATACTGTACTCTATATCATCGACTGCATCCTTATGTAATACATGTATCACTAGCCACGTTAACTATGCCACTTTGTTTACATACTCATCTCATATGTTATACTGTACTCTATATCATCTACTGTATCTTGCCTATGCTGCTTTGTACCATCACTCATTCATATATCCTTATGTACATATTCCTTATCCCCTTACACTGTGTATAAGACAGAAGTATTTTTTTGGAATTGTTAGTTAGATTACTTGTTCGTTATTACTGCATTGTCAGAACTAGAAGCACAAGCATTTCGCTACACTCGCATTAACATCTGCTAACCATGTGTATGTGACAAATAAAATTTGATTTGATTTGATTTGATTTGTAATAGGTCTGCGGTCTAACGACCACCCCTCATCACTGTCAAACACTTCCTAAAACACTTCAGCGAGCAGACCTTTCTAATCGACCTGGACTGGGTATCCTGGAAGGATATTGACCTCATCCCTTCAGTAGAGGATATCTGGTTATTCTTTACAAGTGCTTTCCTCACCATCGTTACTAAGCATGCCCCATTCAATTTGTTTTTAACCAGGAACAGATATAGCCCTTGGTTCTCTCCACACCTGACTGCCCTTGACCAGCACCAAAACATCCTGTGGCGTACTGCATTAGCATCGAATAGCCCCAATGATATGCAATGTTTCAGGGAGGTTAGGAAGCAATATACACAGGCAGTTAGGAAAGCCAAGGATAGCTTTTTCAAACAGAAATTTGCATCCTGTAGCTCTAACTCCAAAAAGTTCTGTGAGTCCATGGAGAATAAGAGCACCTCCTCCCAGCTGCCCACTGCACTGAGGCTAGGAAACACTGTCACCACCGATAAATCCACTATAATTGAGAATTTTAATAAGCATTTTTCTACAACTGGCTATGCTTCCACCTGGCTACCCCTACCCCAGTCAACAGCCCTGCACCCCCCACAGCATCTTTCCCAAGCCTCCCCCATTTCTCCTTCACCCAAATCCAGATAGTTGATGTTCTGAAATAGCTGCAAAATCTGGATCCCTACAAATCAGCCTTGTGAGACAATCTGGACCCTCTCTTTGCAAAATTATCCGCCAAAATTGTTGCAACCCCTATTACTAGCCTGTTCAACCTTTCTTTCGTATCGCCTGAGATCCCCAAAGATTGGAAAGCTGCCGTGGTTATCCCCCTTTTCAAAGGGGGAGACACCCTAGACCCAAACTGCTACAGACCTAAATCTATCCTACCGTGCCTTTCTAAGGTCTTCGAAAGCCAAGTTAACAAACAGATCACCGACCATTTCGAATCCCACTATACCTTCTCTGATATGCAATCTGGTTTCTGAGCTGGTTTCCGAGCTGGCCACGCTCAAGTTCCTAAACCGCCATTGATAAGAGACAATAATGTGCAGCTGTATTCATCGACATGGCCAAGGCTTTCGACTCTGTCAATCACCACATTCTTATCGGCAGACTCAACAGCCTTGGATTCTCAAATAACTGCCTCGCTTGGTTCACCAACTAATTCTCAGACAGAATTCAGTGTGTCAAATCGGAGGGCCTGTTGTCCGGAACTCTGGCAGTCTCTATGGGGGATGCCACAGGGTTCAATCCTCAGGCCAACTCTTTTCTCTGTACAACAATTTTTTTACCTTTATTTAACCAGGCAAGTCAGTTAAGAACACATTCTTATTTTCAATGACGGCCTGGGAACAGTGGGTTAACTGTTCATGGGCAGAACGACAGATTTGTACCTTGTCAGCTTGGGGGTTTGAACTCGCAACCTTCCGGTTACTAGTCCAACGCTCTAACCACTAGGCTACGCTGCCGCCCCAACAATGATGTCGCTCTTGCTGCTGGTGATTCTCTGATCCACCTCTTCGCAGACGACACCATTCTGTATACTTCTGGCCCTTCTTTGGACACTGTGTTAAGCATCTCCAATCCAAAATGACATCTAGAATTGGCTTCCTATTTCGCAAAACAAAGCATCCTTCACTCATGCTGCCATCCTTCACTCATGCTGTAAAACTGACTATCCTACCGATCCTTGACTTCGGCAATGTCATTTACAAAATAGCCTCCAACACTCTACTCAGCAAACTGTATGTAGTCTATCACAGTGCAATCCGTTTTGTCACCAAAGCCCCATATACGACCCACCATTGCGACCTGTATGCTCTAGCTGGCTGGCCCTCGCTTCATACTCGTCACCAAACCCACTGGCTCCAGGTCATCTATAAGTATTTGCTAGGAAAAGCCCCGCCATATCTCAGCTCACTGGTCACCATAGCAGTACCCACCCGTAGCACGCGCTCCAGCAGGTATATTTCACTGGTCACTCCCAAAGCCAATTCCTCCTTTGGTCGCCTTTCTTCCAGTTCTCTGCTGCCAATGACTAGAAAGAAATGAAGCTGGAAACACATATCTCCCTCACTAACTTTAGGCACCAGCTGTCAGAGCAGCTCACAGATCACTGCACCTGTACATAGCCAATCTGCAAATAGCCCATACAACTACCTCATCCCCATACTGTTATTTATTTTATTTATTTTGCTCATTTGCACACCAGTATCTCTACTTGCACACTCATCTTCTGCACATCTACCATTCCAGTGTTTAATTGCAATATTGTAATTAACTAGCCTACCTGGTTAAATAAAGGTGTCTGTAACAGCACCGGGAGCAGCACTCTATCCATCAAGGACAAGGTGGTAGCGATACATTTAACTAGACAACATTTTATTTACAAAAGTCAGAGAACGATCAACAGGAGTTTCCACAGTTCAGATGTGATTGGACCATTTATTAAAGTATGAAGAACAACAAGGGAACCATCAAATATAAACAACCATCTTTAACTGATTCAGGTTTACGTTTCTAACAGGAACAATAATCAGTAAAGTTCACATAAAGGTTCAGTCTGGGATTGGTACGTCCATTTTATGACTGTTAAATTAATTATATTAAGACATTTATACAGACGTTGATTCTTGAAGAATATGACTTTTAATTCCTCTTTTGATGACTCAATACTAGAGCCCTTTGTTTTGGTTCATCAGGTCACATGACTTAGATTTGAACCTTTTTGTAAAGCTTGTTCATCAAACTGTCCCCCTTTTTATGTCAGATGGTCGGGCCAGAAGACTGGGCGAGTTGTAGGGTCAGTAAGACATCACAATAAACTACCACATATTACAGTCATTGTGTTCTACTAAGGTCAGTATGACATCACAATGAACTACCACATATTACAGTCATTGTGTTCTACTAAGGTCAGTATGACATCACAGTAAACTATCACATATTACAGTCATTGTGTTCTACTAAGGTCAGTAACACATCACAATAAACTACCACATATTACAGTCATTGTGTTCTACTAAGGTCAGTATGACATCACAGTAAACTACCACATATTACAGTCAGTGTGTTCTACTAAGGTCAGTATGACATCACAATAAACTCCCACATATTACAGTCATTGTGTTCTACTAAGGTCAGTATGACATCACAGTAAACTACCACATATTACAGTCATTGTGTTCTACTGAGGTCAGTATGACATCACAATAAACTCCCACATATTACAGTCATTGTATACAATGAAAAGAGATTGAAAAGAGAAACAAAGAAAACTGTCATTAATATTACTGTTTTTAATTTAACTTGTCATTAACAATATTATTTCTCAAGTGTCAGTACCACTAGATGGCAAAACAGTGAGAAAAACTGTTAAACATTTATATACTACTAATTTAGCTTAATTTAATTTAACAATGAACAACTGTAGATTATATTTTTAACGTTCTTGGTTCTATTTCTCAAGGGTCACAGCTGGAGAGAGGAAAACAGTCAGGAAAAACAGTCAGGAAAAACTGTCAAAAACGAATTTTACAATTAATTTAAGTATTTTAACGTAACATTTAACAGTTGTAGATTAATTAACAAATATGGTTTCTATTTCTCAAGTCACAGACAGGCTAGATGGCAACATAGTCAGAAACAATATTTTAAATTAATTTAACTTCATACTTAACAATCGTAGATAAAACAATTTTTTACTTTTATTATTATCTTTTAATTTTATCTTTTACTTTTAAATGTATTTAAAAAAAACTTTTTTCCTATTTAAAAATGTTTTTTGTCCTTTTTGTTGTTGTTTGAAATCCAGATCACCTCTTTAATTCCCACACAACTTCTGTTCTGCCCCTTTTCTATTCTCATTGGATCAGGGTTTGTTTGTACAGATTGGATTGGTTGGGCTTAGTAATGAGGAAAATATATATCTTGCCAGTGACGTGCCACTGGGCACAAAATGGTGGAATAAATGTTGTTACCATGTAACTTCAACAAATAAAATCAACATGACGACGTTAAATCAAGGTGGGAAACTGATTGGACGTCAACGTGAAAGAGTTTCGCAACTGTTTGTTTTTCTTTATCTCTTTCAACTTTTCGTCCAAATCAAATGGTTCAAATTGTAAATCAAAATTAGACATTTAACTGATGTCAGTGCCCAGTGTGACCTCAGCCTCAGGGTCCCCTGACACAGGGTAGATTTCCAGACCTGTGGAGGAAGAGGAGAGGCTGAACAAACCCACTGACGACTGCGATAGAGTAACAAATGGACCATCCCCCAAAAAACTCCACTGATTCTATAAAATGATAACTGACTAGGAGAAGAACCAGTGGGAGGTACATGACAAGCATAGACACGATGATCATTGAAATGATCCTGAAGGCCCTCAGCTTCATGTTGTTCATCCCTTCCCCCTCTCTCTCTCCTTCCCCCGGACCGGGACGTTTCAGAGCCCAGAGAACAGCCAGGCAGCAGAACAACATCACAGAAAGAGTAAGTAGGTTTAATATCAAAGCAAAGTACTTCCACCATGCAGATTGGTATTTACCAAGCAGCTTTACACAGCAGAACCCAAGCACCATCATCCAGACAACACCACAACACCCCACCCTGTATCTCAGGGGTTTGTACTTCAGGAAGGTTACAGGGTGGACCACCGCCAGGTAGCGCTCCACACAGATACAGCACTGGAACAGAGGACGACCAAAGAGATTGAAACCCGGCAAAGAATGTCCCAACGCTCCGTAAAGTGTCATTCTGGAGGAGGAGACGATAAATAATAAACATCAGATTGGACAGGATGGAGAGGATCTCAGACACAGCCAGGTTGAGAGAGAAGAACTCTGAAGCCATCGTCCCTCCAGCTCCGGTCACTATCAGCCACACGACGTAGACATTGGTGGGGAGACCCAGGATGAGGTTGATAGAGTCAGCAGCAGTGTACAGTACATACTGGACAGACTGGAAAGAAAGGAGGGTAACACTATAATAACATTTATTAGTAAATCATTTATTATACATTAACAAACAGTTTTCTTAACGTGTATTAATCATTACATCCCACATGTATAAATATTAGTAAGCTAGTTATTTACACATTCAAATACCTTATAAATGGGTTATTATTGGATGTTATTATACATGTTTTACCGGAAGGTGTTCAGTGAAAGAAGAGAGGAGAGTAGAGTTGCTGTCTCCAGAGGTGTTCATGTCTTCTCAGTCGTTGGGGTCTGTGAATATACGAGACAAAACTTTCCAATTCTTACTCCTTTAATCGAGGTTAGTGAATTTGTCCAAATAAATATGAAAAAAAGGGTATCTTCAGTGTAGACTACCTGTCCTGTTCCTCAGACAACCCTGGTCTCTTCAGTGTTCAGTGTAGACTACCTGTTGTGTTCCTCAGACAACCCTGGTCTCTTCAGTGTTCAGTGTAGAGTACCTGTCCTGTTCCTCAGACAACCCTGGTATCTTCAGTGTTCAGTGTAGACTACCTGTTGTGTTCCTCAGACAACTCTGGTCTCTTCAGTGGTCAGTGAAGACTACCTGTCCTGTTCCTCAGACAACCTGGTCTCTTCAGTGTTCAGTGAAGACTACCTGTTGTGTTCCTCAGACAACCCTGGTCTCTTCAGTGTTCAGTGTAGACTACCTGTTGTGTTCCTCAGACAACCCTGGTCTCTTCAGTGTTCAGTGTAGACTACCTGTCGTGTTCCTCAGACAACCTGGTCTCTTCAGTGGGTCTAAAGCTCTGCCTCTAACCCATCCTTCACACAGGTGTGTGTTTCCTCCCCACCTTTTCTGACGGACAACACAACACAAATCTAGTTCCTCCTCCAACGCACAATCTCATTGGATGGCATTGAGTTGGCTGTGTTGTTAACCATCATTTTGTCTGGTTTGAATCTCCCCTAAAGCTCGGCCCTGCCTTTTTACAGGTGTGTGTTACTTAATGGAGAAATGTATTCAGCCAGAACCAGATATGCAAACGTAGGAGCCGAAGGCCAGATCCAAACCAAACATGGACACAACACATGTTCTGTAGCAGGGGTTATGTTAATCTGTGGAGTGGAATGTGATTGGGTGTAATAGGGGAAGAGGCGTGATGAACGTTGTTCATCGTTTTTCAATTGGTGTATCTGTTTCAATATATGTATCTGTTGTTGTGTTGAAAATGTAAACCGTGCTGGACAACGCAAATCAAATCTAAACCCCACCCCCTCAGCACTTTCCCTCATTGGACAGTTTTTACGCATCATTTAGTCTGGTTTGAATGTGCTCTAAAGCTCGGCCCTACCTTCACACAGGTGTGTGTTACGTCATGGAGAAACCTATTGGGTCAGTTTGCTCCAAGGGGCCGATCAGACTCAGGAAATGTATTTTTTACACCTTTTGATTATAGACCTTCTCATTACTTGTTATTCAGACTTACCATGTGCAGGTGAGTAACCAGGTTTGAGGGTATGTCTACCTTTCACACACTGAATAAATGTCAATTAAATCTCAGAAAACACACCCACTGGGTGGAATAGCAATTTGATCAGGGAGTTTTTCTTCAATTTATTTTTCTAAAGCAATCCCTTTAAATACTGTGTACCTTTAATTAGAAATCATCACAACATTAGAATGTAGCCAATGGAGAATGAGTTCAGTGAAAGAAAGCCTTCAAAACATATTTATCTCAGTTTCTGAACCCATGCATAGCTAAAACAATGGATAGATGTTGACCTAAGAGTTGTGCACAGTTGGTAGAATCTTATAATAAAATATTCAAAGCTGTAATGGCTGCCAAAGGTGCTTCCACCAGCAAAACACCTGTCGGAAGACAACAGTGAAGAGGCGACTCCGGGATGCTAGCCATCAAGGCAGAGTTCCTCTTTCCAGTGTGTGTGTTATTTTGCCCATCTTAACCAGTTCAGAGTCCAAAAGGTACTGAAGGGCAGACAGGATGAACAGGCAGGTGGAAAAGTAGTCCAGAGTCAGGCAGGGGTCAAAACCGGGAGGACTATCAATAAGAGAATAGCAAAGGAGTACGGGAAAAACACACTGATTGACTTGACTTCTTATGGCTGAGGGCAATATTGAGTAGCTTAGATGAATAAGGTTAGGTTAGCATATTTTGATAGAAAACACTCTGAAGTTTCTAAAACTGTTTGAATGATGTCTGTGAGTATAACAGAACTCATATGGCAGGCAAAAACCTGAGAAAAAATCCAACCAGGAAGTGGGAAATCTGAGGTTGGTCGATTTTCAACTCATTCCCTATTACAGATACAGTGGGATATTGGTCATGTTGCACTTCTTAAGGCTTCCACTAGATGCCTACCATCTTTAGAAACTTGTTTGTGGCTTCAACTGTAAAGGAGGGGCTCATAAGGGCTCTTTGAGTTAGTGGTCTGGCTGATTGCCACAAACTCGAGACGCTCGTTCACATGAGAGGTAGCTCCCGTTCCATTGCTTTTCTGAAGATAAAGGAATTCTCCGGTTGGAACATTATTGAAGATTTATGTTAAAAACATCCTAAAGATTGATTGTATTCATTGTTTGACATGTTTCTACGGACTGTAATGGAACTTTTTCACATTTCGTCTCCAACTAGTGAACGCGCTTCGTGACTTTGGATTTGTTTACAAAACGCTCTAACAAAAGTAGTTATTTGGACATAAATGATGGACATTATCGAACAAAACAAACATTTATTGTGGAACTGTGATTCCTGGGAGTGCATTCTGATGAAGATCATCAAAGGTAAGTGAAAATGTTTAATGTTATTTCTGACTAATGTTGACTGCACAATATGGTGGATATCTTTTGGGGTTGTTTGGGCTCTGAGCACCATACTCAGATTATAGCATGGTTTGCTTTTTCCGTAACGTTTTAAAAAATCTGACACAGCGGTTGCATTAAGGAGAAGTGTATGTAAAGTTCCATGCATAACACTTGTATTTTCATCAACATTTAGATGAGAATGTCTGTAAATTGATGTGGCTCTCTGCAAAACCATTGGATGTTTTTGGAACTACTGAACATAACTCGTCAATGTATACTGAGATGTTTTGATATAAATATGAACTTTATCGAACAAAACATATATGTATTGTGTAACATGAAGTCCTATGAGTGTCATCTGATGAAGATCATCAAAGGTTAGTGATTAATTTTATCTCTATTTCTGATTTTTGTGACTCCTCTCTTTGTCTGGAAAAATGGCTGTGTTTTTCTGTGACCACTCGTTTGTGGTGCTTTCGCCGTTAAGCCTATTTGAAATCAGACACTGTGGTGGGATTAACAAGAAGTGTATCTTTAAAATGGTGTGAAATACTTGTATGTTTGAGGAATTTAAATTATGGGATTTCTGTTGTTTTGAATTTGGCGCCCTGCACTTTCACTGGCTGTTGTCAAATCGATCCCGTTAGCAGGATCTCAGAGGAAGTTTTAACCTCTCTGCACACGGAACCCGGTAGCGGGCTGAAATTCCACAACATACGGTGATCGCTAAATAAATAGTCATATTAAACATTCATGAAAATACAAGTGTCTCACGTGTATCGAAAGCCTAGAATATTGCTAATCCAACTGCGTTGTCAGATTTAAAGAAGGATTTACTGCGAAAGAATACGATGCGATTATCTGAGGATAGAGACCCATAAAAAAACTTTCAACCAGCACAGAAGAAACAAAATCACAAACTGCATTAAAATAAATTGTTTACCTTTGACAATCTTCGTCTGTTTGCAATCCCAATGCTCATTGTTACACAATGAATGATCTTTTGTTAGATAAAATCCGTTTTTATAGCCTAACACGAAACATTTTGTGAACCGCTTGTGTAGTGAATTCCGTCTCATTCCATTTTCGACTACACATTCGAGGGAAATACCCACACAAAACATGACTTTTCCAGTCATGTTGGGTTTCATTGCAATCAGCAGGTTTGTTTGTAACACAACCAAACCTGATGGGCCATTTAGCGGGACGTATTGACTGAAAGCAACCGATTTGAAGGCAACAAGTAATGACATCACAGTGCACCAATGATATGACCAATGTTTCGTTGATTGACTGTATTTTAACCCAATGACCACTGATCGTCTTGAAATCTAGCTGGGTAGATAGCCAATGAGCTGAGGTAAACGGCAATATGCAATGGTTATGTGTTGGAAGACCAAACACTCCGGCGTAAAGAGAGTCATTTGCTATTGAAGTTTCATACCGGAAGGAGCAACGCATATTACGCACAGCTTGTTTTGGTAAACGCGCAGATTCTGCTGTTTATATATCAATCAGTATGGCGACTAAGTCAGGGAAAGCTAAATCTAAGTCTAGATATTTTAGAATAAATTGATCAGGAAAGTGAGACAGAGATTGTTGTAGGACGATTCATTTAGCGATTCCCAAGTAGATGAATATTTTTTGAACGGAGAGGACATCGTTTTGGACTGGTAAGTTATTATCATGCTAATGCCCTTGTTTGAAATTAATAATATAAAATATTATTTGTGATTTTTTTAAATTTTAGATGCAATATATAAAAATGTAATGTAATGAAATGTGAGATGCGTGTGTCTGCCGCCCCACCCCAACCCACATGAAATAGCCTATTTGAGGCTGTTGAGGGGAGGGCAGGCCCACAACAATGGCCAAAGGGAAATGGAGACAGTAGATACAGCTGGTCTGTTGTTATATAATAAAGACAGTAGATCTAGCTGGTCTGTCATAATATAATAGAGACAGTAGATTTAGCTGAAATGTCATAATATAAAAGAGACAGTAGATGTAACAGGTCTATAATAATATATTCAACCTTATGTTCCCTGTAATCTATATACAGTGCCTTGCGAAAGTATTCGGCCCCCTTGAACTTTGCTACCTTTTGCCACATTTCAGGCTTCAAACATAAAGATATAAAACTGTATTTTTTTGTGAAGAATCAACAACAAGTGGGATACAATCATGAAGTGGAACGACATTTATTGGATATTTCAATTTTTTTTAACAAATCAAAAACTGAAAAATTGGGCGTGCAAAATTATTATTATCTCTCTAGAAGTTCAGTGAGGATCTCTGAATGATCCAATGTTGACCTAAATGACTAATGATGATAAATACAATCCACCTGTGTGTAATCAAGTCTCCGTATAAATGCACCTGCACTGTGATAGTCTCAGAGGTCCGTTAAAAGCGCAGAGAGCATCATGAAGAACAAGGAACACACCAGGCAGGTCCGAGATACTGTTGTGAAGACGTTTAAAGCCGGATTTGGATACAAAAAGATTTCCCAAGCTTTAAACATCCCAAGGAGCACTGTGCAAGCGATAATATTGAAATGGAAGGAGTATCAGACCAATGCAAATCTACTAAGACCTGGCCGTCCCTCTAAACTTTCAGCTCATACAAGGAGAAGACTGATCAGAGATGCAGCCAAGAGGCCCATGATCACTCTGGATGAACTGCAGAGATCTACAGCTGAGGTGGGAGACTCTGTCCATAGGACAACAATCAGTCGTATATTGCACAAATCTGGCCTTTATGGAAGAGTGGCAAGAAGAAAGCCATTTCTTAAAGATATCCATAAAAAGTGTAGTTTAAAGTTTGCCACAAGGCACCTGGGAGACACACCAAACATGTGGAAGAAGGTGCTCTGGTCAGATGAAACCAAAATTGAAGTTTTTGGCAACAATGCAAAACATTATGTTTGGCGTAAAAGCAACACAGCTCATCACCCTGAACACACCATCCCCCCTGTCAAACATGGTGGTGGCAGCATCATGGTTTGGGCCTGCTTTTCTTCAGCAGCATTAAAATTGATGGGAAGTTGGATGGAGCCAAATACAGGACCATTCTGGAAGAAAACCTGATGGAGTCTGCAAAAGAACTGAGACTGGTACGGAGATTTGTCTTCCAACAAGACAATGATCCAAAACATAAAGCAAAATCTACAATGGAATGGTTCAAAAATAAACATATCCAGGTGTTAGAATGGCCAAGTCAAAGTCCAGACCTGAATCCAATCGAGAATCTGTGGAAAGAACTGAAAACTGCTGTTCACAAATGCTCTCCATCCAACCTCACTGAGCTCGAGCTGTTTTGCAAGGAGGAATGGTGAAAAATGTCAGTCTGTCGATGTGCAAAACTGATAGAGACATACCCCAAGCGACTTACAGCTGTAATCGCAGCAAAAGGTGGCGCTACAAAGTATTAACTTAAGGGGGCTGAATAATTTTGCATGCCCAATTTTTCAGTTTTTGATTTGTTAAAAAAGTTTGAAATATCCAATAAATGTCGTTCCACTTCATGATTGTGTCCCACTTGTTGTTGATTCTTCACAAAAAAATACAGTTTTATATCTTTATGTTTGAAGCCTGAAATGTGGCAAAAGGTCGCAAAGCTCAAGGGGGCAGAATACTTTCGCAAGGCACTGTATATACAGTGGGGCAAAAAAGTATTTAGTCAGCCACCAATAGTGTAAGTTCTCCCACTTAAAAAGATGAGAGAGGCCTCTAATTTTCCACAATTTTTAGGTACACTTCAACTATTTTCCACAATCATTTGCAAATAAATTCATTAAAAACCCTACAATGTGATTGTCTGGATTAACTTTTCTCATTTTGTCTGTCATAGTTGAAGACACATGGCAAATACCAAGTTTCCAGCGAAAATCCAATAGATGACGAGCACGGTAAATTTTCATATTGCAAATGCACATCAAGTCAAGGGTCAAATTTGGAAAATTATATATATTTTTTCAAAAACCTATCACCCCATTAAAAAAGTACTTTCTGGACTGTTTCGATATTCTTTACATTTTTTGGTCAATTATACATGTATAGGAACTGTATGAACATACTTATGTCATATTATATTGTCATATTTTTAAAAACTGTCCATAAGGCATATGCCAAATCAGGATGTTTTGTCCATTTGCAATAAGATTTCATAGGAAGTCAAAAGTTGAAGTCAAAAGTCAGTGAACCATTGCCAAATGCCATAATAAATGTCCAAATGCAATATGAAAGTACGATCATAGGAAGTCGGTTTCCAAACCCGAAAGTCAGTGAACCATGTCCAAATGGCATTTATACTGCCCAAATGATATATAGCACTATGTTAGCCACGAATCAACCTGGGGCGGCAGGGTAGCCTAGTTAGAGCATTGGACTAGTAACCGGGAGGTTGCAAGTTCAAACCCCCGAGCTGACAAGGTACACATCTGTCGTTCTACCCCTGAACAGGCAGTTAACCCACTGTTCCTAGGCCGTCATTGAAAATAAGAATTTGTTCTTAACTGACTTGCCTGGTTAAATAAAGGTAGAAAAAAATATATATATGGTCTATTTGTCAGGTATGATGAGGGAGAAGTGGTACTCTCGTTTTTTAAAGATTTTTTAAATAATGACCAAAATGACCAGGGGTACGGTTGGAGGGTGCTCCCAACCCAACCATATGGGGTATATGGTTGGGTTGGGAGCACCCTCCAACCGTACCCCTGGTCATTTTGGTCATTATTTAAAAAATCTTTAAAAAACGAGAGTACCACTTCTCCCTCATCATACCTGACAAATAGACCATATATATATTTTTGCACATGTGCTTCTGGTAACCAATTCCAATCACCAGGCGCACAGCTGTCCATTTGCAATATGTTTCAATGGGCATTTACCATCACAAATTTAACATGCTCAAAAATACTGCAGAAATGCAAAATTGACTGGCCCAATGAACTTGGGATGGCCGGGCAGTGACAGTGGTTCCTCTCCATCGCTCGATGTTGACATGAGGGTAGTGGGACTCTCGTTTTTAACAATTTTTTGAAAAACGTCCAAAATGATCAGGGGTTCCCCCTATTGGATGGGCATGGGTGGGAGGTGCTCCCATCCCAACCGTAGACGCTCGCTCCCACCTAAAGGCATTAAAAAATATATATGTGCTCCTGTTAACCCATTCCAATAACCAGGTGCACGGCTGTCCATTTGCAATATGTTTCAATGGGCATTTACCATCACAAATTTAACATGCTCAAAAATACTGCAGAAATGCATAATTGACTGGCCTGATGACCTCGGGATGGCCGGGCAGTGATTGTGGTTCTTCTCCATGTCTGAACACGCCGTAACTGGATCTGTAACTTTTTTTTTGAAAAAATAAATAAATCTTTGTACATTGTACGATTTCTCTTAAATTACGGGAGATAAATGGCTGGTTCTTTTCTTCCTAACACAGTAGGTTCAAGTACTTTGACGTGAAGCGGTAAAATTAGCACTCTATTTTTGTTTTTGACATTTAATCCCAGAACAATGGTTTTAACTCAAATAGCCTCGACACCATCTTTTTCGGGGCTAACAGCCCGTTAGTCAAAACCCATGCTCACTAAGTTTCGTCTTCGAAGTCTTTTCCGTTTAGGATAAATGGCCACGTCATGATTGGTGATGTTTTGTACATTTGCAATAAGATTCCATTCGCCATCTGGTGGAATTTACCGGGACAGCGGAAAAATGACCATAATGTGAAAATTCACAGCCAGGTTGAGAGAGAAGAAGTCTGAAGCCATCATCCCTACAGCTCCGGTCACTATCAGCCACAGGATGTAGACATTGGTGGGGAGACCCAGGATGAGGTTGATAGAGATGGCAGCTGTGAACGGTACACACTGGACATACTGGAAAGGAAGGTGGGTAAGACTTTATAATAACAGTCATTAGTAAGACATTTATAAGACATTTACAAACAGTTTACTAATGAATCATTATTCACACGTTTCAATCCCTCATCTATGGTTTATTATTGGAAGTTATCTTCTCAGTCCTTGGGGTCTGTGAATGTACGAGACAAAACATACCTATTTAGACTCCTTTAATAGCTATACGTGAATTTCTCAAACACAATATGAAAAAATATTTGTTCCTCAGACAACACTGGTCTCTTCAGTGGTCAGTGTAGACTATCTGTTGTGTTCCTCAGACAACCCTGGACTCTTCAGTGGGTCTAAAGCTCTGCCTCTGACCCACACACAGGTGTGTGTTTCCTCCCCACCTTTTCTGATGGACAACTCAACACACATCTAGGTCCTCCCCCAACTCATTATCTCATTGGACGGCATTGAGTTGGCTGTGTTGTCAACCATCATTTTGTCTGGTTTGAATCTCCCCTAAAGCTCGGCCCTGCCTTTGCACAGGCGTTTGCTACTTAATGGAGAAATGTATTCAGCCAGAACCAGATATGCAAACGTAGGAGGTGAAGGCCAGTTCCAAACCAAACATGGACACAACACATGTTCTGTAGCAAGGTAACATTAGGTTAGTCTGTGGAGTGGGTTGGGCTTGGGGTAATGGGGGAAGCTGTGGGATTAACGCTGTTCATCATTTTCAATTCTGTAACTTTCAGTGTCAAAAATGGAAAACTCCTCACCATACGTGACGGACAACTCATAACAAGTCTCAGTACTCCCCCATAACTTGTTCTCATTGGATAGCATTGAGTGGGAAGTTTTTACGCATCATTCTGTCTAAAGCTCTGCCCCACCTCACGTCATGGACAAATCTATTGGACCAGTGTGATCCAAGGGGCCGAATCAGACTCAGGAAACGTATGTCCTTTTACGCCTTCTGTTTTTGATTTATTTATTTAACTCTTATACAATCAGATGAGTTGACTGAGAACACGTTCTCATTTACAGCAACAACCTGGTGAGGAGCTACAGAGGAGAGGAGGGGGGTAAATAAGCCAATTGGAAGCTGGGGACACCAAGGTGATGGTTTGAGGGCCATATTGGGGATTTAGCCAGGACACCGGGGTGATGGTTTGAGGACCATATTGGGATTTTAGCCAGGGCACCAGGGTGATGATTTGAGGGGCATATTGGGGATTCAGTCAGGACACCAGGGGGGTGGTTTGAGGGCCATATTGGGAATTTAGCCAGGGCAACGGGGTGATGGTTTGAGGGCCATATTGGGGATTTAGCCAGGACACCGGGGTGATGGTTTGAGGGCCATATTGGGAATTTAGCCAGGGCACCGAGGTGATGGTTTGAGGGCCATATTTGGGAATTTAGCCAGGGCACCGGGGTGATGGTTTGAGGGCCATATTGGGAATTTAGCCAGGGCACCAGGGTGATGGTTTGAGGGCCATATTGGGGAATAGCCAGGGCACCAGGGTGATGGTTTGAGGGCCATATTGGGGATTTAGCCAGGACACCGGGGTGATGGTTTGAGGGGCATATTGGGGATTTAGCCAGGACACCAGGGTGATGGTTTGAGGGCCATATTGGGAATTTAGCCAGGACACCGGGGTGATGGTTTGAGGGCCATATTGGGGAATAGCCAGGGCACCGGGGTGATGGTTTGAGGGCCATATTGGGGATTTAGCCAGGACACCGGGGTGATGGTTTGAGGGCCATATTGGGGATTTAGCCAGGACACCGGGGTTAACACCACTACCAGTGGTGTTTTATTTATCTATTTTTATTCCAGCCAATACAGTATAGAAGCCTGTCTGACTCCTTCCTTCATATACAGGCCTATACAGTATAGAAGCCTGTCTGACTCCTTCCTTCATATACAGGCCTATACAGTATAGAAGCCTGTCTGACTCCTTCCTTCATATACAGGCCTATACAGTATAGAAGCCTGTCTGACTCCTTCCTTCATATACAGGCCTATACAGTATAGAAGCCTGTCTGACTCCTTCCTTCATATACAGGCCTTTACAGTATAGAAGCCTGTCTGACTCCTTCCTTCATATACAGGCCTATACAGTATAGAAGCCTGTCTGACTCCTTCCTTCATATACAGGCCTATACAGTATAGAAGCCTGTCTGATTCCTTCCTTCATATACAGGCCTATACAGTATAGAAGCCTGTCTGACTCCTTCCTTCATATACAGGCCTATACAGTACAGAAGCCTGTATCTGACTCCTTCCATTATGCACAGGCCTATATAGTATAGAAGCCTGGCTCTGACTCCTTCCTTCATATACAGGCCTATACAGTACAGAAGCCTGTATCTGACTCCTTCCATTATGCACAGGCCTATATAGTATAGAAGCCTGTCTCTGACTCGTTCCTTCATACACAGGCCTGTATAGTATAGAAGAGGAGCTGCATTTGTTTGCAGAATGATGGACACACAGGTGTTCAGCCTGGACATAGTTTAATATTCAGGAAGCAGAGTTCATCACTACAGATAGTAGTAAGAGATACTTCCTGTCTGTAACAGCACCAGGAGCAGCACTCTATCCATCAAGGACAAGGTGGTAATGATACATTTAACTAGACAACATTTTATTTACACAAGTCAGAGAACGATCAACAAGAGTTTCCACAGTTCAGATGTGATTGGACCATTTATTAAAGTATGAAGAACAATCAAATATAAACAACCATCTTTAACTGATTCAGGTTTACGTTTCTAACAAGAACAATAACCATGAAAGTTCATTTCAAGTTTCAGTCTGGGATTGGTACGTCCATTTTATGACTTTTGAGTGAATGATATAAAGCCGTTTATTCAGCCGTTGATTCTGGAAGAATATGACTTTTAATTCCTCAATACTAGAGCCCTTTGTTTTGGTTCATCAGGTCACATGACTTAGATTTTAACCTTTTTTTAAAGCTTGTTCATCAAACTGTCCCCCTTTTTATGTCAGATGGTCGGGCCAGAAGACTGGGCGAGTTGTAGGGTCAGTAAGACATCACAATAAACTACCACATATTACAGTCATTGTGTTCTACTAAGGTCAGTATGACATCACAATGAACTACCACATATTACAGTCATTGTGTTCTACTAAGGTCAGTATGACATCACAATAAACTACCACATATTACAGTCAGTGTGTTCTACTAAGGTCAGTATGACATCACAATAAACTACCACATATTACAGTCAGTGTGTTCTACTAAGGTCAGTATGACATCACAATAAACTACCACATATTACAGTCACTGTGTTCTACTAAGGTCAGTATGACATCACAATAAACTACCACATATTACAGTCACTGTGTTCTACTAAGGTCAGTATGACATTACAATAAACTACCACATATTACAGTATTATATACAATGAAAAGAGAAACAAACAAAACATTCATTAATATTGCTTTTTATTGACCTTAATTTAACTTGTCATTAATAATATTATTTTTCAAGTATTACAACTTCTAGGATATGGCAAAACAGTCTGAAAAACTGTTATAAATTTATATTATAAATAACTTAGCTTAATTTATTTTAACAATGAACAACTATAGATTATATTTTTTTAGTTCTTGGTTCTATTTCTGAAGTGTCACAGCAGGAGAGAGGAAAACATTCAGGAAAAACAGTCAGAAACTAATATTACAATTAATTTAAAGTATTTGGAACGTAACATTTAACAGTTATAGATTATTCAAAACGATGGTTTCTATTTCTCAAGTTACAAACAGGCTAGATGGCAACATAGGCAACATAGTCAGAAACCATATTAAAATGTAACAATTGTAGATAAAACATTTTTTAAAGTGATTGTTTCTATTTCTTTGCAAAAACGTCTCGTACTTTAAAATCCCCCACAAAAAAAGTGTCGGGTGGTTTGTTGTTGTTTGAAACCCAGATTAAACAGAATGGTAAAATCAATGTTGTTTCCACATAACTTCAACAAATAAAATCAGTATAAGGACATTAAATCAAGGTGGAAAACTGATCGGAAGTCAACGTGAAGGAGTTTTGCGAACGTTTGTCTTGTTTTCACACAACTTTTCGTCCAAATCAAATGGTTCAAATTGTAAATCAAAATTAGACATTTAACTGATGTCAGTGCCCAGTGTGACCTCAGCCTCAGGGTCCCCTGACACAGGGTAGTTGTCCAGACCTGTGGACAAAGAGGAGGGGCTGAACCAACCCACTGACAACAGTGATAGAGTAACAAATGGACCATCCCCCCAAAAACTCCACTGATTCTATAAAATGGTAACTGACTAGGAGAAGAACCAGTGGGAGGTAACTGACAATCATAGACACGATGATCATTGAAATGATCCTGAAGGCCCTCAGCTTCATGTTGTTCATCCCTTCCCCCTCTCTCTCTCCTTCCCCCGGACCGGGACGTTTCAGAGCCCAGAGAACAGCCAGGCAGCAGAACAACATCACAGAAAGAGTAAGTAGGTTTAATATCAAAGCGAAGTACTTCCACCATGCAGATTCGTAATTACCAAGCAGCTTTGCAAAGCAGAACCCAAGCACCATCATCCAGACAACACCACAACACCCCACCCTGTATCTCAGGGGTTTGTACTTCAGGAAGGTTACAGGGTGGACCACCGCCAGGTAGCGCTCCACACAGATACAGCACTGGAACAGAGGACGACCAAAGAGATTGAAACCGGCAAAGAATGTCCCAACGCTCCATAAAGCGTCATTCTTTTGGATGTAATAATGAATAATATACATCAGATTGGACAGGCTGGAGAGGATCTCAGACACAGCCAGGTTGAGAGAGAAGAAGTCTGAAGCCATCGTCCCTACAGCTCCGGTGACTATCAGCCACACGACGTAGACATTGGTGGGGAGACCCAGGATGAGGTTGATAGAGATGGCAGCTGTGAACGTTACGTACTGGACATACTGGAAAATGAAGATTGTAACACTTCATAATAACATCAATTAGTAAGATATTTTACAGTTTGCTTATTAATCATTATTCACACATTTCAATCACTTATCAATGGGTTGTTATTGGATGTTATTATAACGTTTTACCTGATGGAGTTCAGTGAAAGAAGAGAGGAGAGTAGAGTTGCTGTCTACAGAGGTGTTCATCTCTTCTCAGTCGTTGGGGTCTGTGAATGTACGAGACAAAACATTTCTATTTTGACTCCTTTAATCGGTAAAAGTTCATTTGTCCAAATACAATATGGAGAAAAAAACACATTAAAATGTGTATCTTCTGTGTAAACTACCTGTCGTGTTCCTCAGACAACCCTGGTCTCTTCAGTGGTCAGTGTAGACTACCTGTAGTGTTCCTCAGACAACCCTGGTCTCTTCAGTGGTCAGTGTAGACTACCTGTAGTGTTCCTCAGACAACCCTGGTCTCTTCAGTGGTCAGTGTAGACTACCTGTCGTGTTCCTCAGACAACCCTGGTCTCTTCAGTGGGTCTAAAGCTCTGCCTCTGACCCAGCCTTCACAGAGGTGTGTGTTTCCTCCCCACCTTTTCTGATGGACAACACAGCACACATCTAGGTCCTCCCCCAACACATCATCTCATTGGATATCATTGAGTTGTCTGCTTTGTCAGGCATCATTTAGTCTGGTTTGAATGTGCGTCTAAAGCTCATCCCTCTGACAGGTGTGTGCAACATAATGGACAAATGTATTCAGCCAGAACCAGAGATGCAAACGTAGGAGGTGAAGACAAGGTTTCAAACCAAACACGACCACAACACCTGTTCCCTAGCAGGGGTTAGGTTAGTCTGTGGAGTGGGGGCAGGGGTTAGGTTAGTCTGTGGAGTGGGGGCAGGGGTTAGGTTAGTCTGTGGAGTGGGGGCAGGGGTTAGGTTAGTCTGTGGAGGGGGGGTTGGGGTTAGGTTAGTCTGTGGAGTGTTGGGAGAAGGGTAGCTCCCCCCCACCCAGTCTGAACATGTGCAGTACGTGGTTGATATTGCTCCTAGCTGGGAGGAAGGACTGTAGAGTTTATGAACAAATACTTTCAAAGATATATTTAAATGTGAACGTTTGATTGAGAATGAAAATTCAGTCCTAAGACACAGTTTCAAATCAAATCAAATCACATTTATTTTATATAGCCCTTCGTACATCAGCTGATATCTCAAAGTGCTGTACAGAAACCCTGCCTAAAACCGCAAACAGCAAGCAATGCAGGTGTAGAAGCACGGTGGCTAGGAAAACTCCCTAGAAAGGCCAAAACCTAGGAAGAAACCTAGAGAGGAACCAGGCTATCTGGGGTGGCCAGTCCTCTTCTGGCTGTGCCGGGTGGAGATTATAATAGAACATGGCCAAGATGTTCAAATGTTCATAAATGACCAGCATGTTCGAATAATAAGAAGGCAGAACAGTTGAAACTGGAGCAGCAGCACGGCCAGGTGGACTGGGGACAGCAAGGAGTCATCATGTCAGGTATGTCCTGGGGCATGGTCCTAGGGCTCAGGTCCTCCGAGACAGAGAAAGAAAGAGAGAAGGAGAGAATTAGAGAACGCACACTTAGATTCACACAGGACACCGGATAGGACAGGAGAAGTACTCCAGATATAACAAACTGACCCCAGCCCCCCGACACATAAACTACTGCAGCATAAATACTGGAGGCTGAGACAGGAGTTTGTGTCACAAGACACTCCATTTTCAAAAATGTCTTGAAGACATGCAATTAAATGCTATTTAATATCTTGAGACACCACTTAGACAGCACTTCACAACATGTTATGTATATATAATATATCATTGAATAAATATAATGTATAAGATTTCTCAAGACATGGTGATGGCTGGGTATGTATTTACATATTATATTTGGCACAGTGTCATTGATCAAAAACAAATTCAGATTTAAAATAGTTTTTAGAGAATTTACATCCAAAATTGTAACACTTTTTGAAGTTGTAATGGTTTCCCTACAAACTGTATAGAGAGACAGAGATACTCTGGTCAAATTAATACAGATACACATGTACTACACAGTTATACTTAAGAAATTACATCTGAAATTGTCTGCACAAACCTAGAGAAAACTCTGATGAACAAACAAATGGACTTGCCAAAAGTAGTGTTGAGACTTTTAACTTCTCTACGGTAGGGGGCAGCATTTGGAATTTTGGAATAACAGCGGACCCAAATTAAACTGCCTTCTACTCGGGCCCAGAAGATAGGATATGCATATAATTGGTAGATGTGGATAGAAAACACTCTAAATGTGAATAAAACAGAACTGATTTGGCAGGCGAAAACCTGAGAAAAATCCATTCAGGTAGTATGATATTTTTGTGTGTAGTTTTCTATTTTATGCCATGACAGTATCCATTGACTTAGGACTCAAATTGCAGTTCCTATGCCTTCCACTAGATGTCAACAGTCTTTAGAAATTGTTTCAGGCTTGTATTCTGAAAAATGAGGGAGTAAGAGCAGTCTGAATGAGTGGACCGTGTCACAGAGCTTTTTAATGCGCACGACCGAGAGAGTGCCTTTATTGTTTACCTTTTATATTGACGACGTTATCGTCCGGTTGAAATATTATCGACAAACATCGTTTGACATGTTTCTGTGAACTTCACGGATGCAATTTGGATTTTTTTGTCTGCCTGTTGTGACTACGTTTGAGCCTGTGGATTACTGAAGAATACGCGCAAACAAAACGGAGGTTTTCGGATATACAGAGAGACTTTATCGAACAAAAGGAACATTTATTGAATAAATGAATGTCTTCTGAATGCAGATCATCAAAGGTATGTAATTCATTTGATCTCTATTTCTGACTTGTGTAACTCTTCTACTTGGCTGGTTACTGTTTGTAATGATTTGTCTACTGGGCTTTGTTCTCAAATAATTGTAAGGTATGCTTTCGCCGTAAAGCATTTTTTAAATCTGACACCGTGGTTGGATTCACAAGAAGTTCATCTTTAAACCTATGTAAAATAGTTGTATCTTTTCAGAATTTTTATAATGAGTATTTCTCTCTAGGGTATGTGGGACGCTAGCTGCCTCTTCCTCAGGAAACTGTACAATACAGTTTCCCAGGATGTCTAATGATCTGACAAACACCGCTGTAGGTCATCCACCTCTGATTTGGACTCGAATTTGAGGTGCATCCTGTTTCCATTGATCATCCTTCAGATGTTTCGACAACTTGATTGGAGGCCACTTGTGGTAAATTAAATTGATTGGACGTGATTTGGAAAGGCACTCACCTGTCTATATAAGGTCCCACAGTTGAAAGTGCATGTCAGAGCAAAAACCAAGCCATGTGGTCGAAAGAATTGTCTATAAATCTCCGAAACAGGATTTTGACGAGGCACAGATCTGGGGAAGGGTACCAGAACATTTCTGCAGCATTGAAGCTCCCCAACAACACAATTGCCTCCATCATTCTTAAATGGATAAAGTTTGGAACCACCAAGACTCTTCCTAGAGCTGGACGCCCGGCCAAACTGAGCAATCGTGGAGAAGGGACTTGGTCAGGGAGGTGACCAAGAACCTGATGGTCACTGTGGCAGAGCTCCAGAGTTCCTCTGTGGAGAATCTTCCTGAATTACAACCATCTCTGCAGCACTCCACCAATCAGGTCTTTATGATAGAGTGACCAGATGGAAGCCACTCCTCAGTAAAAGGCACATGACAGCCCGCTTGGAGTTTGCCAAAGGGCAACAAAATTCTCTGATCTGATGAAATCAAGATGGAACTCTTTGCCCTGAATGCCAAGTGACACGTCTGGAGGAAACCTAGCACCATCCCTACGGTGAAGCATGGTGGTAGCAGCATCATGGTAGCAGCATCCTCATGCAGCAGAGTCTGGGAGACTAGTCAGGATCAAGAGAGAGATCCTTGATGAAAACCTCCTCCAGAGCGCTCAGATCTCAGACTGGAGCGAAGGTTCACCTTTAAACAGGTCAACAACCCTAAGCACACAGCCAAGACAACTCTGGAGTGGCTGCGGGACAAGTCTCTGAATGTCCTTGAGATGCCCAGCCAGAGCTCAGACTTGAACCAGATCGAACATCGCTGGACACTCCCATCCAACCTGACAGAGCTTCAGAGGATCTGCAGAGAGGAATAGGAGAAACTCCCCAAATACAGGTGTGCCGAGCTTGTAGCGTCATACCCAAGAAGACTCGAGGCTGTAATCGCTGCCAAAGTTGCTTCAACAAAGCACTGAGTAAAGGGTCTGAATACTTATGGAAATGTGAGATTTCAGTTTTTTTGATTTGTAATACATTTGCAAAAAATTTAATTATGGGATATTGTGTTTAGACTGATGAGGAAAAAATGAATTTAATCCAATTTTGAATAAGGCTGTAACGTATCAAAATGTGTGAAATGTCAAGGCCTACGAACACTTTCCGAATGCACTGTATGCAGCCTGTCTCTGACTCTTTCCTTCATATACAGGCTTGGCCTGAAACATTGGGTAGGCCATCATTGTAAATAAGATTTTGTTCATAAATCTTATTAGGGCTGAGATCCTGCTAACGGGATCGATTTGACAACAGCCAGTGAAAGTGCAGGGCGCCGAATTCAAACAACAGAAATCCCATAATTAAAATTCCTCAAACATAAAAGTATTTCACACCATTTTTAAGATACACTTCTTGTTAATCCCACCACAGTGTACGATTTCAAATAAGCTGCATGGCGAAAGCCCCACAAATGATTATGTTAGGTCAGAGCAAAGTCACAGAAAAACACAGCCATTTTTCAGCATTTTTCCAGCTAAAGAGAGGAGTCACAAAAATCAGAAATAGAGATAGAATTAATCACTAACCTTTGATGATCTTCACCAGATGACACTCAGGACTTCATGTTACACAATACATGTATGTTTTGTTTGATAAATTTCATATTTATATCCAAAAATCTCAGTATACATTGGCACGTTATGTTCAGTAGTTCCAAAAACATCTGGTGATTTTGCAGAGAGCCACATCAATTTACAGAAATACTCATAATAAATGTTGATGAAAATACAAGGGTTATACATGGAACTTTAGACAAACTTCTCCTTAATGCAACAGCTGTGTCAGATTTCAAAAAAGCTCTACAGAAAAAGCAAACCATGCAATAATCGGGGTACGGCGCTCAGAGCCCAAACAAGCCAAAAATGTATCCACCAAGAAATAACATTATAAATATCCACTTATCTTATCTTTGATGATCTTCATCAGAATGCACTCCCAGGAAACCCAGTTCCACAATAAATGCTGGTTTTGTTCGATAATGTCCATCATTTATGTCCAATTAGCTACTTTTGTTAGCGCATTTGGTAAACAAATCCAAACTCATGAAGCGCGTTCACTAGGAGCAGACGAAATGTCAAAAAGTTCTGTTACAGTCCATAGAAACATGTCAAACGACGGATAGAATCAATCTTTAGGATGTTTTTAACATAAATCTTCAAAAATGTTCCATCCAGAGAATTCCTTTGTCTTCAGAAATGCAATGGACCGCCAGCTAACTCTCACGTGAACGAGCGTAACGAGGTCAAGGCATTCTGGCAGAACTCTGACTCATTCCCCTCTCATTCGCCCCCACTTCACAGTAGAAGCATCAAACTAGTTTCTAAAGACGGTTGACATCTAGTGGAAGCCTTAGGAAGTGCAACATGACCAATATCCCACTGTATCTTCAATAGGGAATGAGTTGAAAAACGACCAACTTCAGATTTCCCACTTCCTGGTTGGATATTTTCTTATGTAGCAGGAAAAACCTGAGGACTAACCGTACAGAATGTTTTTTTTTTTTGAGGTCTCTGTCAGTTCAGTGAATTCTCATTGGGAAAAGATATTTCCGGCACTTGTTTTCAGTTCCTACCGCTTCCACTAGATGTCACCAGTCTTTGGAATTTGGTTGAGGTTATTCCTTTGTGCAATGAAGAAGTACGGCCATCTAGGAGCTGGGTAAACACTGTTGAGAGTTGCGCAATACTTGAAAAGTAGCGTTGGTTTGTTGTCTTCCTGTATTGAACATAGACCTGTTTAATTTGATAAATTATTAACTATAGGCCTATACAGTATAGAACCCTGTCTCTGACTCTTTCCATCATATACAGCCCTATTTTATTTGATTTATTTAACCTTTATTTGACTAGGAAAGTCAGTTAAGAACAAATCATTATTTACTATGATGCCCTACCCCAGCCAGACCTTAACCCGGACGACACTGTGCTCCGCTGTATAGGACTCCCAATCACTGCCAGTTGTGAAACAGACTGGAAACGAGCCATGGTACGTATTGATACCGCTAGCACTGAGATGCAACGCCTTAGACTGTTGCTCCACTCTTGAGCCTACTTGGGAGCTCTATACATAATGAAAGCCTGTCTCTGACTCCTTCCTTCATATACAGGCCTATATAGCAGAGGTTCATTTCTATAAGTTCAACTGATAAAAAAGTTAATATAGTTATGTGCACACTGCACAGTCATTCCTCTACCTTTGCATGTCAATGATCTGTATAATGAGGGTGAAGTTTCCCCTAGGTACAGATCTAGGATCAGCTGGTACCTCCACCAATCCTAACATCAACCATTGATGGGGACATGACAAAACTGACCCAAGATCATCATCTAGGTGCAACTTCACCCAACTCCATTGAGGAGCTGCATTTGTTTACAGAATGATGGACACACAGGTGTTCAGCCTGGACATAGTTTAATATTCAGGAAGCAGAGTTCATCACTACAGATAGTAGTAAGAGCTACTTCCTGTCTGTAACAGCACCAGGAGCAGCACTCTATCCATCAAGGACAAGGTGGTAGTGATACATTTAACTAGACAACATTTTATTTACAAAAGTCAGAGAACGATCAACAAGAGTTTCCACAGTTCAGATGTGATTGGACCATTTATTAAAGTATGAAGAACAACAAGGGAACCATCAAATATAAACAACCATCTTTAACTGATTCAGGTTAACTTTCTAACTAGAACAATAACCCTGAAAGTTCACTTAAAGGTTCAGTCTGGGATTGGTACGTCCATTTTATGACTGTTAAATTAATGATATTAAGCCATTTATACAGCCATTGATTCTTGCAGAATATGAATTTGAATGACTCATGACTAGAGGCCTTTGTTTACGTTAATCAGGTCACATGACATTTATTCATCAAACTCTCCCCCTTTGTTATGTCAGATGGCCAGATGTCGTGGCGATCTGTAGGGAGCGACATACAGTCAGTGTGTTCTACTAAGGTCAGTATGACATCACAATAAACTACCACACATTACAGTCAGTGTGATCTACTAAGGTCAGTATGACATCACAATAAACTACCACATATTACAGTCATTGTGTTCTACTAAGGTCAGTATGACATCACAATAAACTCCCACATATTACAGTTGTTGTGTTCTACTAAGGTCAGTATGACATCACAATAAACTACCACATATTACAGTCAGTGTGATCTACTAAGGTCAGTATGACATCACAATAAACTACCACATATTACAGTCATTGTGTTCTACTAAGGTCAGTATGACATCACAATAAACTCCCACATACTACAGTCAGTGTGTTCTACTAAGGTCAGTATGACATCACAATAAACTCCCACATATTACAGTTGTTGTGTTCTACTAAGGTCAGTATGACATCACAATAAACTCCCACATATTACAGTTGTTGTGTTCTACTAAGGTCAGTATGACATCACAATAAACTACCACATACTACAGTCAGTGTGTTCTACTAAGGTCAGTATGACATCACAATAAACTCCCACATACTACAGTTGTTGTGTTCTACTAAGGTCAGTATGACATCACAATAAACTCCCACATATTACAGTTGTTGTGTTCTACTAAGGTCAGTATGACATCACAATGAACTACCACATATTACAGTCATTGTGTTCTACTAAGGTCAGTATGACATCACAATAAACTACCACATACTACAGTATTGTATACAATGAGAATAGATTGAAAAGAGAATATAACTGTGTTTTTAACTTAATTTAACTTCATTAACAATATTATTTCTCAAGTGTCATGACCACTAGGAGAGGCAAAACAGTGAGAAAAACTCTTAAACATTTATATTACTACTACGAGTTTAGCATAATTTAATTTAACAATGAACAACTGTAGATTATATTTTTAACGTTCTTGGTTCTATTTCTCAAGTGTTACAGCTGGAGAGAGGAAAACAGTCAGGAAAAACAGTCCAAAAATAATATTACAAATAATTTAACATATTTTTAACATAACATTTAACAGTTGTAGGTCATTCAAAATATATGGTTTCTAATTCTCAAGTTTCACACAGGCTAGGAGACGGCAACAAAGTCTGAAATAATATTTCAATAAACTTAACATTTATCAATTGTAGATAAAACATTTCTTAAAGATATCATTTCTAATATCCTGAAAATTTGTCTCTTACTTTTAAATTCCGACACAAATGTTTTGCTGTGTCCTTTTTGTTGTTTGAAACCCAGATTACCTATTTAATTCCCGAACAATTTATATTCTGCCCCTTTCTATTCTCATTGGATCCGGGTTAATATATATATATATAAATACAGTGGGGGGAAAAAAGTATTTAGTCAGCCACCAATCAGCCACCAATTGTGCAAGTTCTCCCACTTAAAAAGATGAGAGAGGCCTGTAATTGGACACTTCAACTATGACAGACAAAACGAGAAGAAAAAAATCCAGGAAATCACACATTTTTTTGTTGTGTCCTTTTTGTTGTTGTTTGAAACCCAGATTACCTCTTCAATTCCCACACATCTTCTATTCTCATTGGATCCGGGTTACTATATATAAATATATATCTTGCCAGAGCCATGCCACTGGACACAAAATGGTAGAATCAGTGTTGTTTCCAAATAGTCATCAAAGTTAACACATTTCGGGAATGGTGGTATTTTTGTCACCCAACTTTTAGTCCAAATCCAATTATTCAAATTTAAACTCAAAATGAGTCGTTTAACTTGATGTCAGCGCCCAGTGGGACCTCAGCCTCAGGTTCCACTGACACAGGGCAGTTTCCCAGACCTGTGGAGGAAGAGGAGGGGCTGAACAAACCCACTGACAACAGTGATAGAGAAACAAATAGACCATCCCCCCCAAAACTCCACTGATTCTATAAAATGATAACTGACTAGGAGAAGAACCAGTGGGAGGTAACTGACAATCATAGACACCATGATCATTGAAATTATCCTAAAGGCCCTCAGCTTCATGTTTTTCATCCCTTCCCCCTCTCTCTCTCCTTCCCCCGGACCGGGACGTTTCAGAGCCCAGAGAACAGCCAGGCAGCAGAACAACATCCCAGAAAGCATAAGCATATTTAAAATCAATTCAAAGCACTCCCACCATAAATATTGGTATTCACCAAACATATTTACACAGCAGGAGCCAAGCACCATCATCCAGACAACACCACAACACCCCACCCTGTATCTCAGGGGTTTGTACTTCAGGAAGGTTACAGGGTGGACCACCGCCAGGTAGCGCTCCACACAGATACAGCACTGGAACAGAGGACGACCAAAGAGGTTGAAACCGGCAAAGAATGTCCCAACGCTCCGTAAAGTGTCATTCTCTTGGAGGAGATGATGAACAATAAACATCAGATTGGAAAGGATGGAGAGGATCTCAGACACAGCCAGGTTGAGAGAGAAGATGTCTGAAGATATCGTCCCTCCCACTCCGGTCACTATCAGCCACACGACGTAGACATTGGTGGGGAGACCCAGGATGAGGTTGATAGAGTCGGCAGCAGTGAACGTTATGTACTGGACATACTGGAAATGAAGATTGTATCACTTTATAATACCATTCAGTTAGTAAGACATTTATAATATGATATGATATGATATGCAGCTGTTCAGGGAAGCTAGAAACCATTATACACAGGCAGTTAGAAAAGCCAAGGCTAGATTTTTCAAGCAGAAATTTGCTTCCTGCAACACTAACTCAAAAAAGTTCTGGGACACTGTAAAGTCCATGGAGAATAAGAACACCTCCTCCCAGCTGCCCACTGCACTGAAGATAGGAAACACTGTCACCACTGATAAATCCACCATAATTGAGAATTTCAATAAGCATTTTTCTACGGCTGGCCATGCTTTCCACCTGGCTACTCCTACCCCGGACAACAGCACTGCACCCCCAACAGCAACTCGCCCAAGCCTTCCCCATTTCTCCTTCTCCCAAATCCATTCAGCTGATGTTCTGAAAGAGCTGCAAAATCTGGACCCCTACAAATCAGCCGGGCTAGACAATCTGGACCCTTTCTTTCTAAAATTATCTGCCGAAATTGTTGCCACCCCTATTACTAGCCTGTTCAACCTCTCTTTCGTGTCGTCTGAGATTCCCAAAGATTGGAAAGCAGCTGCAGTCATCCCCCTCTTCAAAGGGGGGGACACTCTTGACCCAAACTGCTACAGACCTATATCTATCCTACCGTGCCTTTCTAAGGTCTTCGAAAGCCAAGTCAACAAACAGATTACCGACCATTTCGAATCTCACCATACCTTCTCTGCTATGCAATCTGGTTTCAGAGCTGGTCATGGGTGCACCTCAGCCACGCTCAAGGTCCTAAACGATATCTTAACCGCCATCGATAAGAAACATTACTGTGCAGCCGTATTCATTGATCTGGCCAAGGCTTTCGACTCTGTCAATCACCATATCCTCATCGGCAGACTCGACACTCTTGGTTTCTCAAATGATTGCCTCGCCTGGTTCACCAACTACTTCTCTGATAGAGTTCAGTGTGTCAAATCGGAGGGTCTGCTGTCCGGACCTCTGGCAGTCTCTATGGGGGTGCCACAGGGTTCAATTCTTGGACCGACTCTCTTCTCTGTATACATCAATGAGGTCGCTCTTGCTGCTGGTGAGTCCCTGATCCACCTCTACGCAGACATTCTGTATACTTCCGGCCCTTCTTTGGACACTGTGTTAACAACCCTCCAGGCAAGCTTCAATGCCATACAACTCTCCTTCCGTGGCCTCCAATTGCTCTTAAATACAAGTAAAACTAAATGCATGCTCTTCAACCGATCGCTACCTGCACCTACCCGCCTGTCCAACATCACTACTCTGGACGGCTCTGACTTAGAATACGTGGACAACTACAAATACTTAGGTGTCTGGTTAGACTGTAAACTCTCCTTCCAGACCCATATCAAACATCTCCAATCCAAAGTTAAATCTAGAATTGGCTTCCTATTTCGCAACAAAGCATCCTTCACTCATGCTGCCAAACATACCCTTGTAAAACTGACCATCCTACCAATCCTCGACTTTGGCGATGTCATTTACAAAATAGCCTCCAATACCCTACTCAACAAATTGGATGCAGTCTATCACAGTGCAATCCGTTTTATCATCCGTTATTATAACGTTTTACCTGAAGGTGTTCAGAGAAGGAGGAGAGGAGAGTAGAGTTGCTGTCTACAGAGGTGTTCATGTTTTCTCAGTGTTCGCGGTCTGTGAATGTACGAGACAAAACATTACTTTTTTGACTCCTTTAATTGGTATAAGTAAATTTGTCCAAATACAATATGAAGAAAAATATTATCTTTAGTATAGACTACCTGTTGTGCTCCTCAGACAACCCTGGTCACTTCAGTGGTCAGTGTAGACTACCTGTTGTGTTCCTCAGACAACCCTGGCCTCTTCAGTGGTCAGTGTAGACTACCTGTTGTGTTCCTCAGACAACCCTGGTCTCTTCAGTGGTCAGTGTAGACTACCTGTTGTGTTCCTTAGACAACCCTGGTCTCTTCAGTGGTCAGTGTAGACTACCCGTCGTGTTCCTCAGACACTCCTGGTCTCTTCAGTGGTTCTAAAGCTCTGCCTCTGACCCAGCCTTCACACAGGTGTGTGTTTCCTCCCCACATTTCTGACGGACAACTTAACACAGTTCTAGGTCCTCCCTCAACTCATTATCTCATTGGATAGCATTTAGTTGGCTGCGTTGTCAGGCATCATTTTGTCTGGTTTGAATGTATGTCTAAAGCTTGGCCCTCTGACAGGTGTGTGCAACATAATGGACAAATGTATTCAGCCAGAACCAGAGATGCAAACGTAGGAGGTGAAGACAAGGTTTCAAACCAAACACGACCACAACACCTGTTCCCTAGCAGGGGTTAGGTTAGTCTGTGGAGTGGGGGTTGGGGTTAGGTTAGTCTGTGGAGTGGGGGTTGGGGTTAGGTTAGTCTGTTTAGTGGGGGTTGGGGTTAGGTTAGTCTGTGGAGGGGGGGTTGGGGTTAGGTTAGTCTGTGGAGTGGGGGCAGGGGTTAGGTTAGTCTGTGAAGTGGGGTTTGGGGTTAGGTTAGTCTGTGGAGTGGGGGTTTGGGTTAGGTTAGTCTGTGGAGTGGGGGTTGGGGCTAGGTTAGTCTGTGGAGTGGGGGTTGGGGTTAGGTTAGTCTGTGGAGTGGGGGTTGGGGTTAGGTTAGTCTGTGGAGTGGGGGTTGGGGTTAGGTTAGTCTGTGGAGTGGGGGTTGGGGTTAGGTTAGTCTGTGGAGGGGGGGTTGGGGTTAGGTTAGTCTGTGGAGTGGGGGCAGGGGTTAGGTTAGTCTGTGGAGTGGGGTTTGGGGTTAGGTTAGTCTGTGGAGTGGGGGTTTGGGTTAGGTTAGTCTGTGGAGTGGGGGTTGGGGTTTGGTTAGTCTGTGGAGTGGGGGCAGGGGTTAGGTTAGTCTGTGGAGTGGGGGTTGGGGTTAGGTTAGTCTGTGGAGTGGGGGTTGGGGTTAGGTTAGTCTGTGGAGTGGGGGCAGGGGTTAGGTTAGTCTGTGGAGTGGCGGCAGGGGTTAGGTTAGTCTGTGGAGTGGGGGCAGGGGTTAGGTTAGTCTGTGGAGTGGGGGTTGGGGTTAGGTTAGTCTGTGGAGTGGGGGTTGGGGTTAGGTTAGTCTGTGGAATGGGGGTTGGGGTTTGGTTAGTCTGTGGAGTGGGGGCAGGGGTTAGGTTAGTCTGTGGAGTGGGGGCAGGGGTTAGGTTAGTCTGTGGAGTGGGGGCAGGGGTTAGGTTAGTCTGTGGAGTGGGGGCAGGGGTTAGGTTAGTCTGTTTAGTGGGGGTTGGGGTTAGGTTAGTCTGTGGAGTGGGGGATTGGGGTTAGGTTAGTCTGTGGAGTGGGGGCAGGGGTTAGGTTAGTCTGTGGAGTGGGGGTTGGGGTTAGGTTAGTCTGTGGAGTGGGGGTTGGGGTTAGGTTAGTCTGTGGAGTGGGGGCAGGGGTTAGGTTAGTCTGTGGAGTGGGGGTTGGGGTTAGGTTAGTCTGTGGAGTGGGGGCTGGGGTTAGGTTAGTCTGTGGAGTGGGGGCAGGGGTTAGGTTAGTCTGTGGAGTGGCGGCAGGGGTTAGGTTAGTCTGTGGAGTGGGGGCAGGGGTTAGGTTAGTCTGTGGAGTGGGGGTTGGGGTTAGGTTAGTCTGTGGAGTGGGGGTTGGGGTTAGGTTAGTCTGTGGAATGGGGGTTGGGGTTTGGTTAGTCTGTGGAGTGGGGGCAGGGGTTAGGTTAGTCTGTGGAGTGGGGGCAGGGGTTAGGTTCGTCTGTGGAGTGGGGGCAGGGGTTATGTTAGTCTGTGGAGTGGGGGCAGGGGTTAGGTTAGTCTGTGGAGTGGGGGTTGGGGTTAGGTTACTCTGTGGAGTGGGGGCAGGGGTTAGGTTAGTCTGTGGAGTGGGGGCAGGGGTTAGGTTAGTCTGTGGAGTGGGGGCAGGGGTTAGGTTAGTCTGTGGAGTGGGGGTTGGGGTTATGTTAGTCTGTGAGTGGGGGTTGGGTTTAGGTTAGTCTGTGGAGTGGGGGTTGGGGTTAGGTTAGTCTGTGGAGTGGGGGTTGGGGTTAGGTTAGTCTGTGGAGTGGGGGCAGGGGTTAGGTTAGTCTGTGGAGTGGGGGCAGGGGTTAGGATAGTCTGTGGAGTGGGGGTTGGGGTTAGGTTAGTCTGTGGAGTGGGGGTTGGGGTTAGGTTAGTCTGTGGAGTGGGGGTTGGGGTTAGGTTAGTCTGTGGAGTGGGGGCAGGGGTTAGGTTAGTCTGTGGAGTGGGGGCAGGGGTTAGGTTAGTCTGTGGGGCAGGGGTTAGGTTAGTCTGTGGAGTGGGGGTTGGGGTCGGGGTTAGGTTAGTCTGTGGAGTGGGGGTTGGGTTTAGGTTAGTCTGTGGAGTGGGGGTTGGGGTTAGGTTAGTCTGTGGAGTGGGGGTTGAGGGGTGAAGGGAGAAGATAAGCTCCACACACCCAGTCTAAACATGGGTTGGGATTAGGTTAGTCTGTGGAGTGGGGGTTGGGTTTAGGTTAGTCTGTGGAGTGGGGGTTGGGGTTTGGTTAGTCTGTGGAGTGGGGGCAGGGGTTAGGTTAGTCTGTGGAGTGGGGGCAGGGGATAGGTTAGTCTGTGGAGTGGGGGCAGGGGTTAGGTTAGTCTGTGGAGTGGGGGCAGGGGTTAGGTTAGTCTGTTTAGTGGGGGTTGGGGTTAGGTTAGTCTGTGGAGTGGGGGATTGGGGTTAGGTTAGTCTGTGGAGTGGGGGCAGGGTTTAGGTTAGTCTGTGGAGTGGGGGTTGGGGTTAGGTTAGTCTGTGGAGTGGGGGTTGGGGTTAGGTTAGTCTGTGGAGTGGGGGCAGGGGTTAGGTTAGTCTGTGGAGTGGGGGTTGGGATTAGGTTAGTCTGTGGAGTGGGGGCTGGGGTTAGGTTAGTCTGTGGAGTGGGGGCAGGGGTTAGGTTAGTCTGTGGAGTGGCGGCAGGGGTTAGGTTAGTCTGTGGAGTGGGGGCAGGGGTTTGGTTAGTCTATGGAGTGGGGGTTGAGGTTAGGTTAGTCTGTGGAGTGGGGGTTGGGGTTAGGTTAGTCTGTGGAATGGGGGTTGGGGTTTGGTTAGTCTGTGGAGTGGGGGCAGGGGTTAGGTTAGTCTGTGGAGTGGGGGCAGGGGTTAGGTTAGTCTTTGGAGTGGGGGCAGGGGTTAGGTTAGTCTGTGGAGTGGGGGCAGGGGTTAGGTTAGTCCTGTGGAGTGGGGGCAGGGGTTAGGTTAGTCTGTGGAGTGGGGGCAGGGGTTAGGTTAGTCTGTGGAGTGGGGGTTGGGGTTATGTTAGTCTGTGAGTGGGGGTTGGGTTTAGGTTAGTCTGTGGAGTGGGGGTTGGGGTTAGGTTAGTCTGTGGAGTGGGTGTTGGGGCAAGGTTAGTCTGTGGAGTGGGGGCAGGGGTTAGGTTAGTCTGTGGAGTGGGGGCAGGGGTTAGGTTAGTCTGTGGGGCAGGGGTTAGGTTAGTCTGTGGAGTGGGGGTTGGGGTCGGGGTTAGGTTAGTCTGTGGAGTGGGGGTTGGGTTTAGGTTAGTCTGTGGAGTGGGGGTTGGGGTTAGGTTAGTCTGTGGAGTGGGGGTTGAGGGGTGAAGGGGGAAGATAAGCTCCACACACCCAGTCTAAACATGGGTTGGGGTTAGGTTAGTCTGTGGAGTGGGGGTTGGGGTTAGGTTAGTCTGTGGAATGGGGGTTGGGGTTTGGTTAGTCTGTGGAGTGGGGGCAGGGGTTAGGTTAGTCTGTGGAGTGGGGGCAGGGGTTAGGTTAGTCTGTGGAGTGGGGGCAGGGGTTAGGTTAGTCTGTGGAGTGGGGGCAGGGGTTAGGTTAGTCTGTGGAGTGGGGGCAGGGGTTAGGTTAGTCTGTGGAGTGGGGGTTGGGGTTATGTTAGTCTGTGAGTGGGGGTTGGGTTTAGGTTAGTCTGTGGAGTGGGGGTTGGGGTTAGGTTAGTCTGTGGAGTGGGGGTTGGGGCAAGGTTAGTCTGTGGAGTGGGGGCAGGGGTTAGGTTAGTCTGTGGAGTGGGGGCAGGGGTTAGGTTAGTCTGTGGGGCAGGGGTTAGGTTAGTCTGTGGAGTGGGGGTTGGGGTCGGGGTTAGGTTAGTCTGTGGAGTGGGGGTTGGGTTTAGGTTAGTCTGTGGAGTGGGGGTTGGGGTTAGGTTAGTCTGTGGAGTGGGGGTTGAGGGGTGAAGGGGGAAGATAAGCTCCACACACCCAGTCTAAACATGGGTTGGGGTTAGGTTAGTCTGTGGAGTGGGGGTTGGGGTTAGGTTAGTCTGTGGAATGGGGGTTGGGGTTTGGTTAGTCTGTGGAGTGGGGGCAGGGGTTAGGTTAGTCTGTGGAGTGGGGGCAGGGGTTAGGTTAGTCTGTGGAGTGGGGGCAGGGGTTAGGTTAGTCTGTGGAGTGGGGGCAGGGGTTAGGTTAGTCTGTGGAGTGGGGGTTGGGGTTAGGTTAGTCTGTGGAGTGGGGGCAGGGGTTAGGTTAGTCTGTGGAGTGGGGGCAGGGGTTAGGTTAGTCTGTGGAGTGGGGGCAGGGGTTAGGTTAGTCTGTGGAGTGGGGGTAGGGGTTATGTTAGTCTGTGAGTGGGGGTTGGGTTTAGGTTAGTCTGTGGAGTGGGGGTTGGGGTTAGGTTAGTCTGTGGAGTGGGGGTTGGGGTTAGGTTAGTCTGTGGAGTGGGGGCAGGGGTTAGGTTAGTCTGTGGAGTGGGGGCAGGGGTTAGGATAGTCTGTGGAGTGGGGGTTGGGGTTAGGTTAGTCTGTGGAGTGGGAGTTGGGGTTAGGTTAGTCTGTGGAGTGGGGGTTGGGGTTAGGTTAGTCTGTGGAGTGGGGGCAGGGGTTAGGTTAGTCTGTGGAGTGGGGGCAGGGGTTAGGTTAGTCTGTGGAGTGGGGGTTGGGGTCAGGGTTAGGTTAGTCTGTGGAGTGGGGGTTGGGTTTAGGTTAGTCTGTGGAGTGGGGGTTGGGGTTAGGTTAGTCTGTGGAGTGGGGGTTGAGGGGTGAAGGGGGAAGATAAGCTCCACACACCCAGTCTAAACATGGGTTCGGGTTAGGTTAGTCTGTGGAGTGGGGGTTGGGTTTAGGTTAGTCTGTGGAGTGGGGGTTGGGGTTTGGTTAGTCTGTGGAGTGGGGGCAGGGGTTAGGTTAGTCTGTGGAGTGGGGGCAGGGGTTAGGTTAGTCTGTGGAGTGGGGGCAGGGGTTAGGTTAGTCTGTTTAGTGGGGGTTGGGGTTAGGTTAGTCTGTGGAGTGGGGGCAGGGGATAGGTTAGTCTGTGGAGTGGGGGCAGGGGTTAGGTTAGTCTGTGGAGTGGGGGCAGGGGTTAGGTTAGTCTGTTTAGTGGGGGTTGGGGTTAGGTTAGTCTGTGGAGTGGGGGTTGGGGTTATGTTAGTCTGTGAGTGGGGGTTGGGTTTAGGTTAGTCTGTGGAGTGGGGGTTGGGGTTAGGTTAGTCTGTGGAGTGGGGGTTGGGGTTAGGTTAGTCTGTGGAGTGGGGGCAGGGGTTAGGTTAGTCTGTGGAGTGGGGGCAGGGGTTAGGATAGTCTGTGGAGTGGGGGTTGGGGTTAGGTTAGTCTGTGGAGTGGGGGTTGGGGTTAGGTTAGTCTGTGGAGTGGGGGTTGGGGTTAGGTTAGTCTGTGGAGTGGGGGCAGGGGTTAGGTTAGTCTGTGGAGTGGGGGCAGGGGTTAGGTTAGTCTGTGGGGCAGGGGTTAGGTTAGTCTGTGGAGTGGGGGTTGGGGTCAGGGTTAGGTTAGTCTGTGGAGTGGGGGTTGGGTTTAGGTTAGTCTGTGGAGTGGGGGTTGGGGTTAGGTTAGTCTGTGGAGTGGGGGTTGAGGGGTGAAGGGGGAAGATAAGCTCCACACACCCAGTCTAAACATGGGTTCGGGTTAGGTTAGTCTGTGGAGTGGGGGTTGGGTTTAGGTTAGTCTGTAGAGTGGGGGTTGGGGTTTGGTTAGTCTGTGGAGTGGGGGCAGGGGTTAGGTTAGTCTGTGGAGTGGGGGCAGGGGTTAGGTTAGTCTGTGGAGTGGGGGCAGGGGTTAGGTTAGTCTGTTTAGTGGGGGTTGGGGTTAGGTTAGTCTGTGGACTGGGGGCAGGGGATAGGTTAGTCTGTGGAGTGGGGGCAGGGGTTAGGTTAGTCTGTGGAGTGGGGGCAGGGGTTAGGTTAGTCTGTTTAGTGGGGGTTGGGGTTAGGTTAGTCTGTGGAGTGGGGGTTGGGGTTAGGTTAGTCTGTGGAGTGGGGGCAGGGGTTAGGTTAGTCTGTGGAGTGGGGGTTGGGGTTAGGTTAGTCTGTGGAGTGGGGGCTGGGGTTAGGTTAGTCTGTGGAGTGGGGGCAGGGGTTAGGTTAGTCTGTGGAGTGGCGGCAGGGGTTAGGTTAGTCTGTGGAGTGGGGGCAGGGGTTAGGTTAGTCTGTGGAGTGGGGGTTGGGGTTAGGTTAGTCTGTGGAGTGGGGGTTGGGTTTAGGTTAGTCTGTGGAATGGGGGTTGGGGTTTGGTTAGTCTGTGGAGTGGGGACAGGGGTTAGGTTAGTCTCTGGAGTGGGGGCAGGGGTTAGGTTAGTCTGTGGAGTGGGGGCAGGTGTTAGGTTAGTCTGTGGAGTGGGGGCAGGGGTTAGGTTAGTCTGTGGAGTGAGGGTTGGGGTTAGGTTAGTCTGTGGAGTGGGGGCAGGGGTTAGGTTAGTCTGTGGAGTGGGGGCAGGGGTTAGGTTAGTCTGTGGAGTGGGGGCAGGGGTTAGGTTAGTCTGTGGAGTGGGGGTTGGGGTTATGTTAGTCTGTGAGTGGGGGTTGGGTTTAGGTTAGTCTGTGGAGTGGGGGTTGGGGTTAGGTTAGTCTGTGGAGTGGGGGCAGGGGTTAGGTTAGTCTGTGGAGTGGGGGCAGGGGTTAGGATAGTCTGTGGAGTGGGGGTTGGGGTTAGGTTAGTCTGTGGAGTGGGGGTTGGGGTTAGGTTAGTCTGTGGAATGGGGGTTGGGGTTTGGTTAGTCTGTGGAGTGGGGACAGGGGTTAGGTTAGTCTCTGGAGTGGGGGCAGGGGTTAGGTTAGTCTGTGGAGTGGGGGCAGGTGTTAGGTTAGTCTGTGGAGTGGGGGCAGGGGTTAGGTTAGTCTGTGGAGTGAGGGTTGGGGTTAGGTTAGTCTGTGGAGTGGGGGCAGGGGTTAGGTTAGTCTGTGGAGTGGGGGCAGGGGTTAGGTTAGTCTGTGGAGTGGGGGCAGGGGTTAGGTTAGTCTGTGGAGTGGGGGTTGGGGTTATGTTAGTCTGTGAGTGGGGGTTGGGTTTAGGTTAGTCTGTGGAGTGGGGGTTGGGGTTAGGTTAGTCTGTGGAGTGGGGGCAGGGGTTAGGTTAGTCTGTGGAGTGGGGGCAGGGGTTAGGATAGTCTGTGGAGTGGGGGTTGGGGTTAGGTTAGTCTGTGGAGTGGGGGTTGGGGTTAGGTTAGTCTGTGGAGTGGTGGCAGGGGTTAGGTTAGTCTGTGGAGTGGGGGCAGGGGTTAGGTTAGTCTGTGGGGCAGGGGTTAGGTTAGTCTGTGGAGTGGGGGTTGGGGTCGGGGTTATGTTAGTCTGTGGAGTGGGGGTTGGGTTTAGGTTAGTCTGTGGAGTGGGGTTTGGGGTTAGGTTAGTCTGTGGAGTGGGGGTTGAGGGGTGAAGGGGGAAGATAAGCTCCACACACCCAGTCTAAACATGGGTTGGGGTTAGGTTAGTCTGTGGAGTGGGGGTTGGGTTTAGGTTAGTCTGTGGAGTGGGGGTTGGGGTTATGGGGAAAGAGGCAGGATAAATGCTGTTCTTTATTTTCAATGTTTTTGACGGATCACTAGTTTATTGGAATTTGAGACCTTCAGGCGGACAGTGCAACTATATAGGGAATAGGGCTCCTGTCTAAATTAGTGCACTATATAGGGAATAAGGACCTGGTCTAAAGTACTGCACTATATTGGGAATAGGGCTCTGGTCTAAAGTTGTGCACTATATAGGGAATAGGACTCTGGTCTAAAGTAGTGCACTATATAGGGAACAGGAAAATATTTGGGCAGCATACACTGTCTGAGACGCTCCACCCACCCAGTCTGATCAGGTCCAGTCCAGGTATGTTACTGAAGCTCCACCCACCCAGTCTGATCAGGTCCAGTCCAGGTATGTTACTGAAGCTCCTCCCACCCAGTCTGAACAGGTCCAGTCCAGGTATGTTACTGAAGCTCCACCCACCCAGTCTGATCAGGTCAAGTCCAGGTATGTTACTGAAGCTCCACCCACCCAGTCTGATCAGGTCCAGTCCAGGTATGTTACTGAAGCTCCACCCACCCAGTGTGAACAGGTCAAGTCCAGGTATGTTACTGAAGCTCCACCCACCCAGTCTGAACAGGTCCAGTCCAGGTATGTTACTGAAGCTCCACGCACCCAGTCTGAACAGGTCCAGTCCAGGTATGGTACTGAAGCTCCACCCACCCAGTCTGAACAGGTCCAGTCCAGGTATGGTACTGAAACTAATCTCAGTTCAGCCAGAACGAGAAAATGTGACCACGGACCATAATGCACTATGTAGGGAATAGGGGGCCACTATGTAGGGAATAGGGGGCCACTATGTAGGGAATAGGGGACCACTATGTAGGGAATAGGGGACCACTATGTAGGGAATAGGGGACCACTATGTAGGGAATAGGGGACCACTATGTAGGGAATAGGGGGCCACTATGTAGGGAATAGGGGCCATTTGTGTAGAAGGAACACTACAGTATATTGCTCATGTTTCTCCTAGCTGGTTGGAAGGACTGTAGAGTTTAAATGAACTTTTGTCAACAAGTGATTTACAGTCTGTAACTGTCACCCAGTTTTATTGAGAATGAAGATGACAGGACAAGACACAGTTGGTGTTTTAAGACCCTCCATTTTGGGCCGTGCAATGCAATGCCTTTTCATGTTTTCAGTCACCATTTAAACAGCACTTGACCACATGTTATGTATATATAATGTATATCATTGAGTAAATATAATGTAGATGACATCTCATAACATGGTGATGGCTGGGTATGTATTTACATATTATATTTGACACAGTGTCATTGGTCCAGATGAAATGCAGATTGAAAAGTGTTTCAAGAGAATTTACATCCAAAGTTAAAACCCTTTTTGAGGTTATAATGAATTCCTTACAAACTTTATAGAGAGACACAGATACTCTGGTGAATTTTATTCTAGAATAGTTCATCTATAGGATTAATTGATACTTGACATGGTACAAATCAACTACAGAAGCAGATGTAGTTTTTCTGAAGAAGTTACATGTCAAATTGGTTGCACAAACCCAGGGTTGAACTACGATGGAGAAACAAATGGACATTCCATAAGTAGTGTTGAAAAGCTGTTGAGAGACCAGCACCTCTTCTTCCTCAGAGTCCTTCCTTCATCGCTGCAGCTCCCCAATAGGCTGAGGAGAAGGTCTCATCATACATCCTCTGAAACATGACCAGCCTGACAGCACTGCTTCTATTCACACTTCCTGCTTCACCAGGAAGTCAGCCACACCAATGTGTTGGAAGACACACAGTTCGACTGACTAACAGGCCGTTTTGGACAAACAAATGTGTAACTTAAAAAGGTTAAAATATATCAACAAGTTTTATACAAGCACATTATCCCAGACCTTATCGGCACGTTTTACAGTTCAAATAACGTTTCTAGCTTAAGGTGAAGGAGGAGTAGTGTTACAAATAATTATAATATGTTTGCTTTGCAAGTCACATTCATTAATATAACTTATTTTTAACAACATTTAACAATTGTAGATTTTAAAAAAAGTTATTATTTCTCTTTCTCTGCTAGAACTTCTAATGCCATCAATTTTTTAATTCAAACAGAAAAGAATTGCCCTTTTAATTCCCACACAACTTCTATTTCACCCCTATTCTATTCTCATTGGTTAGATTAACTTCAATCACTTGTCTTGGTCGTTATAAGGACATAGTGAGAAACACTTTTTACATTCTGCGGAACACAACTGTAATGTGCTCAGATATGATCATTTCTAGTAAATTCCCAGAAACTATGGTGAATGCTTAACCGAGCCAGTGCAGTACAGCTGGGATTGGTTTGCCTTAATAGCATGGAAAGGGTATATCTGGTCAGTGCCACCCCACTGGCCACAAATTGGTTGAATCGATGTTGTTCCCATGTAATTTCTACCAAAAAAATCAATATGATGACGTTGAATCAACGTGAAAAACTGATTGGATTAAAAAAATATTAATCAACGTAAAGGAATTTACGGAATGTTTGTCTTTTTATCACCCAACTTTTAACCTAAATCCAGTGACATTTACATTGAATTCAGGTGAGTTGACAATCAAATGTAAATCAAAATGAGTCGTTTAACTTGATGTCAGCGCCCAGTGGGACCTCTGCCTCAGGGTCCCCTGACACAGGACAGTTTCCCAGACCTGTGGAGGAAGAGGAGGGGCTGAACAAACCCACTGACAACAGTGATAGAGAAACAAATGGACCATCCCCACAAAAACTCCACTGGTTCTATAAAATGATAACTGACTAGGAGAAGAACCAGTGGGAGGTAACTGACAATCATAGACACCACGATCATTGAAATGATCCTGAAGGCCCTCAGCTTCATGTTGTTCATCCCTTCCCCCTCTCTCTCTCCTTCCCCCGGACCAGGACGTTTCAGAGCCCAGAGAACAGCCAGGCAGCAGAACAACATCCCAGAAAGAGTAAGCAGGTTTAAAATCAAATCAAAGCACTCCCACCATAAATATTGGTATTCACCAAACATATTTACACAGCAGGAGCCAAGCACCATCATCCAGACCACACCACAACACCCCACCCTGTATCTCAGGGGTTTGTACTTCAGGAAGGTTACAGGGTGAATCACCGCCAGGTAGCGCTCCACACAGATACAGCACTGGAACAGAGGGCGACCAGAGAGGTTGAAACCGGCAAAGAACGCACCAACTCTCAATAAAGTACCATTATCTTGGATGTGAAAATTAATTAAATATATCAGATTGGACAGGCTGTAGAAGATCTCAGACACAGCCAGGTTGAGAGAGAAGATGTCTGAAGATATCGTCCCTCCCACTCCGGTCACTATCAGCCACAGGACGTAGACACTGGTGGGGAGACCCAGGATGAGGTTGATGGAGATGGCAGCAGTGTACAGTACATACTGGACAGACTGGAAAGGAAGGAGGGTAACACTATAATAACATTTATTAGTAAATCATTTATTAGACATTAACAAACAGTTTTTCTTAACATGTATTAATCACTAGTAAGCTGGTTATTTACACATTCAAATACCTTATAAATGGTTTATTAATGGATGTTATTATACATGTTTTACCGGAAGGGGTTCAGTGAAAGAAGAGAGGAGAGTAGAGTTGCTGTCTCCAGAGGTGTTCATGTCTTCTCAGTCGTTGGGGTCTGTGAATGTACGAGACAAAACTTTCCAATTCTTACTCCTTTAATCGAGGTTAGTGAATTTGTCCAACTAAAATATGAAAAAAAGGGTATCTTCAGTGTAGACTACCTGTCCTGTTCCTCAGACAACCCTGGTATCTTCAGTGTTCAGTGTAGACTACCTGTTGTGTTCCTCAGACAACTCTGGTCTCTTCAGTGGTCAGTGTATACTACCTGTTGTGTTCCTCAGACAACCCTGGTATCTTCAGTGTTCAGTGTAGACTACCTGTTGTGTTCCTCAGACAACTCTGGTCTCTTCAGTGGTCAGTGTAGACTACCTGTTGTGTTCCTCAGACAACCCTGGTCTCTTCAGTGTTCAGTGTAGACTACCTGTAGTGTTCCTCAGACAACCCTGGTCTCTTCAGTGTTCAGTGTAGACTACCTGTTGTGTTCCTCAGACAACCCTGGTCTCTTCAGTGTTCAGTGTAGACTACCTGTTGTGTTCCTCAGACAACCTGGTCTCTTCAGTGGGTCTAAAGCTCTGCCTCTGACCCAGCCTTCACACAGGTGTGTGTTTCCTCCCCACCTTTTCTGATGGACAACACAACACAAATCTAGTTCCTCCTCCAACGCACAATCTCATTGGACAGCAACAAGTTGGCTGTGTTGTTAACCATCATTTTGTCTGGTTTGAATCTCCCCTAAAGCTCGGCCCTGCCTTTGCACAGGTGTGTGTTACTTAATGGAGAAATGTATTCAGCCAGAACCAGATATGCAAACGTAGGAAACGAAGGCCAGATCCTAACCAAACATGGACACAACACATGTTCTGTAGCAAGGTCACATTAGGTTAGTCTGTGGAGTGGAATATGATTGGGTGTAACAGGGGAAGAGGTGTGATAAACGCTGTTCATCGTTTTTCAATTGGTTTACGTATCTGTTTTTGTGTTGAAAATTGAAACCATGCTGAACAATTTAAAGTAAATCTAAACCCCACCCCTTCAACACTTGCTCTCATTGAATAGATTTTACGCATAATTTTGTCTGGTTTGAATGTGCTCTAAAGCTCGGCCCTACCATCACACAGGTTTGTGTTACGTCATGGAGAAACCTATTGGGTCATTTTGCTCCAAGGGGCTGATCAGACTCAGGAAATGTCTTTTTTACACCTTTTGATTTAAGACCTTCTCAGTACTTGTTATTCAGACTTACCATATACAGGTGAGTAACAAGATTTGAGGGTATGTCTACCTTTCACACACTGAATAAATGTCAATTAAATCTCAGAAAACTCACCCACTGGGTGGAATAGCAATTTGATCAGGGAGTTTTTCTTCAATTTATTTTTCTAAAGCAATCCCTTTAAATACTGTGTACCTTTAATTAGAAATCATCACAACATTAGAATGTAGCCAATGGAGAATGAGTTCAGTGAAAGAAAGCCATCAAATCATATTTATCTCAGTTTCTGTCACAATCGTCTAATGAATTAACGGACCAAGGCGCAGCAGCGTATGTAGAGTTCCAAATTTTTATTAAATGAAACTCCTAAAAAAAAATAAAGAGCAACGAAATGTGACGTTCTATTGAGCTCACAGGCATCAACACAAAAAACAAGATCCCACAACAAACGGGTGGGAAATAGCTGCCTAAATATGGTTCCCAATCAGTGGCAGCTGTCTATCGTTGCCTCTGATTGGGAACCATACCAAGCCAACCTAGAAATAAAGAAACTAGAATGCTGGCCATCTAGAGTTCCTCTGTCCAGTCTCAACGTCAACAGTGAAGAGGCGTCTCCGGGATGCTGGTCTTCTAGAGTTCCTCTGTCCAGTGTCTATGTTATTTTTCCCATCTTAATATTTTATTTTTATTGGCCAGTCTGAGATATGTCTATTTCTTTGCATCTCTGCCCAGAAGGCCAGCATGCCGGAGTCTCCTCTTCACTGTTGATGTTGAGACTGGACAGAGGAACTCTAGAAGGCCAGCATGCCAGAGTCTCCTCTTCACTGTTGATGTTGAGACTGGACAGAGGAACTCTAGAAGGCCAGCATGCCGGAGTCTCCTCTTCACTGTTGACTTTGAGACCGGTGTTTTGCGGGTACTATTTACTGAAGCTGCCAGTTGAGGACTTGTGAGGCATCTGTTTCTCAAACTAGACACTCTAATGGACTTGTCCCCTTGCTCAGTTGTGCACCGGGGCCTCCCACTACACTGTCTACTCTGGTTAAAGCCAGTTTGTGATGTTTTCTGAAGGGAGTAGTACACAGTGTTGTACGAGATCTTCAGTTTCTTGGCTAATTCTAGCATGGAATAGCCTTCATTTCTCAGATCAATAATAGACTGACGAGTTTAAGAAGAAAGTTATTTGTTTCTGGCTATTTTGAGTCTGTAATTGAACCCACAAATTCTGATGCTCCAGATACTCAACTAGTCTAAAGAAGGACAGTTTTATTGCTGCTCTAATCAGGACAACAGTTTTCAGCTGTGCTAACATAATTGCAAAAGGGTTTTCTAATGATCAATTAGTCTTTTAAACTGATAAAGTTGGATTAGCTAACACAACGTGCCATTGGAACACAGGAGTGATGATTGCTGATGATGAGCCTCTATCATGACACAAGGCGAGAACCAGATGTAGAGACAGGAGGCAGATGGTTGGAGTCTTACAATATTTATTAATCCAATAGGGGAAGGTAAGATAATGGTCGTGGACAGGCAAAAAGGTCACATCCAGTTCAGAGTCCAAAAGGTACCGAAGGGCAGACAGATTCAAGGTCAGGACAGGCAGGATGAACAGGCAGGTGGGAAAGTAGTCCAGAGTCAGGCAGGGGTCAAAACCGGTAGGACTATCAACAAGAGAATAGCAAAAGGAGTACAGAAAAAACACGCTGGTTGACTTGACTTCTTTGGGACATGTGGAGGTATTTTGACATCCTGATGAAAAGCCCAAAGTAAACTACCTGCTACTCAAGACCACAAGCTAGGATATGCACCATGATTCCCTTAGGAAGCCTGTCTCTGACTCTGATTCCTTCATATACATATATTATAGAAGCCTGTCTCTGACTCCTTCCTTCATATTCAGGCCTGTATAGTATATAAGCCTGTCTCTGACTCCTTCCTTCATATACAGGCCTGTATATTATAGAAGCCTGTCTCTGACTCCTTCCTTCATATACAGGCCTATATAGCAGAGGTTCATTTCTATAAGTTCGATTGATAAAAAAGTTAATGGGGTTATGTGCACAATGCACAGTCATTCCTCTACTTTTGCATGTCAATGATCTGTATAATGAGGGTGAAGTTTCCCCTAGGTACAGATCTAGGATCAGCTGGTACCTCCACCAATCCTAACATCAACCATTGATGGGGACATGACAAAACTGACCCAAGATCATCATCTAGGTGCAACTTCACCCAACTCCATTGAGGAGCTGCATTTGTTTGTAGAATGATGGACACAAAGGTGTTCAGCCTGGACATAGTTTAATATTCAGGAAGCAGAGTTCATCACTACAGATAGTAGTAAGAGCTACTTCCTGTCTGTAACAGCACCAGGAGCAGCACTCTATCCATCAAGGACAAGGTGGTAGTGATACATTTAACTAGACAACATTTTATTTACAAAAGTCAGAGAACGATCAACAAGAGTTTCCACAGTTCAGATGTGATTGGACCATTTATTAAAGTATGAAGAACAACAAGGGAACCATCAAATATAAACAACCATCTTTAACTGATTCAGGTTAACTTTCTAACTAGAACAATAACCCTGAAAGTTCACTTAAAGGTTCAGTCTGGGATTGGTACGTCCATTTTATGACTTTTGAATGAATGTTATTAAATCATTTATACAGCCATTGATTCTTGCAGAATATGAATTTGAATGCCTCATGACTAGAGGCCTTTGTTTACGTTAATCAGGTCACATGACATTTATTCATCAAACTCTCCCCCTTTGTTATGTCAGATGGCCAGATGTCGGGGCGATCTGTAGGGAGCGACATACAGTCAGTGTGTTCTACTAAGGTCAGTATGACATCACAATAAACTACCACATATTACAGTCAGTGTGTTCTACTAAGGTCAGTTTGACATCACAATAAACTACCACACATTACAGTCATTGTGTTCTACTAAGGTCAGTATGACATCACAATAAACTACCACATACTACAGTCAGTGTGTTCTACTAAGGTCAGTATGACATCACAATAAACTACCACACATTACAGTCATTGTGTTCTACTAAGGTCAGTATGACATCACAATAAACTCCCACATACTACAGTCAGTGTGTTCTACTAAGGTCAGTATGACATCACAATAAACTCCCACATATTACAGTTGTTGTGTTCTACTAAGGTCAGTATGACATCACAATAAACTACCACATATTACAGTCAGTGTGATCTACTAAGGTCAGTATGACATCACAATAAACTACCACATATTACAGTCATTGTGTTCTACTAAGGTCAGTATGACATCACAATAAACTCCCACATACTACAGTCAGTGTGTTCTACTAAGGTCAGTATGACATCACAATAAACTCCCACATATTACAGTTGTTTTGTTCTACTAAGGTCAGTATGACATCACAATAAACTCCCACATATTACAGTTGTTGTGTTCTACTAAGGTCAGTATGACATCACAATAAACTACCACACATTACAGTCATTGTGTTCTACTAAGGTCAGTATGACATCACAATAAACTCCCACATACTACAGTCAGGGTGTTCTACTAAGGTCAGTATGACATCACAATAAACTCCCACATATTACAGTTGTTGTGTTCTACTAAGGTCAGTATGACATCACAATAAACTACCACATATTACAGTCAGTGTGATCTACTAAGGTCAGTATGACATCACAATAAACTACCACATATTACAGTCATTGTGTTCTACTAAGGTCAGTATGACATCACAATAAACTCCCACATACTACAGTCAGTGTGTTCTACTAAGGTCAGTATGACATCACAATAAACTCCCACATATTACAGTTGTTGTGTTCTACTAAGGTCAGTATGACATCACAATAAACTCCCACATATTACAGTTGTTGTGTTCTACTAAGGTCAGTATGACATCACAATAAACTACCACATATTACAGTCATTGTGTTCTACTAAGGTCAGTATGACATCACAATAAACTACCACATACTACAGTATTGTATACAATGAGAATAGATTGAAAAGATAATATAACTGTGTTTTTAACTTAATTTAACTTCATTAACAATATTATTTCTCAAGTGTCAGTACCACTAGGAGATGGCAAAACATTGAGAAAAACTCTTAAACATTTATATTACTACTACAAGTTTAGCATAATTTAATTTGACAATGAACAACTGTAGATTAGGTTTTTAACGTTCTTGGTTCTATTTCTCAAGTGTTACAGCTGGAGAGGGGAAAACAGTCAGGAAAAACAGTCGGAAACCAAAATTACAATTAATTTAAAGTATTTTTAACATTTAACAGTTGTAGATTATTCAAAAAATATGGTTTCTATTTCTCAAGTTTCAGACAGGCTAGATGACAACATAGTCAAACATCAAACATCAAGTCAAGGGTTTTTTTTTTTCAAAAACCTATCACCCCCTTAAAAAGTGCTTTCTGGACCGAGTTTCGATATTCTTTGAATTTTTTGATCAATTATACATGTATATGTCACGCCTTGATCTTAGTGTTTTGTGTTTTCGTTATATATTTTGGTCAGGCCAGGGTGTGACATGGGTTTACGTGTTGTGTTTCGCATTGGGGTTTTATAGGATTGGGATTGCTATGATTAGGGGTGTGTCTAGTTAGGTTTGGGCTTCCTGAGGCGGTTCTCGAACAGTCAGGTGTTTCTTGTTGTCTCTGATTGGGAACCGTATTTAGGTAGCCTGAGTTTCACTTTGTATTTCGTGGGTGATTGTTCCTGTCTCTGTGTAGTTTCACCAGATAGGCTGTATTAGGTTTCACGTTCCGTTTGTTGTTTTGTATTTATTAAGTTATTTCATGTATCGTCACTTTTTCTTCATTAAAGGACATGAGTAACCACCACGCTGCATTTCGGTCCGACTCTCTTTCAACAAACGAAGAACGCCGTTGCAGAATCACCCACCACATACGGACCGAGCGGCGTGGTTACAGGCAGCGACCGCAGGAAAAGCGAAAGGAGGACGTTATGGACAGCAATGGCATGGAGTATACGACGTGGGAAGAAATCGACAGGTGGGCGGCCGACCCAGAGAGAGTGCAGGAGCCCGCATGGGATTCGCTAAAGCAGTGCGAAGAAGGCTATAGGCGAATGGAGTTGGAGAAACAGACACGGCGGCGCAGAGCGAAACCCGAGAGTCACCCCAAAAAATCTATTGGGGGGGGGGCTCAGAGGGAGAGTGGCTGAGTCAGGAGATGGACCTGAGCCAACTCTCCTTGTTTATCGTGAGGAGCCAAGGAGGAGACCAGAACCAGAGCCGGTGTTAGAGGTGAGCGAAGCAGAGACTGTGAAGGAGTTAATGGGGAAAGTGGAGTGGAGAGTAATGAGGGAGTTGCTAGCTTGGTGCTATAGATATCATATTCGTCCCGACGGATCGTGTCGGGGATTTGATGGCACCTGAGTTAGCGCTCCATACTCGTCCTGAGGTGCGTGTTAGTCGGCTGGTGAAGTTGGTGCCAGCCTCACGCACCAGGCCTCCTGTGCACATCCCTAGCCTTGCACATCCTGTGCCACCTCCACACACCAGTCCTCCGGTAGCAGCTCCCCGCACCAGGCTTCCTGTGCGTGACCAGTGCCCGCACCACGCATCAGGCCTACAGTGCGCCTCGCCTCTCCTGCGCTGTCGGAGTCTCCCGCCTCTCCAGCGCTGTCGGAGCCTTCCTTCCCTCCTGCGCTGTCGGAGTCTCCCGCCTGTTCAGCGCAGCCAGCGTTTTCCTCCTCTCCTGCGCTGTCGGAGTCTCCCGCCTGTTCAGCGCTATCAGAGCCTTCTCTCTCTACAGCGCTGCCGGAGCCTCCTGCCTGTTTGAAGCAGCCTGAGCTGCCAGTCTGCATGGAGCTGTCAGTCTGCAAAGAGCTGCAAGTCTGCAAGGAGCTGCCAGTCTGCAGGGTGCTGTCAGCCTGCATGGAGCAGTCAGAGCTGTCAGTCTGCATGAAGCAGCCAGAGCTGTCAGTCTGCAAAGAGCTGCCAGTCTGCAAGGAGCTGCCAGTCTGCAAGGAGCTGCCAGTCTGCAAGGAGCTGTCAGCCTGCATGGAGCAGTCAGAGCTGTCAGTCTGCAAGGAGCAGCCAGTCTGCAGGGAGCTGTCAGCCTGCATGGAGCAGTCAGAGCTGTCAGTCTGCATGAAGCAGCCAGAGCTGTCAGTCTGCAAAGAGCTGCCAGTCTGCAAGGAGCTGCCAGTCTGCAAGGAGCTGCCAGTCTGCAAGGAGCTGTCAGCCTGCATGGAGCAGTCAGAGCTGTCAGTCTGCAAGGAGCAGCCAGTCTGCAGGGAGCTGTCAGTCTGCAAGGAGCTGTCAGTCTGCAAGGAGCTGTCAGTCTGCAAGGAGCTGTCAGTCTGCAAGGAGCTGCCAGTCTGCAAGGAGCTGTCAGTCTGCATGAAGCAGCCAGAGATGTCAGTCTGCAAGGAGCTGCCAGTCTGCAAGGAGCTGCCAGTCTGCAAGGAGCTGCCAGTCTGCAAGGAGCTGCCAGTCTGCAAGGAGCTGTCAGCCTGCATGGAGCAGTCAGAGCTGTCAGTCTGCAAGGAGCTGCCAGTCTGCAGGGAGCTGTCAGTCTGCAAGGAGCTGTCAGTCTGCAAGGAGCTGTCAGCCTGCATGGAGCAGTCAGAGCTGTCAGTCTGCAAAGAGCTGCCAGTCTGCAAGGAGCTGTCAGCCTGCATGGAGCAGTCAGAGCTGTCAGTCTGCATAGAGCAGCTAGATCCGCCAGTCAACCAGAATCTTCCAGATCTGCTAGTCAACCTGAATCTTCCAGATCCGCCAGCCAGCCAGGATCTACCGGAGCCTACTACCTACCTGAGCTTCATCTCAGTACTGGGCTTCCTCTCAGTACTGGGCTTCCTCTCAGTACTGGGCTTCCTCTCAGTACTGTGCTGCCCCTCAGTCCCGAGCTGCCCCTCAGTCCCGAGCTGCCCCTCAGTCCCGAGCTGCCCCTCAGTCCCGAGCTGTCCCTCAGTCCCGAGATGCCCCTCAGTCACGAGCTGCTCCTTAGTTCTGTGGGGTTCTGGGTGAGGACTATTAGGCCATGGTCGGCGGCGAGGGTGGATTATCCCAGGATGCGAAGGGGAGGAACTAGGACATTAATGAAGTGGGGTCCACGTCCCGAGCCGGAGCCGCCACCAATGACAGACGCCCACCCGGACCCTCCCTATGGTTTTGAGGTGCGTCCGGGAGTCCGCACCTTGGGGGGGGGGGGTTCTGTCACGCCTTGGTCTTAGTGTTTTGTGTTTTCGTTATATATTTTGGTCAGGCCAGGGTGTGACATGGGTTTACGTGTTGTGTTTCGCATTGGGGTTTTATAGGATTGGGATTGCTATGATTAGGGGTGTGTCTAGTTAGGTTTGGGCTGCCTGAGGCGGTTCTCGATCAGTCAGGTGTTTCTTGTTGTCTCTGATTGGGAACCGTATTTAGGTAGCCTGAGTTTCACTTTGTATTTCGTGGGTGATTGTTCCTGTCTCTGTGTAGTTTCACCAGATAGGCTGTATTAGGTTTCACGTTCCGTTTGTTGTTTTGTATTTATTAAGTTATTTCATGTATCGTCACTTTTTCTTCATTAAAGAACATGAGTAACCACCACACTGCATTTCGGTCCGACTCTCTTTCAACAAACGAAGAACGCCGTTACAGTATAGGAACTGTATGAACATACTTATGTCATATTTCATTGCCATATTTTTTTTATTGTCCATAAGGCATATGTTTTGTCCATTTGCGATATGATTTCATAGGACATCAAAGTTGAAGTCAAAAGTCAGTGGACCATTGCCAAATGCCATAAGAAGTGTCCAAATGCAATATGAAAGTATTGAAAGTGCCAAATCAGGATGTTATGTCCATTTGCCATGTACGATCATAGGAAGTTGGTTTCCAGACCCAAAAGTCAGTGAACCATGTCCAAATGGCATTTATACTGCCCAAATGATATATCGCACTATGTTAAGCCATGAATCAACCTATATGGTCTATTTGTCATGTATGATGAGGGAGAAGTGGTACTCTGTTGTTTTTTAACGATTTTTTGAATAGTGACCAAAATGACCAGGGGCGGTGGAAATGGAGGGTGCTCCCTACCCAACCATAGACCCCGTGTGCATTTAAAAAAAAAAATGTGCTCCTGGTAACCCATTCCAATTACCAGGCGCACGGCTGTCCATTTGCAATATGTTTTAATGGGCATTTACCATCACAAATTTGACATGCTCAAAAATACTGCAGAAATGCAAAATTGACTGGCCCGATGACCATCGGGATGGCCGGGCAGTGATAGTGGTTCCTCTCCATCGCTCATTGTGTTGATTTCATCATGTCCATTTGGTGATGTTTTTTCAATGTTGAATCTTTTTGCAAATGTACTGTCCATTTGCAATATGTTTCAATAGGCATTTACCATCACTAATTTGACATGCTCAAAAATACTTCAGAAATGCAAAATTGTCTGGCAATTGTCTCTCCATCGCTCGATGTTGACATGAGAGACGTGGGACTCTCGTTTCTTAACGATTTTTGGAACAACATCCAAAATGACCAGGGGTGCCCCCTATTGGATGGACACGGGTGGGAGGTGCTCCCATCCCAACCGTAGACACTCGCTCCCACCTAAAGGCATTCAAAAACACTTAAAAATGTGCTCCTGGTAACCCATTCCAATAACCAGGTGCACGGCTGTCCATTTGCAATATGTTTCAATGGGCATTTACCATCACGAATTTGACATGCTCAAAAATCCTGCAGAAATGCTAAATTCACTGGCCAGATGAACTCGGGATTGCCGGGCAGTGGTTCTGGTTCCTCTCCATCGTTGGTGTTGATTTCAGAATGTCAATTTGGTGATGGTCTATCACTGTTTAAACATATTGAAAATGGACCAAATTCAGCCAGTAAGTCACCGTCCGTCAGTCAACTAGATATCATTCTGACACTAAACTGATACAAACTGACACCACACCCACTTTTTCCAACTCGTTTAGAAGCCAACTATCACATACTTCAGAGCAGGCCCAAAATTCACAGCGCCTTCAGTTTAAACCATAATAAAAACATAAAACATGTAGTTACGTTCTAGCTGCGGGTCCAGCTCTGACATTACGTGTAGGCCTAAATAAGGCGACCCTGAATACCAAGTTTCGGCTCAATAGGTCATTTGGAGCTCGAGCAGCGACCTCAATTGGTGCTGAAAATCCACATTTTCAGTGAGTTGCTACAAGGTTCTTAAATAAGCTATCGGACAGAAACGTTAGGCTCCGTCTCTACGGGTCAAGGCGGTTTCAATGCATCTAGTCTTGCGACTCTGGGATTTTTCTAAATGTCGTCATTTTCGTGATGGTCAAAATGAATTGAAGTTATTGCAAATGTACGAGGCTGTTTCTCGGTCTGATAACCTTCTAGAGCCACATAACTCACCACACACTATCGACTTGAGCTCTAGAACAGGTTTCTAGAGTTTCAGCGCTCTTGGTATGATGGTTCTTTGATAGTTCAAACAAAGGTAGCTATTGCAGGCTCTGTGTGTCTGTAAGCCCCACACTGTGTCACTTCGTCCTTGCTGTGTGTGTGTGTGTCTGTTTTCTTGGAAATCTGATGGGAGACATAACTGATTTACAGTTCATGAGGCTTACCTAATCACACATATGAAGTTTTGGAAAGATGTGAATTTTTTAACCCTTCGAAACAGCCCCTACGTACCCAATTTAAGGCACCACCGGTTTGCACAGGAAGCTGAAAGTAAACACATATCGTCATTGGGGTAGGCTCTTACAAAATCCGGATTTTAAAGTCTTTACATTAAGAACTGACTGATTTAACCTCTAGCGTCGAGCAATCCCGTATCCGGGAGCGTAATCATAGCCTCAAGCTCATTACCATAACGCAACGTTTCCTATTCATGAAAATCGCAAATGAAATGAAATAAATATATTGAAACACAAGCTTAGCCTTTTGTTAACAACACTGTCATCTCAGATTTTCAAAATATGCTTTAACCAAAGCTACACAAGCATTTGTGTAAGAGTATTGATAGCCTAGCATAGCATTAAGCCTAGCATTCAGCAGGCAACATTTTTCACAAAAACAAGAAAAGCATTCAAATAAAATAATTTACCCTTGAAGAACTTTGGATGTTTTCAATGACGAGACTCTCAGTTAGATAGCAAATGTTCATTTTTTCCAAAAAGATTATTTGTGTAAGAGAAATAGCTCCGTTTTGTTCATCACGTTTGGCTAAGAAAAAAAACGGAAAAAAACACAACGCCAAACTTTTTTTCCAAATTAGCTCCATAATATCGACAGAAACATGGCAAATGTTGTTTAGAATCAAGCCTCAAGGTGTTTTTCACAATTCTATTAGATGAAAAATCATTCCTGGCAGTCGGTTTCTCATCAAAGGCAAACGGAAAAATACTGCAGCTGGAGATTACGCAATAATTGCGACGGAGGACACCAAGCGACCACCTGGTCTATTATGGTCAATCTTCCAATGATATGCCTACAAATACGTCACAATGCTGCAGACACCTTGGGGAAAACGTGGAAAACGTAAGCTGACTCCTAGCTCCTCCACAGCCATATAAGGAGTCATTGGCATGCAGGGCTTTCAAAAAATGGGGCACTTCCTGGTTGGATTTTTATCTGGGTTTCGCCTGTAACATCGATTCTGTGGCACTCACAGACAATATCTTTGCCGTTTTGGAAACGTCAGAGTGTTTTCTTTCCAAAGCTGTCAATTATATGCATAGTCGAGCATCTTTTTGTGACAAAATATCTTGTTTAAAACGAGAACGTTTCCAACGTTTCCAAAAATTAAAAGAGCTCCCCCTATATCGAAGAAGTTTTTAAAAAGGTGTTGAATAAGTGTGTGTGATTTCAGAAAATCACAGAAATCTCCCAGAGCTCCGAAACCCGCCTTAACGATTCGTCTGAACACACCGCAACTGTATCTACATCACCAATTGTACATTGTACGATTTCTCTTAAATTACGATAGATAAATGGCTGGTTCTTTTTTTCCTGACATCGTAGGTTCAAGTACTTTAACCTGAGGCGGTAAAATTAGCACTCTATTTTAGTTTTTGACATTTAAACCCAGAAAAAATGGCCTTAACCTCTAGTAACTCCCCATCCCGGGCCCGGGAGCGTAATCATCGACTGACACTAATTAACATAACGCAATGGACAGAAATATTCCTAGAAAATATTCCTATTCATGAAAATCACAAGTGAAATATATTGAGACACAGCTTAGCCTTTTGTTAACCTTTTGTTTATCACCCTGTCTTCTCAGATTTTCAAAGTATGCTTTACAGCCAAAGCTAGACAAGCATTTGTGTAAGTTTATCGATAGCCTGGCATAGCATTTTATCCAGCTAGCAGCAGGTAACTTGGTCACGGAAATCAGAAAAGCAATCAAATTAAATCGTTTACCTTTGATGAGCTTCGGATGTTTCACTCACGAGACTCCCAGTTAGATAGCCAATGTTCTTTTTTTCCAAAAGTATTATTTTTGTAGGCGAAATAGCTCCGTTTGTTCTTCACGTTTGGCTGAGATATCGCCCGGAAATTGCAGTCACGAAAACGCTGGAAAATATTCAAAATTAGCTCCATAATATCGACAGAAACATGGCAAACGTTGTTTATAATCAATCCTCAAGGTGTTTTTCAAATATCTATTCGATAATATATCTACCGGGACAATTGGTTTTTCAGTAGGACCGATTGGAATAATGGCTACTTCTGTATTTTACGCGGGAATTACTCTGGGAGCCATCGGGTGACCAGTTGCGTAATGTAGCCGCTTACGGGTATTCTTCAACATAAATGTGTAAAACTACGTCACAATGCCGTAGACACCTTGGGGAATACGGAGAAAGGTAATCTGGTTGATAGCCCATTCACTGCTCAATAGGGACGCATTGGAAAGCACAGACAATATTTTTACAGTTTTGGAAACTTTAGAGTGTTTTCTATCCTAAGCTGTCAATTATATGCATATTCTAGCGTCTTGTCCTGACAAAATTTCCCATTTACTACGGGAATGTTATTTTTCCAAAAATGAAAATACTGCCCCCTAGTCACAAAAGGTTAACTCAAAAAGCGCTGAGGCCTCGATGTCATCTTTTTCGGGGATAACAGCCGTTAGTCCAAACCCATGCTCACTAAGTTTCGTCTTCGAAGTCTTTTCCGTTTAGGATAAATGGCCACGTTGTGATTGGTGATGTTTTGTACATTTGCAATAAGATTCTATTCGCCATCTGGTGGAATTTACCGGGACAGCGGAAAAATGTAAGGGACCGTAAACTTGCCATATGCAGTTACTCATCTATATTACAGCAAATGCCAAAAAGCAAACAGAGCCAAGCAAGGTGATAGATACTATGTTTCTGTCTCTTTGCTGGGTAGTTGGAGGGATTCATATTACTGGTGACAGTTTCTTAGTCAGTCAGGCTCTCTCTGCGTTTGTGTGTGTGTGTGTGTGTGTGTGTGTGTGTGAGAAGTTACAAAGCAGAAGGTCTCGTCAGTAGTTATCCTAGAACTCAGTCCCATAGTAATATAGTACTACTGTCTGTATAGCTCCACATAGATACAGCACTGGAACAGTTTGCTAATTAATCATTATTCACACATTTCAATCCCTCATCTATTGTTTATTATTGGATGTTATCTTCTCAGTCGTTGGGGTCTGTGAATGTACGAGACAAAACATACCTATTTGGACTCCTTTCATCGGTATAAAGTGAGTTTCTCAAACACAATATGAAGAAGAAAATGTATTAAAATGGTCTCTTCATTGTAGACTACCTGTCTTGTTCCTCAGACAACCCTGGTCTCTTCAGTGGTCAGTGTAGACTACCTGTCTTGTTCCTCAGACAACCCAGCCTTCACACAGGTGTGTGTTTCGTACCCACCTTTTCTGATGGACAACTCAACACACATCTAGGTCCTCCCCCAACTCATTATCTCATTGGATAGCATTGAGTTAGCTGCGTTGTTCACCATCATTTTGTCTGGTTTGAATCTCCCCTAAGGCTTGGCCCTGCTTTTGCACAGGCGTTTGCTACTTAATGGAGAAATGTATTCAGCCAGAACCAGATATGCAAATGTAGGATGTGAAGGCCAGTGCCAAACCATACATGGACACAACACATGTTCTGTAGCAAGGTAACATTAGGTAAGTCTGTGGAGTGGGTTGGGCTTGGGATAATGGGGGAAGCTGTAGGATTAACCCTGTTCATCATGTTCAATTCTGTAACTTTCAGTGTCAAAACATGAAAACTCCTCGGCTTACGTGACGAACAACTCATAACAAGTCTCAGTAGTCCCCCATAACTTGTTCTCATTGGATAGCATTGAGTGGCCAGTTTTTACGCATCATTCTGTCTAGAGCTCTGCCCCACCTCACGTCACGGACAAATCTATTGGGCCAGTGTGATCCAAGGGGCCGAATCAGACTCAGGAAACATATGTATTTTTACGCCTTCTGTTTTTTATTTATTTATTTAACTCTTATACATTCAGATGAGTTGACTGAGAACACGTTCTCATTTACAGCAACAACCTGGTGAGGAGCTACAGAGGAGAGGAGGGGGGATAAATAAGCCAATTGGAAGCTGAGGACACCTGGGTGATATTGGGGATTTAGCCAGGTCACCGGGGCGATGGTTTGAGGGACATATTGGGAATTTAGCCAGGACACCAGGGTGATGGTTTGAGGGCCATATTGGGAATTTAGCCAGGGCACCGGGGTGATGGTTTGAGGGCCATATTGGGAATTTAGCCAGGGCACTGGGGGTGATGGTTTGAGGGCCATATTGGGAATTTAGCTATGGCACTGGGGTTAACACCACTACTCTGTGCCAAGGGATCTTTAGTGACCACAGAGAGTCAGGAAATCTGTTAAACATCCCATCTGAAAGACGGACAAACACTGCCTAGTTTCAGAGTAAAACCAGCAGTGGGCTTTTGATTGAACAGCTGCTCAGTTTATTCAGACTTACCCAATGGTGTTTTATTTATTTATTTTTATTCCAGCCAATACAGTATAGAAGCCTGTCTGACTCCTTCCTTCATATACAGGCCTATACAGTATAGAAGCCTGTCTGACTCCTTCCTTCATATACAGGCCTATACAGTATAGAAGCCTTGTCTCTGACTCCTTCCTTCATATACAGGCCTATACAGTATAGAAGCCTGTCTGACTCCTTCCTTCATATACAGGCCTATACAGTATAGAAGCCTGTCTGACTCCTTCCTTCATATACAGGCCTATACAGTATAGAAGCCTTGTCTCTGACTCCTTCCTTCATATACAGGCCTATACAGTATAGAAGCCTGTCTGACTCCTTCCTTCATATACAGGCCTATACAGTATAGAAGCCTGTCTCTGACTCTTTCCTTCATATACAGGCCTATACAGTATAGAAGCCTGTCTCTGACTCCTTCCTTCATATACAGGCCTATACAGTATAGAAGCCTGTCTGATTCCTTCCTTCATATACAGGCCTATACAGTATAGAAGCCTATCTGACTCTTTCCTTCATATACAGGCCTATATAGTATAGAAGCCTGTCTCTGACTCTTTCCTTCATATACAGGCCTATACAGTATAGAAGCCTGTCTCTGACTCCTTCCTTCATATACAGGCCTATACAGTATAGAAGCCTGTCTGACTCCTTCCTTCATATACAGGCCTATACAGTATAGAAGCCTGTCTGACTCCTTCCTTCATATACAGGCCTATACAGTATAGAAGCCTGTCTGACTCCTTCCTTCATATACAGGCCTATACAGTATAGAAGCCTGTCTGACTCCTTCCTTCATATACAGGCCTATACAGTATAGAAGCCTGTCTGACTCCTTCCTTCATATACAGGCCTATACAGCAGAGGTTCATTTCTATTAGGTCAACTGAGGACAAAGGGAATGGGGTTATGTGCACACTGCACAGTCATTCCTCTACTTTTGCATGTCAATGATCTGTGTAATGAGGTTGAAGTTTCCCCTAGGTACAGATCTAGGATCAGTCCCTCCACCAATCCTAACCTCAACCATTGATGTGGACAAGGCAAAACTGATCCAAGATCATCATCTAGGGGCAACTTCATCTGACTCCAATGAGGAGCTGCATTTGTTTACAGAATGATGGACACACAGGTGTTCAGCCTGGACATAGTTTAATATTCATGAAGCAGAGTTCAGCACTACAGATAGTAGTATGAGATACTTCCTGTCTGTAACAGCACCAGGAGCAGCACTCTATCCATCAAGGACAAGGTGGTAGTGATACATTTAACGAGACAACATTTTATTTACAAAAGTCAGAGAACGATCAACAGGAGATTCCACAGTTCAGATATGATTGGACCATTTATTAAAGTATGAAGAACAACAAGGGAACCATCAAATATAAACAACCATCGTTAACTGATTCAGGTTTACGTTTCTAACAGGAACAATAATCAGTAAAGTTCACTTAAAGGTTCAGTCTGGGATTGGTACGTCCATTTTAAGACTGTTAAATTAATGATATTAAGCCATTTATACAGACGTTGATTCTTGAAGAATATGACTTTTAATTCCTCTTTTGATGACTCAATACTAGAGCCCTTTGTTTTGGTTCATCAGGTCACATGACTTAGATTTGAACCTTTTTTTAAAGCTTGTTCATCAAACTGTCCCCCTTTTTATGTCAGATGGTCAGAAGACTGGGCGAGTTGTAGGGTCAGTAAGACATCACAATAAACTACCACATATTACAGTCATTGTGTTCTACTAAGGTCAGTATGACATCACAATGAACTACCACATATTACAGTCATTGTGTTCTACTAAGGTCAGTATGACATCGCAGTAAACTACCACATATTACAGTCATTGTGTTCTACTAAGGTCAGTAACACATCACAGCAAACTACCACATATTACAGTCATTGTGTTCTACTACGGTCAGTAACACATCACAGTAAACTACCACATATTACAGTCAGTGTGTTCTACTAAGGTCAGTAACACATCACAATAAACTACCACATATTACAGTCATTGTATACAATAAAAATAGATTGAAAAGAGAAACAAAGAAAACTCTCTCCTCCTCTCTCCTCCCAAGATGGCGTAGCAGTAGGTCGTCCTGTCCTGTTGTGTCCCTGTATATATAGTTTATTTTTCGTTTTTTACATATTTTCTCCACATATCTCTTTGAAAACATTTTGCTAAACCCTAAGCTTCCAAATACTCTCCTGCAACCCGACTCACCCAATGTAGCTATTTTTCCTAAAGTATTTATATTTACTTCGGGACCCCTCAACTGAAGCTAGCCAGCTAACCAGCGGGTATGCTAGCGGTCTCCAGCTAACCGGTCATCAGCTAACCTGTAGTTCGGAAAGCTCTCGCCTGTTCGTACAACGCGACTTTAACCAGAGCACAACGGACCTATTTATTTTTCATCCCCGGATTCCCACCGCAAACGGAACATCTTTCAGCTGGATTTTTCAGCAACTAGCTATCTAGCTAAACCGCAACCTCGGATTACTCCTGGCTAGCGTTTCCACCCACTTAGCTTGAAGCTAGCCCGGCCGTAGCACCTGTGCTACTCCTGAGCTACAATACCCGGGCCCACGACCGGTCTACCGATGTCATCGCATGAAGAGGAATAAACAGACTCACCCCATCGCGACGTCCCCCAAAGGCTAACTCTCTAGCCCTCGCTATCTCCCTGCTTGCTAATTCGGCCTGCTAACTGCTAGCTTGTCCAGCTCCGGCCCGCTAACTGCTACCTTGTCTAGCCCGGGCCTACAAACTGTTAGCTTGTTAGCACAGGCCTGCTAACCGCCTGAATCGCCGAGTCTCAAACGCTCACCGGACCCATATTTACTTTCTATCTCTTTTGACTTTTCATTTGTTTATACCTTCCGGAAACCTGCCTCACCCAATGTGATACGGAATCGCTATTATTTTTTATTTATTTTTAGAACACACTCAAGAACCTCCAGAAGCTAACCAGCTAACTAGCTACAAGCTATTTAGTCATTGTTAGTCTTTTTTTAACCTGGATAACACTCGCCAGGCCAGCTTCCCTGCCCCATCCACCGCTGCCCCCTGGACACTGATCTCTTGGCTACATAGCTGATGCACGCTGGACTGTCCATTAATCACGGTACTCCATTCTGCTTGTTTGTTCTATCTGTTGGCCCCGTTGCCTAGTCTACGCCATTTTACCTGCTGTTGTTGTGCTAGCTGATTAGCTGTTGTCTCACCTACTGTTTTAGCTAGCTTTCCCAATTCAACACCTGTGATTACTGTATGCCTCGCTGTATGTCTCTCTCAAATGTCAATATGCCTTGTATACTGTTGTTCAGGTTAGTTATCATTGTTTTAGTTCACAATGGAGCCCCTAGTTCCACTCTTCACGCCCGTGATAACTCCTTTGTCCCACCTCCCACACATGCGGTGACCTCACCCATTACTACCAGCATGTCCAGAGATACAACCTCCCTCATCATCACCCAGTGCCTGGGCTTACCTCCGCTGTACCCGCACCCCACCATACCCCTGTCTGCGCATTATGCCCTGAATATATTCTACCATGCCCAGAAACCTGCTCCTCTTATTCTCTGTCCCCAACGCTCTAGGCGACCAGTTTTGATAGCCTTTAGCCGCACCCTCATACTACTCCTTCTCTGTTCCGCGGGTGATGTGGAGGTAAACCCAGGCCCTGCATGTCCCCAGGCACCCTCATTTGTTGACTTCTGTGATCGAAAAAGCCTTGGTTTCATGCATGTCAACATCAGATGCCTCCTCCCTAAGTTTGTTTTACTCACTGCTTTAGCACACTCTGCTAACCCTGATGTCCTTGCTGTGTCTGAATCCTGGCTCAGGAAGGCCACCAAAAATTCAGAGATTTCCATACCCAACTATAACATCTTCCGTCAAGATAGAACTGCCAAAGGGGGCGGAGTTGCAGTTTACTGCAGAGATAGCCTGCAAAGTAATGTCATACAAACAGTTCGAACTACTAATTTTGAAAATTACTCTCTCCAGAAATAAGTCTCTCACGGTTGCCGCCTGCTACCGACCCCCCTCAGCTCCCAGCTGTGCCCTGGACACCATTTGTGAATTGATCGCCCCCCATCTAGCTTCAGAGTTTGTTCTGTTAGGTGACCTAAACTGGGATATGCTTAACACCTCGCCAGTCCTACAATCTAAGCTAGATGCCCTCAATCTCACACAAATCATCAAGGAACCCACCAGGTACAACCCTAACTCTGTAAACAAGGGCACCCTCATAGACGTCATCCTGACCAACTGGCCCTCCAAATACACCTCCGCTGTCTTCAACCAGGATCTCAGCGATCACTGCCTCATTGCCTGTATCCGCTACGGAGCCGCAGTCAAACGACCACCCCTCATCACTGTCAAACGCTCCCTAAAACACTTCTGTGAGCAGGCCTTTCTAATCGACCTGGCCCGGGTATCCTGGAAGGACATCGACCTCATCCCGTCAGTTGAGGATGCCTGGTCATTCTTTAAAAGTAACTTCCTCACCATTTTAGATAAGCATGCTCCGTTCAAAAAATGCAGAACTAAGAACAGATACAGCCCTTGGTTCACCCCAGACCTGACGGCCCTCGACCAGCACAAAAACATCCTGTGGCGGACTGCAATAGCATCGAATAGTCCCCGTGATATGCAACTGTTCAGGGAAGTCCGGAACCAATACACGCAGTCAGTCAGGAAAGCTAAGGCCAGCTTCTTCAGGCAGAAGTTTGCATCCTGTAGCTCCAACTCCAAAAAGTTCTGGGACACCGTGAAGTCCATGGAGAACAAGAGCACCTCCTCCCAGCTGCCAACTGCACTGAGGCTAGGTAAAACGGTCACCACTGATAAATCCATGATTATCAAAAACTTCAATAAGCATTTCTCAACGGCTGGCCATGCCTTCCGCCTGGCTACTTCAACCTCGGCCAACAGCTCCGCCCCCCCCGCAGCTCCTCGCCCAAGCCTCTCCAGGTTCTCCTTTAACCAAATCCAGATAGCAGATGTTCTGAAAGAGCTGCAAAACCTGGACCCGTACAAATCAGCTGGGCTTGACAATCTGGACCCTCTATTTCTGAAACTATCTGCCACCATTGTCGCAACCCCTATTACCAGCCTGTTCAACCTCTCTTTCATATCGTCTGAGATCCCCAAGGATTGGAAAGCTGCCGCAGTCATCCCCCTCTTCAAAGGGGGAGACACCCTGGACCCAAACTGTTACAGACCTATATCCATCCTGCCCTGCCTATCTAAGGTCTTCGAAAGCCAAGTCAACAAACAGGTCACTGACCATCTCGAATCCCACCGCACCTTCTCCGCTGTGCAATCTGGTTTCCGAGCCGGTCATGGGTGCACCTCAGCCACACTCAAGGTACTCAACGATATCATAACCGCCATCGATAAAAGACAGTACTGTGCAGCCGTCTTCATCGACCTTGCCAAGGCTTTCGACTCTGTCAACCACCATATTCTTATTGGCAGACTCAGGAGCCTCGGTTTTTCGGATGACTGCCTTGCCTGGTTCACCAATTACTTTGCAGACAGAGTTCAGTGTGTCAAATCGGAGGGCATGCTGTCTGGTCCTCTGGCAGTCTCTATGGGGGTGCCACAGGGTTCAATTCTCGGGCCGACTCTTTTCTCTGTGTATATCAATGATGTTGCTCTTGCTGCGGGCGATTCCCTGATCCACCTCTACGCAGACGACACCATTCTATATACCTTCGGCCCGTCTTTGGACACTGTGCTATCTAACCTCCAAACAAGCTTCAATGCCATACAACACTCCTTCCGTGGCCTCCAACTGCTCTTAAACGCTAGTAAAACCAAATGCATGCTTTTCAACCGGTCGCTGCCTGCACCCGCATGCCCGACTAGCATCACCACCCTGGATGGTTCCGACCTAGAATATGTGGACGTCTATAAGTACCTAGGTGTCTGGCTAGACTGCAAACTCTCCTTCCAGACTCATATCAAACATCTCCAATCGAAAATCAAATCAAGAGTCGGCTTTCTATTCCGCAACAAAGCCTCCTTCACTCACGCCGCCAAGCTTACCCTAGTAAAACTGACTATCCTACCGATCCTCGACTTCGGCGATGTCATCTACAAAATGGCTTCCAACACTCTACTCAGCAAACTGGATGCAGTCTATCACAGTGCCATCCGTTTCGTCACCAAAGCACCTTATACCACCCACCACTGCGACTTGTATGCTCTAGTCGGCTGGCCCTCGCTACATATTCGTCGCCAGACCCACTGGCTCCAGGTCATCTACAAGTCCATGCTAGGTAAAGCTCCGCCTTATCTCAGCTCACTGGTCACGATGGCAACACCCATCCGTAGCACGCGCTCCAGCAGGTGTATCTCACTGATCATCCCTAAAGCCAACACCTCATTTGACCGCCTTTCGTTCCAGTACTCTGCTGCCTGTGACTGGAACGAATTGCAAAAATCGCTGAAGTTGGAGACTTTTATCTCCCTCACCAACTTCAAACATCAGCTATCTGAGCGGCTAACCGATCGCTGCAGCTGTACATAGTCTATTGGTAAATAGCCCACCCTTTCTCACCTACCTCATCCCCATGCTGTTTTTATTTATTTACTTTTCTGCTCTTTTGCACACCAATATCTCTACCTGTACATGACCATCTGATCATTCATCACTCCAGTGTTAATCTGCAAAATTGTAATTATTTGCCTACCTCCTCATGCCTTTTGCACACATTGTATATAGACTCCCCCTTTGGTTTCTACTGTGTTATTGACTTGTTAATTGTTTACTCCATGTGTAACTCTTTGTTGTCTGCTCACACTGCTATGCTTTATCTTGGCCAGGTCGCAGTTGCAAATGAGAACTTGTTCTCAACTAGCCTACCTGGTTAAATAAAGGTGAAATAAAAAATAAAAAATAAAAAACAGACATTAATATTACTGTGTTTTTAACTTAATTGAACTTGTCATTAACAATATTATTTCTCAAGTGTCAGTACCACTAGGAGATGGCAAAACAGTGAGAAAAACTGTTAAACATTTATGTACTACTAATTTAGCTTACTTTAACAATGAACAACTGTAGATTATATTTTTAACGTTCTTGGTTCTATTTCTCAAGTGTCACAGCTGGAGAGAGGAAAACAGTCAGGAAAAACTGTCCAAAAATAATATTACAAATAATTTAACATATTTTTAACATAACATTTAACAGTTGTAGATCATTCAAAATATATGGTTTCTTATTCTCAAGTTTCACAGGCTAGGAGACTGAAGTCTGAAATAATATTTCAATAAACTTAACATTTATCAATTGTAGATAAAACATTTCTTAAAGACATCATTTCTAATATCCTGAAAATTTGTCTCATACTTTTGATTTCCGACACAAATTTTTTGTTGTGTCCTTTTTGTTGTTGTTAGAAACCCAGATTACCTCTTTAATTCCCGAACAACTTCTATTCTGCCCCTTTTCTATTCTCATTGGATCCGGGTTTGTACAGATTGGATTGGTTTAGTAATGGATCCGGGTTAATATATATATTACAGGCCTCTCTCATCTTTTTAAGTGGGAGAACTTGCACAATTGGTGGCTGACTAAATACTATATATAAATATATATCTTGCCAGAGCCATGCCACTGGACACAAAATGGTAGAATCAGTGTTGTTTCCAAATAGTCATCAAAGTTAACAAATTTCGGGAATGGTGGTATTTTTGTCACCCAACTTTTAGTCCAAATCCAATTACTCAAATTTAAACTCAAAATTAGACGTTGAACTGATGTCTGTGCCAAGTGTGACTTCAGGCTCAGGGTTCCCTGACACAGGGCAGTTTCATAGACCTGTGGAGGAAGAGGAGGGGCTGAACAAACCCACTGACAACAGTGATAGAGAAACAAATGGACCATCCCCCCAAAAACTCCACTTGTTGTATAAAATCATAACTGAGTAGGAGAAGAACCAGTGGGAGGTAACTGATAATCATAGACACATTGATCATTGAAATGATCCTGAAGGCCCTCAGCTTCATGTTGTTCATCCCTTCCCCCTCTCTCTCTCCTTCCCCCGGACCAGGACGTTTCAGAGCCCAGAGAACAGCCAGGCAGCAGAACAACATCCCAGAAAGAGTAAGCAGGTTTAATATCAAAGCAAAGTACTTCCACCAAGCAGATTGGTATTTACCAAGCAGATTTACACAGCAGAACCCAAGCACCATCATCCAGACAACACCACAACACCCCACCCTGTATCTCAGGGGTTTGTACTTCAGGAAGGTTACAGGGTGGACCACCGCCAGGTAGCGCTCCACACAGATACAGCACTGGAACAGAGGACGACCAGGATGAGGTTGATAGAGTCAGCAGCTGTGAACGTTACGTACTGGACATACTGGAAAGGAAGATTGTGACACTTTATAATAACATTAATTAGTAAGACATTTATAAGACATTTACAAACAGTTTGCTTTCAATCATTATTCACACATATCATATTTCAATCCCTTATCAATAGTTTATCATTGAATGTTATTATACATGTTTTACCAGAAGGTGTTCAGAGAAAGAAGAGAGGAGAGTAGAGTTGCTGTCTACAGAGGTGTTCATGTCTTCTCAGTCGTTGGGGTCTGTGAATGTACGAGACAAAACATTTATATTTTGACTCCTTTAATCTGTTTAAGTGAATTTGTCCAAATACAATGAAGAAAAATATTGTCTCTTCAGTGTAGACTACCTGTCGTGTTCCTCAGACAACCCTGGTCTCTTCAGTGGGTCTAAAGCTCTGCCTCTGACCCAGCCTTCACACAGGTGTGTGTTTCGTCCTCACCTTTTCTGACAGACAACACAACGCAAATCTAGGTCGTCCCCCAACGCATGATCTCATTGGATAGCACCAAGTTGGCTGTGTTGTCAACCATCATTTTGTCTGGTTTGAATCTCCCCTAAAGCTCGGCCCTGCCTTTGCACAGGTGTGTGTTACTTAATGGAGAAATGTATTCAGCCAGAACCAGATATGCAAACGTAGGAGCCGAAGGCCAGATCCAAACCAAACATGGACACAACACATGTTCTGTAGCAAGGTCACATTAGGTTAGTCTGTGGAGTGGAATATGATTGGGTGTAACAGGGGAAGAGGCGTGATAAACGCTGTTCATCGTTTTTCAATTGGTTGACGGATCTGTAGTTGTGTTTGGTTAGAAACCATGCTGAACAATGCAAAGCAAATCTAAACCACACCCCCTCAACACCTGTTCTCATTGGATAGATTTTAAACATAATTTAGTCTGGTTTGAATGTTCTCTAAAGCTTGGCCCTCCCTTCACACAGGTGTGTGTTACGTCATGGAGAAACCTATTGGGTCAGTTTGCTCCAAGGGGCCGATCAGACTCAGGAAATGTATTTTTTTACATCTTTTGATTATAGACCTTCTCAGTACTTGTTATTCAGACTTACCATATACAGGTGAGTAACCAGGTTTGAGGGTATGTCTACCTTTCACACACTGAATAAATGTCAATTAAATCTCAGAAAACTCACCCACTGGGTGGAATAGCAATTTGATCAGGGAGTTTTTCTTCAATTTGTTTTTCTAAAGCAATCCCTTTAAATACTGTGTACCTTTAATTAGAAATCAGCACAACATTAGAATGTAGCCAATGGAGAATGAGTTCAGTGAAAGAAAGCCATCAAATCATTTTTATCTCCGTTTCTGTCACAATCGTCTAATGAATTAATTAACAGACCAAGGCGCAGCAGCGCATGTAGAGGTCCACATTTTTATTAAATGAAACTCCTAAAAAACTATAAAGAGCAACGAAATGTGACGTTCTATTGAGCTCACAGGCATCAACACAAAAAACAAGATCCCACAACAAACGGGTGGGAAATAGCTGCCTAAATATGGTTCCCAATCAGAGGCAGCTGTCTATCGTTGCCTCTGATTGGGAACCATACCAAGCCAACCTAGAAATAAAGAAACTAGAATGCTGGCCTTCTAGAGTTCCTCTGTCCAGTCTCAACGTCAACAGTGAAGAGGCGTCTCCGGGATGCTGCTCTTCTAGAAATCCTCTGTCCAGTGTCTATGTTATTTTTCCCATCTTAATATTTTATTTTTATAGGCCAGTCTGAGATATGTCTATTTCTTTGCATCTCTGCCCAGAAGGCCAGCATGCCGGAGTCTCCTCTTCACTGTTGATGTTGAGACTGGACAGAGGAACTCTAGAAGGCCAGCATGCCAGAGTCTCCTCTTCACTGTTGATGTTGAGACTGGACAGAGGAACTCCAGAAGGCCAGCATGCCAGAGTCTCCTCTTCACTGTTGATGTTGAGACTGGACAGAGGAACTCTAGAAGGCCAGCATGCCAGAGTCTCCTCTTCACTGTTGACTTTGAGACCGGTGTTTTGTGGGTACTATTTACTGAAGCTGCCAGTTGAGGACTTGTGAGGCATCTGTTTCTCAAACTAGACACTCTAATGGACTTGTCCCCTTGCTCAGTTGTGCACCGGGGCCTCCCACTCCACTGTCTACTCTGGTTAAAGCCAGTTTGTGATGTTTTCTGAAGGGAGTAGTACACAGTGCTGTACGAGATCTTCAGTTTCTTGGCTAATTCTAGCATGGAATAGCCTTCATTTCTCAGATCAATAATAAATCAAATCAAATCAAATTTATTTATATAGCCCTTCGTACATCAGCTGATATCTCAAAGTGCTGTACAGAAACCCAGCCTAAAACCCCAAACAGCAAGCAATGCAGGTGTAGAATAGACTGACGAGTTTCAGAAGAAAGTTATTTGTTTCTGGCTATTTTGAGTCTGTAATCGAACCCACAAATTCTGATGCTCCAGATACTCAACTAATCTAAAGAAGGACAGTTTTATTGCTGCTCTAATCAGGACAACAGTTTTCAGCTGTGCTAACATAATTGCAAGAGGGTTTTCTAATGATCAATTAGTCTTTTAAAATTATAAAGTTGGATTAGCTAACACAACGTGCCATTGGAACACAGGAGTGATGGTTGCTGATGATGGGCCTCAATCATGACACAAGGCGAGACCCAGATGCAGAGACAGGAGGGAGATGGTTGGAGTCTTACAATATTTATTAATCCAATAGGGGAAGGTAAGATAATGGTCGTGGACATACAAAACAGTCAAAACCAGTTCAGAGTCCAAAAGGTACCGAAGGGCAGACAGGATGAACAGGCAGGCGGGAAAGTAGTCCAGAGTCAGGCAGGGGTCAAAACCGGTAGGACTATCAATAAGAGAATAGCAAAGGAGTACAGGAAAAACACGCTGGTTGACTTGACTTCTTTGGGATAGGGGGCGGTATTTTGACATCCTGATAAAAAGCCCAAAGTAAACTACCTGCTACTCAAGACCACAAGCTAGGATATGCACCATGATTCCCTTAGGAAGCCTGTCTCTGACTCCTTCCTTCATGTGCAGGCCTGTATAGTATAGATGTCTGTCTCTGACTCCTTCCTTCATATACAGGCCTGTATAGTATAGAAGCCTGTCTCTGACTCCTTCCTTCATATACAGGCCTGTATAGTATAGAAGCCTGTCTCTGACTCCTTCCTTCATATACAGGCCTGTACAGTACAGAAGCCTGTCTGACTCCTTCCTTCATATACAGGCCTCTATAGTATAGAAGCCTGTCTCTGACTCCTTCCTTCATATACAGGACTATACATGTCCAATATGGTGTCCAATATGTCTGTAACAGCACCAGGAGCAGCACTCTATCCATCAAGGACAAGGTGGTAGTGATACATTTAACGAGACAACATTTTATTTACAAAAGTCAGAGAACGATCAACAGGAGTTTCCACAGTTCAGATTTGATTGAACCATTTATTAAAGTATGAAGAACAACAAGGGAACCATCAAATATAAACAACAAGCTTGAATTGTAACTAATTTCCCAAAATTATCAGGTTTTCATGCTCATTCCCTTCTGATTCTGGGAATCTTCCAACCGGGATATCTGGAATACCTTGGGATTCTGGGAAAGTAACAAAATGTTCCAACTGTAATGGCAGGGACAATAAATATATATGTTTCCTGTGGAATTTTATTCCATTACTACTAAAGACACACAGCATTAGTGACATTTAGAGCATTTAGATTTCAGGTAGAAATGCTTCATGTTAGGGGAGATATTCTCAGGGTCCCCTGATACAGGGCAGTTTCCCAGCCCTGTGGAGGTAGAGGAGGGGCTGAACAAACCCAGAGATGATTATGAGGGAGAAAGAGATGGAGAGAGCAAAGTAGAAGTCGTTGAAGTTCAGGTACCCTTGGAAAGACACAGTGACCATGACAGGAAGAACACTCACGACCACAGACACTAGAATGACCAGAATGATCCAGAAAGCCTTTTTCTTCATGTTGTTCATCCCTTCCCCCTCTCTCTCTCCTTCCCCCGGCCTGGGACGTCTCAGAGCTCTGAGAACAGCCAGGCAGCAGAACAACTCAATGGAAAACACAACCAGATACTGAGCCAAGTAAAAGTAATAGAAGGTGGTTGAGAAAGACATGAACAACGCAACAACACAGAACCCAAGAACCACCAGCCAGACAACACCACAACACCCCACCTTGTACCTCAGGGGTTTGTACTTCAGGAAGGTTACAGGGTGGACCACCGCCAGGTAGCGCTCCACACAGATACAGCACTGGAACAGAGGACGACTGACAGTAAGTAAACCCATAGAGAAAGCCCTGGCAGGCAGGAACAAGCCATTCAACAGATAGTAGTCCAACAAAGTCAAGACATTGAATAGACAGTAGATGATCTCAGACACGGTCAGATTGAGAGAGAAGAACTCTGAAGCCATCGTCCCTACAGCTCCGGTCACTATCAGCCACAGGACGTGGATATTGGTGGGGAGACCCAGGATGAGGTTGAGTAGGTAGGCGATGGTGAAGAGATATTTGGTCTGGGCCATGTAGTGGTTTAGGTTGTCCAGGGTAGAGGAGGGAGAGGAATCGTTCACCACAGACGTGTTCATCTTCTCTTCAGTCCAATAGAACTAGAATGACAATGGAACTAGAATGACAATAGAACTAGAATGACAATAGAACTAGAATAGAACCCACGGAATGACAGAGATGTTCTGTGATCTTTTGGGAGTTCCAGGGTTCGTGTGATGACAGATAAAAATGGTAAGAAAGAATTAATGTCAGAGAATCCTTTGCATTGTGATTCAAAATGACATACGTCACAAATGTTACCTAACCAACCAGAGGAAAAGGTGAAGAAGACATTGCCTTATTACAAGAGCAATCATTTGTCACCTTTCATTTCCTATTTAGCTTAAAAATATAATATTTCAGTCAACAATATGAAGCTTATAGCATCTTTAAAAAGTCAACGCCAACTTTGACATCTCATATCTATCAATATTTTTTTGCTCCATGTTTATTTCCAATTCCAGTTGAATCAAAACTCAAATCAAAAGTTACCATTGGGGTCCTACCTGTCTCAGAGTAGTGCTCCGTCCCTCTCTTCCTCTGGGAGTTTACAGGTGTAGTGTCTGTCTCAGGAGCTGAAGAACTCTGCTCACTTCGTGCTTCCTTACCTTACCTTTGTATATCACACACACACACACACACACACACACACACACACACACACACACACACACACACACACACACACACACACACACACACACACACACACACACACATACACACACACACACACACACATACACACACACACACACACACACACACACACACAGCATCTAACTCTGACCATTAACATAACATCAGAGGGGAAGTCAACACAGCCAGGTAATGACCAGGAACCAGATTATTCTAAATTGATGCTTGATTTCCATCCCTTGCCTTCCGAGACGGAAGTTTTGACCTCGTCACCAACGACACACTAATCCCTAAATAGTGAACTTCCTTTGACTATGACCCATGTAGGGAAGAGGGTGTCATTTGGAACGGACGATTGGTGACGGACATCAGAAGGTCATCTCTGTCCAATCAAATGTGCCTCGGAGAGGCAGTGTACCACTCCATAAAGGTGTCCTTCAGTATACCACTCTATAAAGGTGTCCTACAGTATACAACTCTATAAAGGTGTCCTACAGTATACCACTCTATAAACGTGTTTACAGTATACCACTCCATAAAGGTGTCCTTCAGTATACCACTCTATAAAGGTGTCCTACAGTATACCACTTTATAAAGGTGTTTACAGTATACCACTCTATAAAGGTGTTTACAGTATACCACTCTATAAAGGTGTCCTCCAGTATACCACTTTATAAAGGTGTTTACAGTACACCACTCTATAAAGGTGTCCTTCAGTATACCACTCTATAAAGGTGTTTACAGTATACCACTCTATAAAGGTGTTTACAGTACACCACTCTATAAAGGTGTTTACAGTATACCACTCTATAAAGGTGTCCTACAGTATACCACTCTATAAAGGTCTTCACAGTACACCACTCTATAAAGGTGTCCTACAGTACACCACTCTATAAAGGTCTCCTAAAGTATACCACTCTATAAAGGTGTTTACAGTATACCACTCTATAAAGGTGTTTACAGTATACCACTCTATAAAGGTCTTCACAGTACACCACTTTATAAAGGTGTCCTTCAGTATACCACTCTATAAAGGTGTTTACAGTATACCACTCTATAAAGGTGTTTACAGTATACCACTCTATAAAGGTGTCCTACAGTATACCACTCTATAAAGGTGTTTACAGTATACCACTCTATAAAGGTGTTTACAGTATACCACTCTATAAAGGTGTTTACAGTACACCACTCTATAAAGGTGTTTATAGTATACCACTCTATAACGGTGTCCTTCAGTATACCACTCTATAAAGGTCTGTCCAGTATACCACTCTATAAAGGTGTTTACAGTGTACCACTCTATAAAGGTGTTTATAGTATACCACTCTATAAAGGTGTCCTTCAGTATACCACTCTATAAAGGTGTCCTTCAGTATACCACTCTATAAAGGTGTCCTTCAGTATACCACTCTATAAAGGTGTTTACAGTGTACCACTCTATAAAGGTGTTTATAGTATACCACTCTATAAAGGTGTTTATAGTATACCACTCTATAAAGGTGTCCTTCAGTATACCACTCTATAAAGGTGTCCTTCAGTACACCAATATATAAAGGTGTCCTTCAGTATAACACTCTATAAAGGTGTTTACTGTATATCACTCTATAAAGGTGTTTACAGTACACCACTCTATAAAGGTGTCCTACAGTGTACCACTCTATAAAGGTGTTTACTGTATATCACTCTATAAAGGTGTTTACAGTATACCACTCTATAAAGGTGTTTACAGTGTACCACTCCCTTTGGTGCTTAAGTTTCCCCAGCCTAGTACCGCTCAACTTGAGTTCTCTGTGGGTCTGTCTCATTCTATCTACCTGTCTCTAGTACCGCTCAACTTGAGTTCTCTGTGGGTCTGTCTCATTCTATCTACCTCTCTGTAGTACCGCTCAACTTGAGTTGGCTGCGGGTCTGTCTCATTCTATCTACCTCTCTCTAGTACCGCTCAACTTGAGTTCTCTGTGGGTCTGTCTCATTCTATCTACCTCTCTGTAGTACCGCTCAACTTGAGTTGGCTGCGGGTCTGTCTCATTCTATCTACCTCTCTGTAGTACCGCTCAACTTGAGTTGGCTGCGGGTCTGTCTCATTCTATCTACCTGTCTCTAGTACCGCTCAACTTGAGTTCTCTGTGGGTCTGTCTCATTCTATCTACCTCTCTGTAGTACCGCTCAACTTGAGTTGTCTGTGGGTCTGTCTCATTCTATCTACCTCTCTGTAGTACCGCTCAACTTGAGTTGTCTGGGGGTCTGTCTCATTCTATCTACCTCTCTCTAGTACCGCTCAACTTGAGTTCTCTGGGGGTCTGTCTCATTCTATCTACCTCTCTCTAGTACCGCTCAACTTGAGTTCTCTGGGGGTCTGTCTCATTCTATCTACCTCTCTCTAGTACCGCTCAACTTGAGTTCTCTGGGGGTCTGTCTCATTCTATCTACCTCTCTCTAGTACCGCTCAACTTGAGTTCTCTGGGGGTCTGTCTCATTCTATCTACCTCTCTCTAGTACCGCTCAACTTGAGTTCTCTGGGGGTCTGTCTCATTCTATCTACCTCTCTCTAGTACCGCTCAACTTGAGTTCTCTGGGGGTCTGTCTCATTCAATCTACCTCTCTCTCACTCTCTTCAATGTCCAGATGAAAACATGTGCTTCTTCTTTATCGTCACCGGGACATAACACATTGTCTTTGAAACACACACACACACACACACACACACACACACACACACACACACACACACACACACACACACACACACACACACACACACATACACACACACACACACACACACACACACACACACACACACAAACACAAATGCACACACACACAAATGCACACACAAGCACACACACACATACACACACACACACAAAGGTACACACACACACACAAACGCAAACACACACACACACACACACACACACACACACACACACACACACACACACACACACACACACACACACACACACACACACACACACACAAACACAAATGCACACACACACAAATGCACACACAAGCACACACACACATACACACACACACACAAAGGTACACACACACACACAAACGCAAACACACACACACACACACACGCACGCGCATGCATACACACACACACACACACATACACACACACATACACACACACATACACACACACACACACACACACACATTCACACAGAGACACACTCACACACCCTATTGTCTAATCCAACCCTATTGTCTAAACCAACCCTTTCTGTCTAAACCAACCCAATTGTCTAAACCAACCCTATTGTCTAAACCAACCCTTTCTGTCTAACCAACCCAATTGTCTAAACCAACCCCGTTATCTAAACCAAACCCACTTCCTAAGCCAACCATATTGTCTATACTAACCCTATTGTCTATTCCAACCCTTTCTGTCTAAACCAAATTGATTGTCTTAACCAACCCTACTGTCTAAACCAACCCAATTGTCTAAAACAACCCCATTATCTAAACCAACCCTATTATCTAAACCAACTCTACTGCCTGAACCAACCCTATTGTCTAAACCAACTCTACTGCCTGAACCAACCCTATTGTCTAAACCAACTCTACTGCCTGAACCAACCCTATTGTCTAAACCAACTCTACTGCCTGAACCAACCCTATTGTCTAAACTAACCCTGTTGTCTAAACTAACCCATTGTCCAAACCAACACCCACCTATCCCCTAGCCACCTATCTCCTAGCCACCTATCTCCTAGCCACCTATCTCCTAGCCACCTATCCCCTAGCCACCTATCTCCTAGCCACTTATCCCCTAGCCACCTAGCCCCTAGCCACCTATCCCCTTGCCACCTAGCCCCTAGCCACCTATCCCCTAGCCACCTATCCCCTAGCCACCTATCCCCTAGCCACCTAGCCCCTAGCCACCTAGCCCCTAGCCACCTATCCCCTAGCCACCTATCC